>NC_135050.1:18446022-18751599 GCF_051014685.1 Ptiloglossa arizonensis
TTGTTATTGCACCAGTTATAGCTTACTTTTTACACGAATGGAAACACATTCAGTTAGCAATATCAGTACCTGCTCTACTCTTGTTAATACACTTATGATAAGCTTTCATATTAATATACCAAACAATAATCGAAAGGTGTGCGAAGGACCTGACATTCAATGCTCTATAAAGATTCATTAATTTAACAGACTATTTATGGTTACACTTTCGTCTTGAAATTAAGATCCCTTTCGATTTCTGAAATTAACGATTGAATTTCAAATGTATGTATTCTACGCGTATGGATTCTGCGCGTCCGCAGCCTATGGTATCTCCACTTTATACAGCTCGGAGCTGTTCCCCACGGTAAGAATAATTAGAAGCTTTGCGAATATTTACACGTGCACTCCTCTGCGAAAGTGTTAAGACACAGAAAATAAATAAATCTGAAAAATTATCAACAAGTTACTACAATCTTCTAGAATCGTTACCAAGTTCGTAACTCTAGATTATAAGAAATAGATATATTCCACGTTATAACAAAAAGCTCAACACTTTCGTATAATGGAATTAAACTTTAATTTTTTTATTTCCGTCTTAACTAATTTTCCTCTAAAATATTATTTCCGAAAAGGGTGCACATTTTTCGTTGAAGATTCGAGTCGCTAGAAGCTCCTAGCTATATTTTAAAAGGGATAAAACGAAAATATTCCTTCGATATTAAAATTTATCTTACTCTACGAAAAGATTCCCTCGATATTAAAATTTATCTTACTCCACGACTGGAATAAATTCTGAACTTCCTTCAGAAATATTCTTCCCGGAAAAGGTGTAGTTAGGATATTGATATTTTGAAAGAGATGAAACCAAGTGACTCTTCCCGCGTTTTTCGCTATCTTCGAACTCAAGATATTAAAATTTACGTCGCTGACCTGTTGGGCGCGGTCGTATGGTGGGGGCCGACAACCCTCTGTGGCGTTCTAACCCTAATGGTTGGACTGTTGTGTTTGACATTGCCGGAAACTCGTGGCAGGCCACTGGCGAATTCCGTCGACGAAGAGATCACGAACGATCGTGAGAACATCTCGTTCTACAACTGCTTCGAAAGCAAATGAGACCTATGTGTTTCGATAAATTATATTCTCCTATATATTCGTTGGAAAAATGCAAGATTCGTAAGACCGTTGTAAAATTTGTAACTGTGATATAAAAACAAAAATTTGACAATACTTTCTTGCGTTTTGTACATTTGCATTCTTTTAATATTCCCTCGCACGTTCTTTTCGGTCAATGTATCAGGTTGTTGCACAAGTCCTATCCATTGTCTCGTTCATATACTCGTCGGTATTTTTATAAGATGGAAATAACACAACTTCCACGTAGGTGGAAAATTGTAATGATGGATAATAGGTTAATTTAGGCAAAGTTTCTTACACGTTCGCGGCGAAGTTTGAACAAATCTTGTGTAAATAATATTATAATAATGAATGTCAGAACCGTTTGTTCGGTACACATAATTTTCCTGTCGGTCAGCAATACCTACGTAACGTCGCCAATTACCGTAATTGCTCGACCATTGTAACGTCGTGTTAATTATTATTATAAATATATACAAAGGAAGTCCGAACAATGTACGCTTTACCAGTCTAGGCGTAATTATCTTCTCCGATACAAATCAGAAACAGCTGACCGCGCTGTTCTTTTGTTACATATCGTGGAAGTGAAGCAATAAAAGATTTCGAGAAACGGGTAGAGGTATATAACAAAGGGGAACACGTGAATTTTATTACTTCGACGGAACAATTCGAACGTTCGAACGTTCCCTCCGCTTGCAACATGAAGAACTTGTCGCTTCTTTTGTGCCTTCTTTTCTATCACGTAAGACATCTCTCCGCGATTCAAACAAGAACAAACTCCGTTTCGTGCGTAGACGATACAATATTTCTTCTCCTGAAATTGTATCGATTTCAGGTAACCGTGGACGGACGTTCGATTCAATCGATAGCAAATCGCATGCATATACCTCAAGAAAATCTAACAGAATGCATCGAGCGTTCGGGAATGACAATGGGTGAGCAAACCGTTTATATTGCACATTGATTATTATACGTCTGCACAGTACTCGAACAATTGAAAGGCTCTTACCTTCGCAGACGAGCTGGAGAATATTTTCCACTCGCCGACGGAAATTCGTAAATTGTTGAACGACGAAGGGGACTACAAACAGTACGGTTGCTTCTGGGCATGCCTTCTGCAAGCAAACGGCATGGTAAGTTGCATCGAGCAATCTACGAGAGAGGATCAAAGAATCGGGAATATTACAGATCAGCGAATTAACCTCGTTTCTCGTTTCTCGTTATTCAGATGACAGGATCCACGTTCAATGCCGACGCAATAGCAGCAAGCATCGAAAGAGAATCGCGCAATCACAAGGAGCACCCTCGTGCGCACGCAAATGTGGAAACTTGCGTCCAAACTGGTAAGTGAATAAATTTCGAACGATTACGAATCGTTCCTCCATACATCGGTACGTTTGTTCGATGTTTCAGTCGAGAGTACGGACGACGAGTGCGAAGCTGCTTTGAACTTCAACAAATGCCTGATAAGATCGAAGAGCGATCGATGGTGGAACAATCACGTTTAGGATACACAATTACGTTAAACAATTGCTAATTATAGTAAATAAATAGTGTTTGGTCAAAGGGACATAATTCGCGTGATTAATGCATCCTGTTTCCTAAGAACGCATCGTTTTAAAGTTACGTTTAATATTGTACGTAGTAAGCGCGATAAAGCTAATCAGTGAAAAACCTAGATACGATTGACATGTGTTCCAGCAGAAATGGATTATGTTTCCACGTTCGCCAGATGGTTTCAATTGTCATTATTTCGCGGGGCGTCGACCAAACGCGAGCATGTTCGCTAGAAAATTAAGGGTGTGCCAGGTTTTTCATGCCACGTTCAAGGAACTCGTAAGGTACTCGTCAAAGATCTACATTTTAACAAAGTGTACCGCGCTCGGTGTACGGTGAGACTTTGGGAACGAGATTCGACGAATGTCGTTCTATTTCGGGCAACTGGTCCTTGAGGTTTCAATTCTGACACGAATCTCGTATTCTCAGAGACTCGTTCCACGTCCGAAACGTTCGCTCGAACCCGATACCATCGACTATATCTGTTTAATGCATTAACGAACACAGTTTTGGTGCATGGCAGAAGCTTCTAGTGGCGATGCTGATATTCGCAGCTGTCGCACTCATGCTCTGGCCGTATTACGGATTAATGGCACCGTTGATCGACGAGGCAGCGACACCCGAATCTCCAGCTTCGTATTCAATCGTGGACAAAAATTCGAGCGTAGCAACGCCACAGATCCAACGAACTTTGACCGTTTCGAACGAGCGAACAGAGGCTTCGAAGTACTGTCGTATCGAGGAATGCAAGACTGTAAGCTGCTCTTCCATCTCGAGGGAATATGATTCTGGAGCGATCGCAGGGAACTTCATCGAAACCGTTTACAAGGTACCAAGAGAATTCACATAGACACTCCTTACGATCTTAAATTACGAGTCAGAGAGAAAGGTATAAAACTTGAAAGCGTTATTTGATAATTCCTCTCCTAGTGTATAAAATACGTAGTAAGGATCGGTGCAAAGGTTTGAGAATAAATGGGGCTTGAAAAATGTACTGGTACCTGTAGCTGTAACTTTGAAAATATTCTTGATATCGTGTCGTTGAAATGTTTCAAGATTCGTCTTTTCGAATGAATGGAAACGAAATTATTTTGGCATTTTTTTTTTCTTCGTTACGATACTTTCTTACGAATCGAGGGTAATGTCTGGAAACATAAACGACTCTCAGTCAGCAAATCGGACTTCAGTTATTTTAAATACGAAAGAGAAGGTCCTGTGCTCTCTTTTTCTCTCGATTTACCGAAGTTATACGAAGAGCCAAGCTTCATTCGGCGAAACATATATTTCACATATATTTTACACAATGTATTATTACACGTGCATTGCGTACATATACCTTCGCCACGTGTGAATAAAATCCGCGGTTGAACAGCGATTATCGGAGCGAAGACGGTTCCGATTTTTCGATGTTTCCTATACGCAACACCGTGTCCTCGTGGTAAAATTTTCTATTAAGAAATATTTCGCCGCAGGTTAATTGCAAGAACAGCGAATCCGTCAACTTGTCATTCGACGGCTGCAGATTCACAGCGAACACGCTACGAAAGAATTGGCTGCCCACCAACGTGTCGATCGAACAGTTGACGCTAGACAGGTGCTCGCTGAGCGAAATAGAAGACGACGCCTTCTCCGAGCCTATTTACGAGGAGACGAAGAGGATCGCACTGACCAACAATAAGCTCTCCTCTTTGCGAAAAGCGTCGTTCCGTGGCCTGTCCGCGTTGCAGCAGCTCACCGTACGCGACAACGTGGTCAAACAAGCCGAGTACAATCTACTGGAGAACGTGGCGGGTTCCCTGACCAGTCTCGAGCTGAATTCGGTGATCGACGATCCGAGCGTACTTCGAAACATAACTGGTGGAAGCACTCGGCTTAAGATTCGGTTATTGTCGCTGCAGGGGAACACTCTCGCCGCGATCGATCGTAAATTGTTCGAAGGAGTACCGGTGATCGAGTCCCTCTACCTCGACAACTCGAGGATCGGCACGGTGTCGCGAGACACGTTGCGACCAATGGCCTCTTGGCTCTTGCAGTTGACGTTGAACAACAACGATATCCGATCGTTGCCCGAAGGATTGTTCGAAGCGGTGCTGTACAGACAGCGATCGTTTCTCATGACCGTAGACTCCAATCCCTGGTGCTGTGACTGCAAACTGCGATGGATGCAACACCTCTTTCGAACAAATACCAGCATAGTGAGCACCATGCCGGTTTGCAGCACACCGGAGATCAACGCTGGAAAATCATTCGCGAACGCGAATTTCTGCCCATCGGATACGACCGTCCCGAATACCGTATCCGTGGAAGACGCGTGGAATCGAACCACGGTCCAGGGATCCGGTACCACCGAAGCGATCGTTTCGGGAGGCTACGATTTGAACTGCAGCATCCCCGAAACGATCACCGAAACGACCGGGATTCGCAAGCTGTTGTCGTCCGACATCCACCTACCATCGCGTTTATACGATTTCTACGTTCAGGAGATACTCAATCGGAGTATAATGATCCATCTGCCGCGTCTCGACAAGGGTGTCGAGTTGCTCTGGTTCGCGAACAACGACGTGGATCAGTCGCTCGGTTGCGCGAAAAACGTCAAGGACAGTTATCTCGTGCAGGGTACCCATCCACAGACCACGTACACGATTTGTTTGCTCAACGATAGCACGACGATCGTCACCGTGTCGCCATTGAACTGCTTGGCCGTGACCACGAGATCCACGTACGAGTCCAGCGTCTGGTTGACCAACGCTAACAGACGTCTCGCCTTCTTGACGTTGTCCCTGGCGTCTTTCTTGTGTTTCGTTCTCGGTGCTTTCGTCGCTTTCCTCGTCGTGAGGAGAAATCCGTCGCTGTTGAGGGGCAGCAAACGCGTGATGCTGGTGAAACGCCGAAACGTGGATGTGATCGTGTTACCGAAAGGTGTCGCCATGGTCGCGAAGAAACGCGTGTGCGGGAGCATGGCCTTGGTCAGCAATAAGTTGTACGAGGACGGATACATCACGCCGTTACCGCCGATCCCGACTCCAGTCCCCAGGGAACGAGCATCCAGGGCGAGTCTGCAAAGCGACTGGAACAGTTACGTGTCGGAGATCGAGTCCATGGACACGGACTATTGGAGGACGAAGAGATGGAACAACGAGTCGAGGAAACAGAAGTTGGATGCACCACCTTTGCCACCGCATCCATTCAACGCGATTCCCTCGGTGTCGTTGACGATGGACTCGTTGAACAAGGATTCCGTCTACCAAGCGATCACCATATAAAATTTCGTACGATCGTTCGCGAACCACCGATACGCATTTTGTATTTATATTCAACGACAACGATGAAACGTTCGCTCGGTAAAATGTACAGAGGACATAAGCGTAAATATACCTGGACGCTTATTTGATCATGATTTATTTATACAGGTGATCTCGTCCGGTTCGTAAACCGTATCCTTCGCGATAACTGGACCGGCGACTATGAAATCGTTTGTAACGCACTGCGCGCGACGCGCACCGTAGTACATTTTGCAACGGGAAAATAAATAATTCTTGTCTCATCGGCCTAAATCTTATTAAATCTGGCCGTTGGCCCAACGGCACGGGTGTCAATGTCAATTTCGACGATCAAACCCACCGCGAAAGTCTAGAGCCCGTGGAAAAGGTAAATAAACGGAAACAAATCATTCGTTTCGTAGCAAATTCTTTTAGCGTCCAGGCGAAGGGTAAAGACATGGACAATTATCCAGTCGGTATTCAGGGACAGGTGAAATTTTAAACAACTAGCGAAAGAGAAAGAAATTTTAACGCGTTGTTCTTCCGATTGAATTTAAAATTTGAAGTTTAAAATAAATGGAATGGAAGCTTATCTCGATAGCTGTTCCATGGAACAAACGTTGAAAATTTATCGCTAGTCGTTCTCATTAGTCACCTATTACTCGAACGAAATCTTACCCATCTTTGATTGGCACGTTTGCAGAGGTATAGGAAATCTTTCGTAACTTTAAAAGCGTTTCATGTATACGAATATCTCTTCTTCTACATTTATTAATACATTTGAGTACGCGATAAGAAAGAAGAATGTGTCTCGATGGAGTGCGTAATTTCAGGCAGACCGCCCGACAGATAAGAATCAAAAAGATTAATGCAGGTCAAATACCACCGGGAAGCCAAAATTTCAAGAATTAACTGCTTGGCATCACTTTAATCGGATGTATTCAATTTCGTGGTTTCTGTTTCTCGCGTTAAGTGGGTTAAAGAATTATTCGACACTTCGAACCGACGCGACGATACTCTAAAGTTTCGGGGCACAATGTTGGAGCTTGCAAAGATCGATTCGACGTCGTTTGCAATCTTTTCGGGGTAATACTCTCGGGACTTTGATATCGAGGAAAATGCAAAACAAATCAGGGATCGAAAGATACGGCAAACTTAGAATTTTTTATCGTTCAAATCGAACGTATACTTATCCTTCGAAAGAGTATTTGTCCTTGAGGTACTTTTACGAGAACGAACTTTTCCCTTGGAAACTTTATTAAAAATTGTTTTTGCGTAACAGCTATTTCAGAACTCGTATAATAAAAGTTCCAAGCAGTTATTTCAGAACCTTTATTGGAAAAAGTTTCATAAAATAAACGAAACACTAAATTTACATACACTGTACCTAATAATAGTCTTTCCATAACTTTTATTACGTTAATTATCGAGAAGATTTCGCGTTTCGATTTTCGAACGGAAATTGAATCTCTTCGTTCGAAATTTCCCGTCTCCGTCGAGTTGCATTGCACAAGAAAAACAAAACAAAACTTTTCAAACGATAAATCACTTTCAAAGAATATCCGATCCAGTTGCGCAAGAACTGTTATTTTTATTTCTCGTAGGTTTCAACGAGATCCACGGAAAAGATTCCACGAACGTTTCGATCGTCGAAATAAAAAAAAGAAAAAAAAGAAAAAAAAAAACAAGTCGCTCTCTTCGTTCGAAATTATTTTATTTGTCCCCGTTGATTAGCATCGTCCACCCCGTACAAGCGTTCCCGCGAACGGGTGGCGTGTTTCTGGCAAGCTCGCAAGAGTCAGTCGATATATCGACCAATGGATATCGAAAGGGTTAATATAATCGTATCACGTGCGATCCGCGAAGTTAGCGGCTCTGCGCGAGCCGTCGATTGTTATCACTGGCCAGTTCCCCCGGCGGTCGGTGGTTATTTTTAACGATTAGGTCAGTGGTTCGGTTCTAACGTCGAAGCGCTATCCGATTGGCTAAGGAGGTCACTCAGCTCCGCGGTCTCGTCCTCAGAGACGGCTGCCAGCCGAGCGTTTTTGCACGTGCGAGCGACTGGCAATCCACTGCAATTCTCTAAAAGGACGCAATGCCAATATCAAACCGCTGTACGTTGGATCCGCCGCAATCAGTATAACCGTTTTCACGCTCGGCCCGCCGCGTGCAGTGGAAATGACCGGCTATACGCAGAGACGCGTCACTGGCTTTCTACGGACGCTGCCAATCGCAGTTCCGGATTTGCGTGAGCTTGACATTGCCCGGGTGATGTAACCCTCCTTGCCCCGGCGTAACGCCTACCCTTTCCCACTTTGCAGCAAACCGAGTCCACCGGTCTCTGCCCGTGGCACCGAGCAATTATCACCCCGTATTGATTTCCACGTACCCGTGGTGAATAAACTTGGATTTTTCGCGAGGAAATATTTTCCAAGCTCGATGATTCGCGAATCACCGTGCTTCTCGAAAATCCCGAACAAATTTCAACGAAATTATTTTACCACTCGCGGCAACTCGCTTCGTGATTAATTATTTTTCATTCTTGGTAATTGATAATTTACATTTTTTTATCGTTTCAATAATCGACGGTTTCCAACCGATATTTACCCAACGAGTGAAATAATACTTTTAGATCTTGTTCGTAACTTTTGGAAAGAAGTATGCATTTAGGGAGCAATGGTGCGATGCTAGGTCCAGATTAAGTTAGTATTTCGGCTGTATCTCGTTCAGAGACGAGCAACATTCGTTTCGGTGAAACAAACGACGAAAAAAAGCGAGACAGAACGATCGATTTCGCGACGTTCAGCGAACGTTGGCAGTTGTCATTGTGATATATTTTTGTCGCGTAGAATTCTAATTTTTATTCGATGAGTAACGGATGAAAGGTTGATCGAAACTTTTATTCGGATGCAAATGTTGCCTGTTCCTTTTGCACAATTGTCGGGATTATCTTATCTGTTCAGCTTGTATGTACTTTTGTACGCATATGTGCGATGAAAACGTAAAATAAAATAAATAATACAACAGTCTCGTAATCGAAACGTACTCGCTTCCGAAGAAGAGAGGACTGTACGTACATTTTTTTTTTTAAGAGGCAAACCAGCCTCGTTAATAGCCTTTATTTCCTGAACAATTCGTAAGGAACGTTACGAAAACTAAAAACACTGATCTGGTTACAAATTATCCAGATTGTTCGATCGAATAAATTATTCTAAGAATCGAAATATATACATCGGTCGTAACCGTACTCTTCGAATAAGATTTTCCCTCTCACGAATCGCGACTTAATTCCCGGGAGGAACGAATAAATTATTTGTATCATGACACGAATAAGAAATAGAGTCTTAGTCGAGTAATAATTTATTTATTTATGCGGGAACACGGCCCGTGATGCGAATCGAAGAAGAGCAAGTAGAGCTCTTGGGCGATCCTCTGATTAAAAAATTCATCCGAATCACGACACTGTTTCGTCGATGTGCAAGAGATTGCAGAATTGAAGACAATCGTCGTCGATCGATACGTCGGCGCATTATTGACCATTCCATTCTTACGTCAACGTATCGAACGTTTCGCAAAGTGTGTACCATGAAAGGGTCCCGATTAAGAATCTTTTTATAGTGCCTTCGAGTCGATAGATGATTGGCGATTACATGTCGACGCTAATAAGAATGCGAGATTGCGTCCATGCAGCTCTACTAATTAGTTTACTAAGCCTCAGTGTGACATTTTCATCGGTACGGTAAGTTGTTCGTAACCGATTGCTCCGAAGGAAACTGCCGATCGTTAACTTGCCGTGATATTGTGATCAGTTCGAAAGAAGACTATTGTCGATTCGTCGAATCACCGCAGCAATGGTAATTATCCTCGTGTTTCAAACGAATCGAGTATATTTGAATCGTTTCTGTTCGACTCGGTATCGTCGATCGATTCGATTCACCTCTCTCCCGAAAGTGCATCGATAACGTACGAAATTAAATACGGTACGAACAACGTAAAGTAACGTTTATCCTCTTCTTTTGCAGGAAGATATTCAGCTGAGCGCGGACCAAATTGCACGTGAGTACTCGCGATCGACACCCAATCCTTGAAGATTTCCGTACGACGATGAATTTAGAATCAATCCCACGATCCGTTTTTCTCCCGCAGAACTGAAGATGGGTTTCGACGCGTTCGATCCCGACAAAAAGGAGGTGATCAAGAACGACATGGCCGGTACCATTCTGTCGATGATGGGAATGAAAATCCCATCCGAACAATTGAGCGCTGTCATTTCCGAGTTCGATCCGTTCGGTGCGTTGAGAAGAAACCTATTGAAATTTAACCTTAAAGCGTTCTTCGGTTCGGTCCTACTCGAAGCCTCGAGAATCCACGCGAAAGTGTGCGCAACTCGTATTTTCAACTAACGCGACGATAAGACGGCTGAGAGAAGCAACCGGTCTATAGATTGTAGAAAAACGATATGCAACGAGGTGGCGGGGTTAAGAAAGACCCATCTAGGAACGCACGAGGGTTAAACGAAACAAAAAAAAAAAAAGAAAAAAAGAAACGATTTCCTAACGTTGCGTATTTTTCAGGATCCGGTGAACTCAACTTCCGGGACTTCTGCGGTCTAGCGTCCAGGTTCATGGAGGAGGACACCGACACCGAGGCGATGCAGGAAGAGCTGCGAGAAGCGTTCCGTTTGTACGACAAGGAAGGAAACGGTTACATCACCACCGATGTATTCAGAGACATTCTTCACGAACTGGACGACGCGTTGTCCCCCGAGGAACTCGACATGATCATCGAGGAGGTGGACACTGACGGATCTGGCACGCTAGATTTCGAAGGTACGTCGTCGTTGCACCGGTCGACGTTGATCGGCTCGATCGATCGACTCGGCCCCACCCACGGTATACCGAGACCGACGTGTTTCGTCGTTGCAGAATTCATGGAGGTCATGACAGGCTAAATTATCAGCTTGGCACGAAGCGGCGGTCCCTCGTGTCGGCCACGTCCACGAGCAACGAAGCCGCTTGTTTCACACGTGGAGACTGCGATTTATCGGAGATGTATGTGCCGTTGGCAAAGGCGCGAAGTTAAAGGTTCGTAGGTGATGTCTACCAGGGAGGCGAACGAGCACGCAACGTTCGGGATATAGCTGAGAAAGTATTTCTGCCGGGTACCGTCGCTTTTGGAGTCACAATCGGCTAAAATGTATTTCTATCTATGCCGCAATTAACCGAGACTCGATATTCGCGCGCACGATATCGTTCCCAGGAACGGGCGCGTATCGATCGATACGACACGTTTCCACGGGACCGGCGGTGGGGGCTCTCTTTCTTCGTGTTTTTTTTCTTTTTTTTTTTTTTTCCCCCTCCCCCGTTCTCATCGAGGGAATCTCTCCTCGTTCCACGTTGCCGCGATGGAAGATTCGTACAGAAATTGAATTTACGATTCGCGCTAACTCGAACGGTTTCTATCGCAACGGATCGGGACTCGTCGTCGTTACGAACGCAACGACGCATCGTGCCTTTAAAATTCCCACTCTTGCCGACGACACGTACCATCGTTTGTAACAGTGATAATACTCATAAGTGATTACATTATAAACTAACTACGACTACGATACATACGATCAAAGTGACCGAATGTCCAGAAAAAAGTGATAAAAGTACGAATAGAAAAAAAAACAATCTGTGTATATCGCCGCGTGTATTCGCCTTCTTAGGTATCGATTAAGGACTAATTAATTCAAAAATTTCACGATTCTTTTTATACGTGACTTCGTAAAAGTGTGTAACGTGAAAGAAAATGTGAAGGAATAAAAAGAATTCATCACGATCCACGGTGGTGCGTGCATTTTATTATTTAACCCCCACTGTTCACCTTTCGTAAGACCACTTGCGTAAACACGTTTAACGAAATCCTGTGGGATATAGTTTCTTTAAATTGTATTTGTACTCGGTTTCATATCTAACAATTCAAATTGTTAGAAAAGAAACGAACTAATTCGATGCAGAACGGGACCACGATTGGTCAATTACAATTACACATTCTTCTCGAAAGTCGAGCGTGGAAACGGATTTACTACGATAAAATCATTTACATCGGGAAACTTTGTTCGTTTCGTATACGGGTGCAATTAATTGATGCAACCGTGCGGTCCGCTTAGATAACCGATCCAGGTGCATATCAAAGCGCAGCCGGTAATCTTTAGAAACGAACGCTTCGTACAAATTTTTACTTTCCCCAGAATTAGTCAATTGCGCTGCATCTTTGCGATGGAATGTCTAGAGCGTGCGTGTAACGTTCAATTAAGAGTTGTGTATGCGCCTCGATGCAAACGCGTACCACCGGGCCGTGTTAACACGCAACGAACATACCGGGCCGCGTATCTATCGCGACGATTATTTGGACATCGAGTTCTAGAGCGGGTTAGCCGGGTAGTTCGCTCGAAAGTCGACAATACGTCGTAAGAAGTCGCAACGAGCAATATACCGGAATCAGCGTTAATATTTCCTAAATATAATAACCGCCGGTCGACTTTACGGGCTTATAATTAGCCGCCCGAGAATACAACAGATGCGTTTATTACGCCGCATTGTTTCCATCCCCGATTTCTCGGGCCGGCAACGGGCCAACTTCGCCTATTGTCGTACCATTTTTCTTCGCCATATTGGTCGTGAATCATATTCGCGGCTCGATAGCTTCGGCAACGACCCGACCGACCGATCCTTGCGAAACGGAGCTTTTACATCAAGCGAGGCATTTCTCGAAGCGGGGAAACTCTACGCGCAATTACGTGGCACTGGTTAAACCGTGACGTAACCCGTATCGTCGATTATCTTCCAAACGATTCAAATACAATGTTTACAAAGCCGTTATTGAAACGAACGTTTATCGACCGAGAGAAATTCGAGCGCTTAATTGCCGGCTATTGTTCATAATAATTATATAAAAAGGAAATGAAAGTTACATTGTCACGTGATGTGCGTCTCCCCGGGGGGGAATGAAAAGTAATTCGCAAATTATTGTATTTTCTAATGGTTACCTGTCACGGAAGTCTTATTAAATTATCATTCGTAACGAATACGTGTATGTGTTCGTTTCTTCGTCACGTAATGGTAGAAGTAAATTTCACCGTATAAAATATCGAAACGCAATGTAACCGGCGAGGTGCCGTGCGCTCTGGAGTATGCGCTCGCCGAAAGAAAATTTTACCCAAAGGATTCTTCCGTTCGATGGTCCAGCTAGAATTTGCAAATGTCAAAAATGTCCCCTGGTACACGAAACTCGTGATTTCAATTTTAAAATACAACGAGAAGTTCAAAGAAATATAGAATCGCACGTTACGTGCAATTCGTTGTAACAATTTTTATCGTCGGAAATAAATGCATCACGAGGACGCGATCAGTAGGAATATATCCGAGAGTTAATGAAATTTCGAAGGATTTTACGAGATTGAGTTCGTACCTCCTGTTCGGAACGATTCCATTTCCGAGATTCGGTGCGATCGGATTTGCCGCGGGCAGTAATTCGTGGTTATCGAGCTGGTGAAATTCGAGTTACTCGCGGGGTAGCCTCCAGCTCGGGAAATACCACTTCGATGGTCGACGTTCGATCGATCCGAGACAGAGAGAGAGAGAAAGAGAGAGAGAGAGAGAGAGAGAGAGAGAGAGAGAGAGAGAGAGAGAGAGAGAGAGAGGAGGGACGAGGATGCCAGCAGGAAGAGTTCCAAAATCGAGTACGTTGCCTCGGAACTCGCACAATTGAAGCACCAAGTCCGCGGAAATGGTAGTGGGGAGTGTGTCCTCGATGAATTTGAAAACCGCTAGAGTTCCCCGGTTGTACATATTACCCGGTCAATCACGTGCCAGAAGATCATCGTAATGTCCACATAAAACAGAAGTCCACAGCCAGAATCTGGTGCATACCCAGATAAGACGTCGACGCTGTCGTGTGTCAACAACGGATATCTCTGTAAACACCTAACAATACTCCGCCATGGTACGTTGCAAACGATAGTTCAACGCAGACATCGACCACCGTTCCGTGTTTCAACCGTGTCCTTGTACTTTCGATGGTCGATCATTAAATATTCGATCAAAATCGTTCGAACGCGCGTAACGGGGTTCCAGTTTCAAAAATGGATCGCGATCGTTTCAATCCAACGCGATCATCGATCGCGAAATCGTTCGAATTTTTCGAATTTCCCAACGGAGTTTCACAATTGGTCACGAATCGCGTTTCGTTCAAATCCATACACGGAACCGAAACTTTACACAGGTCGTTAATAACTTTACGATTCGATGGTTACAGGATGACCTGACCAAGGATCAAATCGCTCGTGAGTAGTTTGATACAATTTCTCTCGAAGATGGAGTTACTTTCTATCGTCCGCTAAAAATACTTGCTTTCCTTACAGTCCTGAAGAAGGCCTTCGACGCCTTTGATCACGATAAGAAAGGCAGCATCGGCACAGACATGGTGGGCACGATATTGACCATGTTGGGCTACGAGCTTAGCGAGAAAACGCTGAAAGAAATCATTCAGGAAGTGGACGAGGACGGTAAGAAACTAGTACGAAGCTTGGGTGCACAGAATGGCATTGCGACTTAAGTGACACGTTTCCAAGTTGGACGGTACGCTGCGAGTAACTTCCATTCACTGGGCAATCGAAATATCGCGGATACCGAATAGATCAAAAATCGGTGCAGCCATCTATCGATTCACTTGTACCCGAAGCGAAAATTCCTTTTAACGCGCTTAAAAGTTTAACGATAACGCGGAACGAAACATCCTTGGAATGTATATACTTCGGGTCTATGAAAGAAAATGTTCTATCAACCCTTTCCGGATAACGAGGTCTCTAGAGACCCTATTTTATCGACATTGAAACATCGATGTGGATCGCGAGAGACTCCGTTACTGGCTATGACTTACCATATTCCGAGAATCGATGGAGAGGGTATTTTTAAAAATGGAGCAAAGCATAAACGAATGAACAAGCAACAACTCCAGATTTACAAATTCGAACCACCGTGTGTCTTCGAGTGCAACTGTCGCTTTTTCCTGTCCCAAGTTCAATCTAACTAATCAGAAATTTGACCCACGTAGCCCACTTAACTCCAAATTCGGGGAAAAGGGATTCTGATGGTCCAGAGTCCAGCTTTTGAAATACTTTTCGATCTCGCCAGGTTCCGGTCAGCTAGAGTTCGAGGAGTTTTGTACACTGGCTGCGAGATTTCTGGTGGAGGAGGATTCGGAGGCTATGCAACAGGAGTTACGCGAGGCGTTCCGGTTGTACGACAAGGAGGGGAACGGGTACATCACCACCGCCGTGTTTCGCGACATTCTGCACGAGCTGGACGACAAACTGACGCCCCAGGAGCTCGACATGATGATCGAGGAAATCGACGCCGACGGCTCCGGGACGCTGGACTTCGACGGTAAGCGTGGTGCGCGCCAGGCAGCCTAGAATTTTCATAACACGTCGATCAAACTAATTACAAACGCGACCGGGTGTGCCGCGTGCCAAGAACAACTAACACCAGGTCGCGGAAAGTCGTTTCGCGCGAACGAAATTACAGGGAACGACTTTACGCCGCTTGCCAACAATCTATCAGTTCTGGTTAATTGATTAACACTTGTCGTGCTCGGTGCCCGGAGACTAACGTCTTCTGGTCACCGCGGGCTTCCGACTATACGCACAGATCCGCCCGAGGCAACGTACACCCGTCTATTTATAATCGACGTTGATTATTTCTTCCAAGTAATTGTTTAAAAATGAGTACAAGGGACGCTGGGAGAATCGTACTAACGATGCAGCGAAAGGTAACCTTTCTAAGCTTCGACTTCGCTACCTTAACCAAGCATCGAAGACTCTTTTCGTCGAAGACACTTCGAGTACGCGTTAGCACTAGCGACGATTATCGAGTTCAAGATCCAAGAGAGTCGATAGCATATCTCGATCGAAACGTAACCTTTGCTCCAAAGTATAGCAACGAAATTGTTACCTTTCCCTGCACACGTCTCGAATAGTTATACCGTCGATCCGTAGCAACGCAGACTGCATTTCTCAGCTGTCTGCACTTTTCAGCGGTCGACGATATATTTTCCAATATTTCCGGAGGCGTTCGACGATTCACGTTTCCTCGAATTTGCTGATTTCAGAGTTCATGGAAGTAATGACAGGCGGCGACGACTAGATCGCGAGATGGATCGTCGGGCTTGGACCGAGGCACGGGGATTTGACGCTCTTTCTACATTATTTTTTTAAAAACGCACGACAAAGTGTTCGACACCGATCCGCCATTGCGCACGTTTGGATTGCCAGCGTTTTGATGTTGTACAGTGACGAAGCTTCGTAAACAGTGTGCTACGAAAAGACGTAAAACAGGTTCAATAAAGGCTCCCTGACACGACAAAGATTTTTCCTTAATTAAAAACGGAGCGAGCGAACTCTCGCTTTTTCACGTAACTCTGAAAACACCGGTGCGAGTGAAAATCGATAACGGTAGAGCAGACCCCGCACCGTTGGCGTCCCGTTTGGCGTATCGATTTGGCGCCTGAACGACTGCAATCGAGTTTACGTCGCGTTGATGCGGCGGAGGTGCCCACGGGGACCGACAAAATAAATGTATCGGCGAAATATGTAAAATTGAAACGAATAACCGAACATTCGGTTGCATCGATCCCAAGGAACTTGACCACTCGCCAAGGTACGCCCGATTCTTTCATCGTACGAGGAACGTCTGGAAATAACGATCCGATCGCGGAGTACGGTGTGTACTGTAACGTTAAATAAAATTCAATATTTTCTACAAGGAACTGGTCATTATTGCGGACAATTCCGCAACCATGTAGTCCCGTCGTAATCGCCAGAACGAGTGTCGTTTTAATGGATCGCGAAGAGTTAATGTTCCGTTTACACGCGAAACGGGGATAATAATAAACCGAGCGATAAATAACGATTAAGGAAATACTTTCTGGGAGTGAGATTGCACGAAAGAATATCAACGTTCTTGGCAGCGAATCGTACGCGTCGTGTCTACAAGTGTTCATTTTCCGTTCACTTTTACGAAAAGTGCATCTAATGCACCATACGGTGCATCGATATATATATATCTGCAAGCGTTGACGATAACGCGTGTTCCGTTCGATTGTTTCGCACTCGAGACGAATTACCGATAGATACTTCGACGATCGCGCCAACGGGACGGAAGAAAGTATCGGTGAGTCTTTATTATTATTTCTTTTTCTCTAGGCGACGTCTTCGGCAACCGTGATAATTATTTTAAGAGCGTTGCGCGTGAATTTTTCGGTTGCCGAAAAATAGAAATCCACAATCGACGTAAAATCGTACCACTGGCAGAAAATCACTGGCTCGGAGAACTGTTTGCTAGCTCCGATTCGCTCGATCTGTCGTCGGATGACTTTATCACAAAGTTAATGTTCTGTGCATCCGATACACTGGCCAAAGATTTCCAAATCGCCGACGTGCCAACAAAAATAAGCGGGCGAATACACTTGATTCGTGAATTATCTTTCTATTCTTGCAACGAACGGTTGCGAGAATCGTTATCGATATCGATAACGTCGATCCGAGGAGGTCGTTAATTTTAAAATGTAAATTCGTGGGAATCTTTGTCAATTTTCTCTCTACTACCTACGATTCTCGACAATATTTATCGGTCGAAATATGTAATAATCAACGGTATCCATTGCGTAAACGATGGTTGTATCGTTTTACCGAAATATCGACTAAACGGCTAATCTTTGCTAGCCCCTGGTGACCACTGTTGATCGATGGTCAACATACCTGACCGACATTCGTGAGCAATAGTAAGTACTATTGACCCTCTCGTCCCTCCCTTTCTAATTTTGTAACGTACCTGCTTACCTGTTCTATTTTGCCACGATTTCGTGCTCCTTAGCTAGGCGATACATGGAACGGAGAGGATTAGTAATAAAATAATAACTATGCGGAGTGCTAACTCGTTTGAAATTCCTCTCTGTGAAAATATGATAGAAAGTTACAATCTAACATGATCGATAGTTACAATTTAACACGATTGAAAATTATGACTAACACGGTAGATAATTGTAATCCAACGCGATGGATTGCAGGATCGTTAACTGCGAAAAAGAGGTTCTTACGGACCTACGTTTCTAAAAGGTATCTCTAGTGTTCGATTTCATTACGTTCGAAGCACTCTGTATCGAAGACGATCGTCGCTCGTAAAACTCGAAACGTCTCTCGTTCCGGAAACTATGCACCAGTCTGCGTCGTCTTTGATTAAATTCACATCTTCTGGAATTCCGGTTGGCGTTCGAGACTTCGCTTCGGAATTTCCTGTCGGAGATTGAAAGGAGCAATCACGAGCGGCTCGACGAACGGAATTGGACTAACAGAAGTCATACCAAATCGGGCATCTGAAATGTCCAGAGATGTCATTATATCGCGGCAACTCCCACGTAGCCGGATAATCAACCTCGAGTGAAAATTGTTGACGTAGACCCGATGGTGATTCGATCTATATTCGGTACAGTTAACCGAGCCACCGTTGTGGTACTTTTCGCGCGAAATTATCATAACGAACGAAACGTGGAATTTCGTAACCACGCGAGTATCCATGCCGCGGGACCACGGTGGTCCGTTGTAAATCAGGTTTATCTCGTAAACCGTATCCGGCTTTCTATAATTCTTAGCTCGTAGGACAGTTAACCCTTTCGTGGACGGAATAAACTCCAATCATGAGCCGGTCGAACGAATTTAAGCGTTTCATATCGACTCGACCGGCAAACAGGTTAGGTTTTATCGTGGTTTTTTTTCCAAAGTAGGGGACCAGAGACTTCTTAGAATTTAATTGGAAACGAAGAACACAAATTTTTCGCTCGGAAAAATGTAAATAAGTCAAACATCTGTTTCTATAAATGTTACAACGATAATTGGAGTTCAAACGCAGGTGTGTATTTCTGCGGTGCCATTTTTAAATGTACCTCCCTCGTTTAATGAACGATTTCTCGATCCCGTGCTTCGGTTCGAGAAAATTACACGAACACGTTACTTGGATCGTCGTCACTGTTCGTTACGCACTAAGCGTTTCGCGAACGTTTACTTCGGACGAGAGATTACTTACGTTAAAGAATTTTTGATTTTTATATAAAAATATCTATCGGGAAATATCACGATAGAAACAATTTACTTTTGTAGTTTATTTCCCCCTAACGGGGGAGCGCTTTCTAAACAGTTTGGAAAGTATCGCCTTTCGAAGAATCACCCTTTGGAATGAGAAACCATAACGAGAGAGGAAACGTTTGTAATTGGTTAACGATAAAGGTAATTTTATCGAACGTAACGGGATAGTGCCGCTGTAAATAACTCGTTAGCTCCGGTCGACAAGTGCAAACTGGACGAATTCAGAAGAAATCGTTTCGAGTTTCTCGCGCGAAAATCGCCCGTTGACACGGCACTGCCGAAAGTGGCATTAAATCCGTTGCTTTATGGCCATTTCTATCGGTGAACTCGTTTATCGGATAATTTCGATATCGGCTACGCGATTCGTGATATTTTCAACGAAAGAAATGCGCCTTTCACCGGTCAAGCACGACCAGCCGGTGCTCGCACGCTAATCGTTAAAAGCTACATTGTAGAACACGGTTTGTTGGGAACGAGTGACACTAATTACGGAGAACGTCGACTGCATTAATATTTCGTGATCGAGATAAGTCCGGAAGGCGAGCGTTAAAAGTGTCTCGGGCGCGGAATGTGTAATATTAGGGGGTATGTTGAAACGTTTCTCAAAACGAGCACGACAAGTTTACGTTGATATCCAATTACGATTAATTATCCGCGCCAGCTTCGAATACAATTATCGTTAAAATTAAAACGAATACAAGGCCGATATTACGTGTCAATTAGATTTCAATTATAGGTTGTGTTTATGCCTCGAGGACGTCGTAACGAATTGTACGTTTTCGCTGACGTTGTTTAATTAAAAAAAAAAAAAAATAATCGCTCTGTCGGAGAACGAACGTGCGTACGCTTTTTCAACGCTGACGCGTACCTGTCGGTTTCCGGTCGAGCCGTATTTGCATATTGCCGTGGCGAGAAGAGGATACGATCTTCGAATTATTAACGGCGAATAGAAAAATAACGGCTGGCTACAGATGAACGTAAATAATCGTTACGATTTATGGAACTACGTGCGCTGCGTTTTGTACGATAACCCTAACCCGGGCTCGGCTGTACGCAGATACGTCATTAACTCTGGATGATCGCTTATTGTCACGCAACGAAACGCGTACCGGCGTGTCGAGTTTCGCGATACGTATCCCCGAAGGAGCCTCTAATTAATTACTAATCGATGCTACGATTTACCACTTAGATGGAACGTTCTGACGCAAGTTAATTCCACCGGTAGGCGTAACGTCCGTTTGATGAGCTGTTGCTGAAAGCGAGGAGCACGCGACTCGGAACGTTCGACCTTCAAGGTACATCGCAAGGAAACCCAGATACGACGATGTTTTCAATTTTATTCCACAAAAATACGCGCGTTCGACGTCGAAGATTCGATTAATTCCATTCTGGAAAAAAATTCTCTCCACATTTGCCACAAAATTTAAAGAACGAAATTGGCCATAAGTTGAACAACTTAGAAAAGATCTCTGGGAGAACGCTGGTCCAGCCCCTTTCTTTCCACAGATTTGCTTTTCTCTTCATTTTCTCGACGCATTTTCGCGCCATTTTACTTCGAATCGTCACATTTAGGAACCAAACGCTGCAAAACATCAACTATTCTTTCGAAACAATTTTCAAAATTAATTTTTGTTCGTACGAAATAGATTCAGAGGGTAGAGCATCGAATTGCCTTTGAAATTTTTCGTGTCTTATACTTTTAGAGATATCAAGGTGACCTTGAGTTTCTGAAACGATGGTACACATTTTTCTAAAACCAAGATCTAGGCTAGGCTACAACGCAGCGTCGAAAAGGAATATACAGTGTCGTTTAAAAAACTCTAGGTCACGAGAGGTAAAACAATTAAAAGACATTCGTTCGATGGTGTTCGATGAACGGAATGCATTTCGTACGAAAGGTGTTTCGCACGTTAGAGTATTTAGAATAATCGAAACGTGCCAATAACCTCACTGAGGTCAATATCGTGACGGTTTGTCTCCTTCATCGAGAGACAGTGAATGCCTGCGGATTTGCACGAAGTGGGTGGCGATCGAGTGGTGGGGGTGTGTGGAAATCCCTGGTGGGGATAAACACTCGACACCTTGAGGTATCGATCGATACGTTTCCGCGCAACAAAGTATCGTACGTGCCCCATCGGCATTTGCATTCGATGGATCGTTGAAACCACCGATTAAAACCGCACGCGGCCGAGAGATAACGATACGCTGCGCGGGTTGAAGCTTCCGCGGGCGCAGCGTGGTTATTCGGAAAAATCGAATTCGTCGGTGATCGATTGTACACGTGTGTGTGTTCTCGGTCGGTGAAAGCCTGATAATTACCGCGCGCGATCATATGTGACGAGTTGCTCGCTCATTGATATAAAATGATAACACGAAATGCTCGTCCACGCTACATTAAGTTCCCTGATTTATCTTTCGCGCGCATTAAACCGGCGGAATTATAGCGGAACACGCGAGAAAGTCTCCGGGAGAATTATATCGCGTTTACGGGAAGCTCGGAGGAATCCTCCGTCGGTGGAATAATTTCGTCGAGAACTTTTAATTAGCGTCGCGACGAAAAAGGAAAAGAAGAAAAAGAAAAGGAAAAGAGGAAGTAAAAAGGAAAGAAAACACATCTCGCGACCAGTTGTCGGTGCTACGGATCAATTTATCGGATAAGACGCGATTCGCGTCGATTCGAGGCTCGTCTAGGTACAGATAAACGTTCTTTCGCTCGAGATTCAGCTTTCGATAATTCATCGTGTACGAGTCATCCACCGTGCCGTAATTATACGTTTCGAGCGAAATATTCAGAACCCCGAGAGCGAATAAAATTCACGATTTCCTCTACGAACGGTGTATTTCTCTCTCTATATTTCTTCGCTCGGACTCGTTTGAGATACCACCGAGAATTTTCCACCTTTCGTCGGTCGAACGTACTAATTCAATTATATTTTTCGATAAAGTCGATTAGGCCGGTGGAAGCGTCTCGATCCTCTTTCGCGCTCGAATAATTTTGCCCCGTAATACCGGGGATCGTGGTACGCCGCGCGACGTCGAATAAATTGTTTCGATCGTCGTAGAAGGAAATCGTGGTTACGATCGGCTATGAAAATGGCAAACGCGCCGTAGACGTATCAATACCGCCGATTTTATCGTTATTGGGATTAATTTATCGGCGTTGTTTTTTAAATAGATTATCGACGCGCTTGGAAGTAGCTCGGGCGTTATTAAACGCGCGTTCGATCACAGGGCACGTAACACGGTGGTACTTTCACCGTGGTCGATCCGCGGGCCCCGAGTCCGGCGACACGTGCTTAAAAATCGTCTCGAAACGTTGTAAATTGCACGTCTCGTCTCGAGACTCGGAGATGGGTCTCGGCCGTCCGCTTGACACTCTTTTATCGCGAGCGGCTCGGCTCAACGTTGCCCCGAACTGTTTCCTGATTGGAAAGTGAACTGGACGGGAACGGTTACCGGTGACCGCGACACGATGTAAACGAGCATCTTGATTAAACTCGAAAAATGAAACGCGGTGCGAGATTGGTGCTGTCCGTTCCGTGAACGACGGGGATCGCGTGTATTACGCAACGATGTTACTCGACGTAAAATTAAAACGGTGTCGAGGTGATAAAACTACGTATCGTGAAATAGTAATACGAGAGTCATTTTTTATCAGGAGGTAAATGTTGCACAGCGGACCCGTTACGTCGGATTGGATCGTATGGCCGTTCCGAGAGCAGATTTCGTACACATCGATAGTCGTGTGCGTTCATTTATCATAAAGTTACCGGCCCACAATCGCTTTATTTCAGCGGGCGCGTTCAACCTATCGCGAAACTTTCACTATTCATTAGGCATTTAAGCATAGGCATTAACGATCGGGGTCATTTAATAGGTCGTGTTACACGTCATTTCAGGGTACCACCTGACTTGGATCGTTCGGGTGCTGAATCACGGAGAGCGCAGGTACGGAAAAACACGTCATCGAGAACGAAATTGCACACGCGACAGCGGCTAGAAGTTGATCGATTAACGGGAACCGGGACGCGCGTGAACTTACACTTTCGGAGAGTTGCTGCCACTTCGCGGAGATACCGATCGTGAAAAGTATCCCTCTGTGGATGGAAATGGCGAATTCGAATGAAATTCTCCACGGTGCAGGATTCTTTAAGGAAACGCGATCGACCAGTTGGTGCAACTATCGGTCCCGTTCGTTCGCGGGGATAAATTTAGTCGCTCGCGAGTCCGTTCGCTCGAAACGATCGAATGAAACATACTTTCGGGAACGATACGAACTTTCGAAGTATTCTCCGCGAATTATTTCTCAAAACAATTTCTCAATTTCGCTTACCGAACGACCGAACGAAACGTGAGAGTTTACCATCCGATTCGTGTTGTTATCGTTCACCGACTTTGCTATTGAAAATTCGTACCGACGAAGACGCTTGTACTTCCGTTGCCGCCACTTTGTCGGCATTAAATTCTCAACCGAGTCGTTTCTTTGGAAATTGCAGCTCGTTCTGGTAATATCGTGTTGTAGCTCGTTAGTTTCGCGTTCGTATAATCGCGATACGTCGAAAGAACTTACCGTTACATAGTATCGCGTTATTAACTTGTAAATACGGTTTGTCCGTTGCTGGAATTCGCTCGTTCGACACATCCATACCCGATTGTTGACTCAAAGTCGCTCTATGAAGGAGAAAGTGGGTGAAGGCTAGAACGAACGATTTGCCGCAATTATCCGTAATCTTCCAAGTGTTACACTTTGTTAACGAAGTCCCGTAGCGAGAAAGTGCCATTGCCTAAATGCTGTTCGATCTACGTGGAATTATTACGAATATCGTGGCGTTGACGTACCAACCGGGTAAACAACAACGTCGATCGAAAGATCGTTCGCGATTCGATATCGGGGTGATTCCTCTCCGAGGTTGCACGATTTTGAAATTTTCGTCGCGGATTACCAAAAATTGAATCGAATAAATTACACGAGGGGCTACGAATTTTCCCATAAATTACCATCGAACAGATGCAATCTCTCGTGCATACTTCCCCGTACAAACTATTAAACATTGAAGGTTATTTAGATACACCCCGTTTATTCGTTTTTATCTTCCGGGTTAAAAATTCATATTTAATCACGATCGATCAAAATTACCTTTATCTTCGCATAAATTACAATCGAAGAGACACAACCTCTCGTGCTCGCTTTCCCTTAAATGTACACCGCGAACGATTAAAGAATTGAAAGTTATTTAAATACGTCGTGTGTACACTTCGTTTCCATTCTTGAGGATAGAAATACACAATCGACCACAACGAACTGAAATTACGGTCGTGTAAATTATAATCGAGAATGTGCTCGATCGTCCAGCGATCCCTCGTAGGTATTACCACGCGCGGGTTGCACGTTTCGAGGCATCGAATTCTCGTTGGTCGACAGAGCCGCGGGAGAAGTGCACGCAAACCGGGCACGGATGGAAAGTAGCGTAAATCGATACACACGACGTTATTTACCCACAGGTGGCGTAAATTATCGTTACGTCGAGTGAAAATCAGACCACCGGGCGGTAAACGATCGACACCGTAGGAAAACGCTCGATCGCGATAAAGCTTCGTGACATCATACGCGACGTATTTGCATAAAGTTGCATCCACTCGCGGAGCAGGTAGTTATCGAATTACACAACATATCGGTAATAGATGTGTCTGGTATAAACTTGGCTGCATTCCAGCAATGCGCTGGCCTTGATCGCATTTTCCTCGTGGAATCGAATTTGTTTCGAACGCGGACGGATCTCGTTGCGAGAATCTGAACGAGTAGACGGCCGAACAACCTTCGATCGGAGTTACGCTAATTACGTCTTATCGACCGGCAATACCGTTTCTTTCCACTCGTACGTGTATCTCGGCGTTACGAGGGTTACCCGATGTCGAAGCCTGATTAATGGCCGATAAATGGCTAGCATTAAGAACGCGAACGGGAAGAATATTACTGCTATTAGAAAAGAAAAGAACGAGTTACACAAATTCCGCCGCGAAACGGTTAGAAGAAGTACGAGCCGCGCGAACGAACGGCTGTAATTTTAGATTTATGAAACACATTCGAACGACACTGATACACAATGCACCGGGAACGAGAAACGTATCGCGGTACTTATTACGTAATAATTGTTCATTCTGTTCTAATGAAAGTAACCAAAGAAACCAGCCGGAAATGAGAAGTTTCGCGTCTTAATAGTCGGTTCTTTATTTCTGCCGGTCGTAACGATTGCTTAACCGGCTCAACAACTGCGACGAAATTGTTGCCCCGAAAATTGGTGAATTATACGTGTCAGTGGTCGGCTTCAATTCTTTCGTCCGAATCGCGATGTTAACTCGTCGAGACGATTGGGCGTGTCGTTCGCGAGCGGTCCGACGTCAAACATTCGAATTTCTTTTTCGCTTTGAACGAAATGTCGGAGAATCGAAATCAATTAGGAGTACAACGGTTTGCGTTGCAATTACAAAAATTTGATCGGTATATAATACGGTGGTACATATGCGCAAGATTGACACGTATAATTGCTTTAATTTATATTCAAAGTGGGTGACTCGAATCCCGGTAGTTAAGATTAATTATTGGGACCACAAGTATTACGTAAAGTTAATAATACTGGTAAACAGCTTTTTTGATCGTTTTACAGAGGGTTGTAGATAGGATAAGGCAACTATCTAAATATTGATTTCTTTGCTGACACGATTCATTATTTAAATTTGTACGAGCTTTTATAGGTCTTTGTGAAAAATAAAACAAAAGGAAATATCCACTTGTGGACAAGGTTATCGTAACCAAGATCACCCGATAAGCAGTTAATTTGTTTATTGATCGGTACATGTATATTTTACATATACCTACCGACACCCCATCCAGCGATATTGCGCAATTCGTGGTTCGAATTAGCGTTGCCAATGAGTACCGATCGCGTTTTAAATTAGTGTTGCGACTCTTTCAGATTTCATTCTGGTGACTCTTCCGGAATCACGAGTCACGACTGCTAATAAACGCAATATTTTTACTGGAACATTTCATAAAACATTGCATGGTCACAAGCAAACTGTTGCTACAAAATTACAAGTTTCCTTTGCTTGAAGTTATACTTGAACTATTTCCCAGCGAGGATATTTTTATCTTTATTTTTTCATCGATACGATCACTTTTATGAATATATATATATATATACAGTATCGAACAAATGACTTTGAATCTTTCTACCAAATCGATAAAATTCTGTACAGAGAATGGATTGATAAATAAATAAATTGTCCCAATAGATTTCGAAATATAGATTTTGCAATACACAAGAATGTGAACCACTACTCCTCGTTCAAAGACATTTGTCCAGTATCGCTGTACAGAGAACTTTTCAAATTCCACAAAGTAAATGATTTCAACGAAGAGCAAAAACGAGTACCGGAACTGTCTACTATATTACCGGTAGCTCGAAACGTTCGAAATTTCGCGAACTTCCCCTTGACCATCGCGGATGCCATCGTCCGATTCGATCGCGAAACAAAGCGTACCGATCGAGCTCGTACGGAATTGCGAATCGACATTTGGAAAGCGCGGTAATTAAAGCGTTGGAATTAACGAGGCTGGAACGCTCGATATTTCGATAAAGAACGTAGGCGCCTACATCCGCGCAGCGGTGTTTTTACATGGATTACGAAACGCAAACCGATCTATCTTTTTTCCCTACGTCGAATGCTTCCAGCGGGATAAGATCGAAACGGCGCATGATTACGGCCGCGTGTAATTTTTTTTTTTAAGGTCGTTGCATGACGCGAGAATTAGCGTGCAACGACAAACGTTCTCCGTTAGCGAAAGTAAAAGTTATCGCCGATAGGATCGCATTATACATCAGCAAGCGAACCATAAATAATTCCGAACTTGGTACTAAGCGACCTGGGACCGGAGCATGGTCGGTTACGTTGGATCGATAACGCGACGAACGATGTTGTACGGTGTCGGGAGTCACAGAACGGGGTTAGTGCCGTGCAACAAGTACGTAAACCGAGCACAGGGATTTATCTGGGATAGTTGCTCGTCGATTGTTCGATTTAACGGGCATAAAATCACCCCGAATCGTTCAACGTTGATTCCCGATCGGAATTGTATCGCATCGCAGCGAACGATGACGCGTCGATGAAACACGCTTTCGTAAACGCGAGGATCAAAGCGATAGATGCAACGATAGCGGTTGCTTCGCGTGAAGTTATGCATCGGAGTGTTGAACGAACTTGAACTTTGTTCAAATGTTCTCCATCGGGACTTCGAGCACCCTGGATACGTAAAAAGTGTGCGTATAAAATATGTAAAGAATTGTAAAGACGAGAATCTAAATCTATCGCGCATCGATAAAATAAAATAAACAGTTTCTCCGTACGGAAAAATGATTTGAATATACAAAACGAATGCAGATATACGTTCAATGTAGGAGTTAAATTTCACGAGTTTCGATACGACCGATCATCTTGCGCAAATTAAACGGACGAAAAAGTGTCGTACCGAACGCCCGCGAGAAATTGCTCGAACAAACATCGTCGAACGGACAGACTCACGGATAAACTTTTTCACGTAGCAAAATTTACGGACGAATTATCGCGCGAAAACGCAAACGCGTAACAATCTCGTTCTTGTATAACTCGAGAAATTTATACCGCTTTTTTGCGCCCATCTCGTGTAATTCTTTGCACTCGTAATTATAGAACACACTTCACGCGGAGAATAATCCAACGATCACGAAGAACAATTATCGTTCGCGGAACCCTTCCAAATTTCGACTCCTCGTTCGAGATCACGGGTTTGCGTAACGGTTCACGTGTCACGGATCAGATCTTTGTTATTGACACGCGCGCGTCCACGGTATCGTCAAACCCCACGTGTCGTCGTGTCTCGCTACGATACGATTTTCGATCGACGTCGAAGTCGATCGCCGTTCGGATCGATTGCGAAGGGGCTGGCGAAATGGTGGGTTCGGAGTACCGGTAATTGCACGCCGATCGAGAAAAGGTAGAGACGTACACGCCAGACAAAGAGGAACGAGACGCGCGGGGATCACGAACGGGATGATCGTGTTCGAAGTTACCGATCGATTTGCCTTTCTACATAATGGCCAGACACGGTTCTCTCTCTCTCTCTTTTTCTCTCTCTCTCTATCTATCTATCTATCTATCTTTCTCTTTCGAACATGTACATTCATTCTCTCTTTTTCCACCTTCCATACTCTCTTTCTCGGAATGAGAATCTCGAAGAATCATTAACGGGCCCCTGGGTAGTAATTGATTAGGCGGTCGAACTAGCCTCGACGAAATTCCGTAATTTCTCTTCTCGCTTGTAATTGCGTGGAAGTCGCCGGGGCGTAATTCCGGGCGTAATTGCAGCTGACGCGAAATTCGTGGCTCGTCGCGTCACGCGTGCCGTCACCGTGCCGCCCGTGGCGCGCGATCGGTTAGTGATCGGTTTCTTCGGAAGGTTGTCGATGTCGTGATACACGGGGTGCCTCATTATCGAATCGGTGGCTCGTTCGCAATGATGGATTCAATTACTCGGACCAAGCGGTACTCAATGACGTTTCGCACTCTATTTATAGTAAATCGGTGAAAGAAATCGTCAACTTTCAGAATGAAAACCGTGTACACAGATCGAAAGTTCGACCGGTGAATTAATTGGACTGTTGGGGCTGGAACGAAACGTACACTCGCATACGATTCCTTCAACGTTCGCAGTGGGAGCGACCCGCGGACAAGTAGTCTCCAACCTCGAGTTTTTGCAACGTTTAGGGTGTTCGTGTCGGGTAGCTAATCGCTGTGGTATGTTATCGGTAGCGAGTGAGAAAAGAATCACCGAGTGCGTACGTACAAGACAATAATGGTTGTTTTCTTTTCTTTTCATTTTCTATGTTTTGCTCACCGAAAGATTAAGTTCGGTTTGTCGAAAGAAAATAAATCTTGTTACCGAGGAAAGAGTCTTCTATGCTTGTAAAAGAATATCGGTTCGAGGTTCAAACTTCACCGTTAGACTTTCTCGCGTTAAATTATCGATCCGTTATCAAGGTTCGTCAAACAATCACGCGTTATTCATAAATTTTCAAGAGAGTTTCTCGTTACCGAATGTGTAGCTCGCGCACAAAGGAGGATCCAATCGTGTATTCCGATGGTAGGCGAGTTTAGAAACCAGCGGAAATCTGGTTCGATCCCGTGAATCGCGTTCGAGAATGGTCGGTCGAGCGGTCGGACGCATCGGTCCGGCTGTAGCATGCTCCGTTGCTCGAACACGGTGAAAGGAGCTGCCACGGGTTTAGCTTTTTAACGCCCTCGCCAGCCAGCAACGCGTGCACCTCGAGCGAGGTATGCGCGAGTAGCGTTTCGAGCCAACGATTGTCGCGCTGTTTCGATAGAACGAACATTCCCCTTGGGAGTTTAGCAATCCGACTCGTGACTTTTATATCGCACCGGACGTCCGGATGGGCAGCACGGTTCCGCGTATCGGAGTAATTCGAGGTGGTCCTGGATGTCGGCTATTCAGAAGAATCCTCGTCTCTTCCTGAATTTCCCAGACCGTGCCAAATCTTCGAGCTTCGTCTTGGTTCCAAGAACGATGAGAACTCTTCCCTATTCTCCCGAGTAAGCCATCTGTGATTTTTTCATCTCGGAAGACGAAGCCCGAGGGAGTTTCCGTACGGGCGCTGAACAATTCAAGGAGGTCACGGAAGAAAATTTGTTGTGTAGGGAAACGTGCAGAGGTTGGACGAGTACGTTGATCATCGAAGACAGACGACCGTAGGAGTTCCCCCGTTTCGTTTCGACCTCTTCTTGCGACGATGTTCGCACGTTGCGTCGATTGGACGTTACATTTATATCGGAGTACCCGAAATAACATCCAGACAGTGCGCAGTTGTAAAAGTCGTACTTATCTCGTTTGATAAATGTCCTCGTTCGCGAATCTTGAATCAGAAAAATTACTGCAAACGCGTTACACGGAAATATCGTTTGTTTACTGATGTGAGCGTTCCGTTTGTCCAAAGACTTTCGTCGAATAACTGTGGATAATTAAAATATATCCGCGAAAAGTTTTCTATCTGGAAATCCCCGGGCGTAGAAATTCTTTCTTCCTTCGAAGGGGGACACCTTCCAAATATGGAAACCACTCTCTTCGCTAATCCAGTTCCAGACGTTCCATTCAGACGCGAGAGGGTTGAGCCTCGAGCGTAGAAATCTCTCTTTTTCCAAGGGCGGCGTGTTCCGAAAAGAAACACTTGGATGCGGCTACTTTTAGACATCGGTCGCGAAAGGGTCGCGCCTTGAGCGCAGAAACCTCTTTTCTTCTTAGAGAGAAGAATATTTAAAAAAGAAAAAAATCACTTGAAACGCGTAAACGATTACAGCGAAGGCACGTTTCAAATACAACCTTTAAAAATCTCTCTTTTTTCAAGGGGTGCATAATTCGAAAAGAAATCACTTCGAACGTTCTGTTCACTGCTGGTAAGTCGACACCTGTTCGCACCTAATTCACACGATTCCTGGATTAGTGGATACGATTCGTCCAATGTTGTAATTTTGTATTTCATTCGCTATCTTCGCGCGATCTCTCTCTCTCTCTGTCTTTCTTTCTCTTTTCTCGATCTATTTGCAACGAAATAGGTCGATTTACTTTCTTACGTCCAATCGTACCCGCGTTCCCGTTAATCGCCAATTTATCAGCGTTGAATTGCAGAAACGACCATTTCCAGAGTCCGTAGTCGTCCGCGAGAGGGTTGGGCCTCGAGGGCGATACGATGTCCAAGTTCGGTCGTGAGTGTCGTTTCCGCGAAGGACGCGCGCTGTATCCGAGGCGCTTCGCGCGGGGAATCCGGCGTGTTCGTTATTCGTGGAAAAAAAAGATCGCGTATCGACGAGTCATCGGCTGGAGAGTAACCGTTGATCGCTCGTGTGATTCCTTGACGGAATACGCGGTAACGCGCACGGAGCAAGGCTACCCCGCCCAGTGTTGTCCGCAACTTTCACGAGCGTCGGAGCGTTAGCGAATTTCCTTTCTAATTCGGCACCTTGAAAGCTGCGTGGGGGGGTCCTCCGTCGAAGAAAAAGAGAAAGAAGCGTCGTTCCGAGCCGTGAAATCGGTCGGGTTACCGTCAGAAGGGAGGATCCGTGGGACGATACAAGGTGCGCTCGATCGTGGGTAATTTACGGTTCCGTTACGGAAACGTTCCGCGTCCACGGGGGTGGGGAGGAGAACTTATCCCGGCGCGCGAACACAAGTAGAGAATACCGAACGCGTTAACCATCGAGATGATTTTATTAGATACGCCCATTCAGCGTCGGGTTTTCTAAACGAATCGACCGGTCACGGTTTCCCCTGTCGTTGTCCGACGAGAAGACGAAGGAAGAAAAAATGTGAGAAAAAAGCAAAAAGGATAGAACGTAATCGGCGTCGAGCGAGCCAATCGGCACCGATTAATTAATAATTGGCCGCTTTTTCCAACGGCTACCGAGCGAGCCTTAATTGTTCGCAACTTTCACCCCTGGCGAGCTCCAGCTCGTGTCGGCCAGGATTTTGTCTCCGAGGCCGAGTCAGCGAACGGATATAATATACCCTTGCCCGGTTCGTACAGTTCGAACACGTGATACGAAACGGTTTCGTTACGAAACGATTCCCGCCGCGTTCTGGGCGTACGGGGACAGGAAACCGGGGAACCGTACGGGAATGTCGGTGTTCTTTTTCTACACGATGCTCGCCCGTTTCGGCCTCGGTTCCCGCTGTTTACGTTCCCGTACTTCCCGCTTTTCCGATTCTCCCGCGTTTTCCGCGCCGCGTGTCTCGGCTCGGCGTCGCGGAAAACAAATTAGCGGGAACGCGAGCGGTTCAATGTAACGCGGTAACCGCGGTACACGCGAACCGGATAGTTTCACAATCGCCGCCAGACTCGTTCCTTAAAACGTGTCCCTATGGTTGTCTTTAGGCGTCGGTGCCCCGCCTCGATTAACTTGCAGATTAGAAGCCGCGATACCATTCAACGGACACGATTTCCCTCGACGACGACGACCACGATGGATCGATTCTGCTGAAAGACTCGATCGAACTTTCCTGCGAAATAGTTCAACGTTCCCCGCGGACCGTTTCGCCCGTTTTCCGCACCGAACTTCGCCAATGTCTTTCCACCTGAATTATTAACGGCCTGTTAGATCGGACACGGTCCCGTGATCCTCGACTGTGAAACTGCCCTGCGATCGTTAACTCGTTCCCTAGTAATTTCTTAATTGAAGGATGTTCGGAAAAATGTTTATTAAGATTACTCGAATATTGTAATATTTTTGTAATTTTTTTTTTTTTAATATATTTTGAAAGCAACGATACGAAGTTCATTCGGTTGTAATGTACTCGATTGCTCCGGTCTGGGATTATTACGATTTTGTGCACGAAAAGAAATATTTATAAAAGTATTTCGAGTTGTATATTGCGTATCGTGTAAGTGTCTCGATATTACTGGATAGTTTCAGGTGTCAGTAGTGTGAGAAAAATTCTCTCCCATCTGATAAAGTATTCTCGAAACCACCAATAAACATCGGTTGCGAAGACGTAATAAGATACTTCGTAGGTTTGCTACCTTGGTTCATCCGCGTTAAACACGGTTGATCGACTGTGTACGTAGACGATCGAGTTACGATATTTTCACCATCGATCTCTATAAATTTCTCTTCGAGAGTTCTAGAAGAACATCGGTAATAGTACCGGCCAGTTTTGGCTGAATTTGGGCCAGAGCATCGACCCGTTTTCGCTAAATCGAACCGACAGAGAGCTACTCGATAGTATCTTCCCGTCCAATCTCTATCCACGGTTATTCGGTGGATGTAATCGGACCCTTCACTCGGTATTGTTACTTTTCATAATTGGAACTATAGAAACCGAGTAAACTTGGACTCGTGAACTGGTCGAACTCTTCGACCTAGAATCGAACGAATACGATATCTTAAACTTTCGTAGCGCGAGTCTCTGTAGCCTCGAGCTTTTGGATCGTCGAAACTTCGAACATCATTTTCACCGTTGAACTTTCTCGCGTTCAATTGTCGATCTTTCATTAACGAACAATCGAACGTCTTCGATGAATTTCTAAAAGGAAAGCTTCGAATTTTGAACGACGAATCGATGGTGCAAGAAGATGTCTCCAACCGGGAATATAACTAAGATCTGTGACAGAAGAGATCGCGACACTATCGGTTTCTCGTACTCTTTTCTCCAGTAATTAGAAGACTCGCGAGCAACGATGAAAATAGTCTGTTAGGTTGCCAACACTTTTCCATTTAAGGTGCAGTCCGTGAATTACACGAGTCGAGTGAAACCTTGATCCAGACGCTTTTTCTGCGTCTCATCGTTTGGTAAAACAGCGCGAAATAAGTCTAACACGCGGATCGGAATTTACGGCGTTACGAGGAGCAAGAGCAGAGAAACAGAGTTTCGGTCTATCGTAATACGAGTGCCACGTTAGACCGCGACGCGTGCTCGCTTTCAAGGTAACATTCTTCTTCATTTTCTCCAACAGCTACAAATTTTCAAACGATCGATTATCGACCGTTGTCGTTACCTCGTATACGAAACAACTCCTTGAACGCGTCACGCAGGTTTACTGTTCCAATTCCACGGCTCTGGAGCAGGCTTTGTATACCAGTTTATAATTTTTAATGCAATTTCCTGATCTTACGTCACCCAACGAACGGAATAATATCACCGAGTTAATGTACACGCACGCGTATACTATCTATCGCTTTCTTCGAATTTTTATATATAAAATTTCAAGTGGAAGCTATACGTTCACGCTACACGTTGCTCAACCGTTGGTAATAAATTACGGAGCATTTCTTTTATCTTCGGTATTTAATTTAATCTCCAGACCGTTCCAGAAAATCTCAACTGACAATATCTCAAAGAGCCGGGAACGAGAAAACGGGGAATTACGAGAAAAATTCTTAGTTCCTGTAATACTAAATCATTGCCGTTTCTCGTGTTCGATACATCGTCGATGATATTGCCGAGATACGATCGAAAGCTTCTTCGAGCTAATCCGCTATTAGTCTGCCAGGCAGCCGTGATATCTTTATCAGGAAATTTCGCCTTCCGGACGTGGATTTATTGCGCGATCTGTATCAACAGCACGCGATACTCGCCGTTTAATATCTGCATCGTCGGAATTGTTTACAACTTTCCAAATACTCTGTTTAGATTCGGTCGGTGGCTACTTTCTTCGTTGAGTAATCTGTCGAAAGCTTCCGTTCGGTGACCGACGGGGCAAAAAAGGAGCGAGAAATCGGTTTTAGGACTCGAACCGTGCAGTTTGTTCGCGGCGTGTTTTGCTACCGTGTGACAAACGTGATTATTTTCTCCTTCGCGCGAACGTTCCCCCCGGGGCGCATGCGCACGCGCGCGTGTTTAATCGAACGACGCGCCGAGTTACCTCTGGACCCTTATCTACACCGTAAGATCTTCATTCACGGTAAATTGAACGCGCATCTTCCGTGAACGATGTTAATTCGCGACGACGACATTGAGTGCGCGATATCGAGGCTACCCACCGTCTATTAAATCCAATTTCATCGGATACGATCGACTGCGGTGACCTACGGATTTGTTTACATTCTTCGAGAATGTTAATTGAACGTGAAAATTACCGCGTTATCTACGATTACGTAACAGTTTTACGCTATCGCGTTTGCATGCAGTCCACCGTGTTCGAGCATTCGAGGAATTCCAGCGAAGAATCGTTAATCTTGGGGAAGGATAGGAGAAGAATGAGGAAATGGTACTCGGGATGAAGCAAAAGGAAACGATACTCGGCACGAGCAAAACGAAATGCTACTTGGAATATTGCAAAAGAAAGCGATACTCGATACACGACGAAAGGAAACGACGCTTGGGACGAGAAGAAAGAAACGATATTCGGGGAACGTTACAAAGGGATATGGTACTCGAGACCGGACGAAAGTGATAACAAAATGTGAACGATATTTTTGAATTTTTAACGAATTTCCATTTCCTTCGAGATCAATAAATTTTCTCCTCGAAAGAGAATGGCCTTCTGCAATTACTGTTTCGAGGTCTAGGTGCCATTTAATTCTCTTCGATTAATATCGCATACCCCCACACACTTTGAAACTTTATCTTCTCGATAACAGTCGACGATGAATTTTATATCCCCCTTCGGTTCATTTTCTTCCTACAGAATTAACTTTGATCTCGACGTATCGTGTCTCGCGAATACTCTTTATACAAGGTGAGTCGTTTAAATCGATCCGATAAAATATCTTCGAAACTATTCTATCGAAAAGTATGTCGAACTTTTTTTTGTAACAAAAACGTAGAAGGCATTTGAAAGTCGAGTTTGTTTTCTTTCATCTCTTTAGATCGATGCAACACGTCTTTAAAGGACAGCGCTTGGAGAACTATACTAAAAATAAATAAATGGGTAAATTATTACTATCTTAGATTTCCTCAACGTGGAATTCAGGTTCTGCCGAAGAAACGAGAGAAAATCATAGAACCCGGACAGTTCACCAAAAAAAAAAAAATATATATATATATATATATATAATTGCCACGTTCCAATAAATACTTTCAAGGTAGGAATCCGCCAAACTTAATTAACCACCTAATAATAGGCACTTTCGAAGCTAATCAAAATTCAAACGACTCGATAGCGAGCACATCGGTTTCATCCTCGAAGAACGGTATGCCTACGTCGCGTTTAAAAAACAGTGAAAATTCCAATCCGTGAAACTCGCCGATACGCGTATCGAAATAGAATTACAAATTAAAAGGTAGCTGCTTCCACCTTTCGTTCGTTCCGTGGTCCGCGAGATCGTGATCTGTAAAACTCGTGCACCGATGTGCGCATTATTTCGACCATCCGCGTGTTGTAAACCGCGATTCTAATTATCCGTGATTTTATCGCGTAGCAAAACGCGTGTACGTAGGATCGGTAGACGCTGCTACCAATTAGGCGGCGCTCGATTCCCCGTAAAATCTATCTGTTTGCGTTCCACCGACAGCACCGTTAACCTTACCGATAACGCGTACCTATCCACCGATTCCGTGCGTATCCGATCGGCCGTAGAAACGGCGACTTGGAATTCTCGCCGCGCGATCGATCGGTCCGTGCCACTCCTTCGATTTCTAAGATCAATGTGGAAAACCACCTGTCGGGCCACCGCATCGAGAACATCGATAGATCCAGCCGCGGATCTACGCGGCGGACGCAAATGGATCATTAGGTACCGACCGCGGATAGATAATTAGCCCATGGAATCGGTCTGCAACGCTGGACCCGGGGTAAGCAGAAGTGAAAGCGCCCGGCAATTTCTTTTTGCCGGTCGCGTGCTCCAAACGTAACGAGAGCGAAATTCGAAATGTAAAGGCAACGAAGAAACTCGCCGCGGAGCTCTTTCGGCCATGTATAGCGAGGAACTACGAAGAATGCCTTTGATCGTAGACGCGAGTCACGCGAGAGACCACGTACGCCCTTTTCGCTGATAATTTTCCCTACAGCTACGCGCGTACATTCGAAATCGTCGACGAAGGAACATGTTCGTTTTTCGAAAAATTTTCATCGACGAATCCCAAATTCCATACGAAGGACAGGGTGTACATCGAGAAGCTTGAAAGACGTTTTTATTGCCGAATATTGAGCCTTGGGTGAAAAGATCCGGCTGGTATATTATTATTATTATTTTTTTTTCGTCTTTTTTTATCGTAATAGCTGAGAAAACGATTAGCAGATACGTAATGGATTATCTCAGAAAAGTTTCCGGGGAATGATTAACGAGTTAGAAAATAGTAAATAAGTAAAGTCGAACTGGGTAACGAGCACCGGAAAATTTGCCTCGTTAGAAAAATTATTCTCCGCGTCAGCGACGAGTTAAATATATCTCCCGGGTTATAAATAGCGAAAGAGATATAAAAAAGGAAGAAATACTCAACGATTACATAAATATTATTTGCATTGGTAATGATCGTAATAAGCTACGATACGCACGATATTAGAGAGAATTCACTTGTCGGTGATTTTGTAAGCGCGATACGCTCACACGTGGTATTGATCTGTAATAAATGACGGAACGCAATTAGTCACTTTAGCCGGGAATCTCGAAATCGACGTTGCTTGGAAACATTTTCTTTCGATATTTCACCAATTTCCATTCGCTGCGATCGACATCTAGGAAGGGAACGATGTCCGTATAACAAGTAGCGAGTAACAGCGAGTTAATTGATGTACGAGCTAAAGCGTCTGTAACCGGTCTGCTTGCTGCACGCGAGGTAGCTGTTGCCGGGAGGATAGAGTTAACAGGATTCACTGAGAAATTCCGAGACCGCGACTTCTCCCTTGGGCAAGAAACGTCTAATTAATTGTGCAATTACGTCCGGCGTTAATTAAAAAAATTTGCGGACAATAGGTATTCGGTCGTGTTTACCTGGGAGGTGTTATTAGAGAGACTCGTAGACAAGATTCAACGTTCGGTAATTGATCGTTTTTAATTCCCAGGCAGCGACTTTTCACGATGCGATAAACTTCTGGACGCATTAAGTTGTCCTATAAATTTACGGTATGAGGGCTGTCGTAGACTCTGAATTATTAAACGAGAACGCTATCGTCGCTCCGGGGACTTTCATTGCGAGTAACTAGGAAGATTGCACCGTGATATCACCGAACGACAAATCGTTTCGAAGTAAACGGCGTGTTAAAATAAATTTGTGGAAAAATTAACGGTATACTTAAAAATATATTTAGGGATAAATGAATTCGAAGAGCGATGAAACGGACGTTAAGAAATTATTCGAGAGAATGTATTTTATTTTCGGAAAACCCGTTATCGATCAATTTGATACGCTTCTGAGTTTTACTTACAGCCCGGTGGTTGAAATTTGTGACTCGATGTTTCAACGAGTCACAATATTCTCGAATAACTTTTTATTTATGGCAAGAGGTACACTTTATTTTCGCGGCAATGCCGATGTTCGAATTGCAGTCGAAATGTATTTCATCGCGCGTCTCTGTATCGTTTCTGTCATAACGCGATACGTAGGGTCGGTTCTCGATTCGAATCATTTCGATTCTCTGTTGAATCTGGTCCCGCGCCAAGTGTCAGTTTCCGTTACTTTTAACACGTGCGCGGAGTAAATCAATCACGATGACTCCACCGGAGTCCGATTTCTATCTGGAAATAAATTTGCGTACGTTGAATTAATTTCACCTACACTCGGACCGTAGCAGATGTTATTTTAGTCTCGCTTCGAATAAATAGGTCGATACAAAAAAGTGACGTTCTGACAGGCGTGCTGGGATCGGTGAAATTCTCTCGTCTCTTTCTTCTTCTTCTTTACCAGCCGCCGCCGTGGTTTAGGATAGAGAAAGGTTTGAAATTTATACGGAGGCTACACTCGGGGCAAAAATCTAGATAAAATCATCGTTACAGATTTTACGGATCGTATCGACGAAACGAAAACGGCGATTTCGCTGATTTGTGAACACGGAAGAAACCGAGTCGACGTGGTGCGTCGAATGATCGAAATACCGAAACGGAACGTTTGAACGACAAGCCGTGAAGTTTATCGGGTAATATTATTTTCGAAAGGCACAACATTTCCCGACGGTAATTGATTTGTCTCTCGATCGTTCTTTTTCTTCCATCCTCTTCATAATTTACAAATCAATTTGCGTCACGTTTGACTTCACTTCGTTAGAAAATAATGGAACGTAGATTTTCATAAGATCTCGTAAGTAGTTCCTTGTAGCTACTTGTAATTCTAGTTAATATTTTTTTGCACGCGCTCGATTCATAGTCTTACGTCCGTTACTAATTTCGAGGTATTATAAATTATCGTGTATCATTCTGAAACGGACCGACACTCCCGAGCGATCGAAACGTCAAATTAACCATGTTCTCTCCCGTCCAAACTAGATTATGTACATGTTATAATGATTTATTATGCTCTGGTAATGTTCTAACGGGTATGCCGATAAATGGAGATGGACAGCCGTTAATTGTCAACAAGACGAGTAACGAGCTGCTTGACGACAATTGTTGTTGAGACATCAAAGGGACACGTTGTTGCGTTTCTTGTTCGTTAATTTACACGCTAGATAATGTCGCGCCGAGATTAAAGTAACGCGTGTCGTTCGGTTACAATTAGTGTCGTAAGAAGTATTGGAGCACCGAGTGTATGGTTAGACCGATAATCGATTTTCCAAAAGAGAGGTTCGAATCGCTCAAAGTCACGGGGTAAAAAATATCTCGAACGTAATACACGAAACTCGCGTTTCTGATTTTATAATACAATAAGAAAATTAAAGGAATACAAGAGCATTCGATCGTGCCTATTATGACAGTTTTAATTACAAAAACGGCACGCACCCGAAGAAACGAGCGGTTTGCGGTAGCGTTTCCCAATCCGTCCACGGTACGGAGAAATATTAAAAGCAGCGAAGAACTGGGCGACCGTGCACAGAAATTAATGGACTCGCGCTGACAACGTCTTATTACCATTTCTACGGCTGCGGATGAAATTGATCGAGCCCTCGCGCGCGTGGCCGCGTGTCCCTCAAGTGTGCGCGCGGGCGCTCGCGCGAGCGGATTCGACGTATCGGCGAACATGAATGGAACGGTCCGGTTTCCCCGAGTGTTTCACCGATGACTTAATACAAGAGGGACGCGATTACATCGCGCAACGCGCGCTGTTCGATTACCGTGCTCTTAACGCGAACGGTCGGTTACCACGCGTTTATTACGCAAAACGCGCGACAGACACCGACGTGTAACGCGGTGAACGAAGACCGCGCGGCGTTCCGAGCACCCTTCGTTAACCGCCTCCCGGTATACCCGACCAATGAGTGTAACGTCTATCGTTGCGTGCGTTTGGAACACACCGGTTGCCGGATCGTGTCCATTACCATAGGCCGTGATACGTAGTCGAGGAAATAAGCCTTCGAAACGGCCCTGCTACGAACGGTTGCGCAAGCGACCGGGTAAATCAGATAGCACGTAACGTGAAAGCAAACCTATTTATTACTGCGTTACACCGCTCAATAATTGCTACGGATTTTGTTCTTCTTGTGGGAATCGGTGCCCCGCGAGGATAAATCTTCCGCCGATTCTCAATAATGAAATACCAGCCGCTCGGTGGAGCTTTCGTAGCAATTTGTTGGTAAGTCGAGTCGCCGATCGTACCGTGCGTCGAAATCTACGGGGGCGTACGCGATCACCGCGGTAATCCAATATTCATGAGAGACGCGATCCCCGTACGGATCAACCCCTACCGATCCGGTTCGTTCGAGTAAACATTCCACGATGATTTCATTCGTGGACACGTCGCGGTCTCTCGCTCGGCGTACTTGAGAGATTAATTGACACCGACCGGGAATCGATCAAACGTCGCGATTTCGCGGACGGTCCTCGACGTAATCGCGATCCACGCGAGGTTCAATTGTTCGTTTCTTTGATTCGTTGACGAGAGAATGCTCGACGAGAGAAACTGAACTCTTTGCGTCTATTACAGATGTATCTATCGCACGTTGTTCGGTGAGATTTTGATACTCGGTGTTTTTCACATTTCGATTTTCCACGGTTCTACCGGTCCGACGTAAAAATACGCAGAATCGATACTTTCCAATTTATTAGGATACGTAAGATTTATCGACCAAAATATATTAAATTTTATTTACGACTGTTGCGTACAGAAACCGAGCAATATTAAAGAACGTGCGCGCTATTACTTGGAATGAAATCGTAACGAGAGGGATTTATAGACGGAATAAATCTTAAATTCGGCTATTAATGTCTCGATTCGCCGCCACACACCTCGTTAGAGTTGCCGGTCGAGCTACCCGAACGTTGTTCAACACTCGAGTCGAGCAATTAAATATTCTTCGTTGAGTTATCGACGCTTCGCTCCGTTCCGTCATTGGGATAATTCGATTATTCGTGTCGCCGGTGTTCAAGATTCTCGCGAATCGCGAGTAAAAATGAATCGTCGGTGGTTATCGAGCGAAACGGTAGCCCAGCATCCGAGCAAGTCGTCGTACATCTTCATTGGAATCTCTGTACGCGAAATATTTGCTTAGAACAATGATATCATTGTTCATTGCAGGATCGCGCGGGTAACAAGAGCTTTTGACACGGGTAATGAGGGACCTGTTGCCCCTCCCGGTCTTCCATATACGTATCGCATTCGAATCTCGTATTCCGTCCAATTATCGCGGAACGCAGCCATTGTTACACCATTCGAGCTTTCAACGAGATAATGATGCCCGTAAATCGTTCTCCCGTTGTGTCCCGGCCGATGGTTAAAAGGCGGAACGCGCGACGAGAAGGAAGTCCTCGATTAAAAGCGCGTGACAAATCAAGGCGATCGGTTACTCATCTTGACGCGCGCAACGCGTGTCCGGGCAATTAAAACCGCACCGGGGCGACGCGACGAACGAAACAGCCACAAACGTTCCATCGATGTACGATCGAATGAACACCGGCTTGGGAGAGACTTCTTCCTGACGCTTGGGGTGCATCTCGACTTTCGATCGGTAGAACGTGCTTCCCACCGGGTGATTATCGCCGATGATTCCGGCGTGTTCGCGATACCGATCGGTTTTTCTCTTTGAACGGAGCGAGTTTTAGAAATCGGTGTCTCGTATAGTTTTAAAAAGCCTCTGGTCCTCGAAAGGTAAAACTTTGTCGAGTGTCTCTATCCTCGGTAAAGAGAAACAAACAAAGGGGTTAAATTTCTTTGGGGTAATAACAAATTTGGAAAACTGTTTCTATTGAAGTCTGTAGCCAGAGTACTTACTGACCGTGGAAATGATTCGTCGACCTCTAAAATTGCCCCCGACACTTGGGTAGTCTTTGCTACCGGAATCTGATACAATTCCATCAGGGGTGAGACTCTTTCTTCGATCTAGTCAGCGTGCACGAAATTCCACGCCCGTTTACAAGTGCCGAGGTCTCTACACCTTGGTGAACCATAAACGTATCTAACGTCTTATGTCTACCACTACCAGGAGGGTTGACTCGGAATAACCAGTCTTTTCGTAATTTTCAAATCGTCGAGAACGGACACGCAAGACCCCAGACTCCACTCTCCAGCGGTTGCAAGGATACTTGTTCTTGGGTCACTTTTGCCAACCGAGTTCGACACAGATCCGGTAGGTATACCACCCGGGGATGAATGAACGAACGGCCTTCGACGTACGGGTCACGTCACTTCCGTTGCGTTTCAACGTCTATGGATCGCGCGGGAAGATGAATGAAGCTCGAACGCTACGCGCTGAATCACCATCGAGCCGATACAACGTCACGAGACCGAAGAGATATATTGCAGTTTGGACGGTACGGTGACACGGAGCGCGTGTACGCTCGTCTAAAAACCAGTCGACCAGTGGTTCTTTCGCGAACGAATTCCTCGAACGTGACGCGCCATTGTTTCGTACTGCCCCGCGGTATCGGAGCACAGTCGTTAATTTCCCGAGAACGAGGCAATTTCGTCGACTCGATCACCGTTTCGTCACCGGGGAACAAACTGTGACTTTAAGCGTGTCGCTTAAATTCGTTAAAATTACGAGCGGTCCGTGTATAGCGGCTCGAAACGAAAACTCGTTCGTTCTCGTCCATTTTCACGTTTCGCGTTATAAAGCTGACAACTTGCCGCGCGCTAACTCGTTACGTTTCTCGTTGTAACTGTAATCGCTTTATTTCTTACCACGGCTGTACAATATTTCGCGGGTCTCGCGCGCTACGTTATTTATTCCCACGAGGGCGAATAAAAAATGCACGGTGAACGCGGCGCGGTTAAATTAAATATAACTATACATTTTAACGTCCACTCCTTCGAGTAACATACGATTTCGAATAATTCCGTCGCTTCAGCTTCGGAGCAATCGCTCCAACTTTTACGTTCAATTTCTTTCCTTGTACGCACTGTCATCGGAAGAAATTCTGTGGGTGTCCTCTGGATTCATTAAAACTGTACCGATGTTGCGTAAGAATTATTTAGAAATCTTCGATGAAATGTATTCGTTAATTGCGAACAAGATTGTCTCAAATAGGAGCATCGAGACAAATTAAAAACAGATCGGGAGAAAGAGTTCGTCGAGGTTTTGCCGACGACACAGCTCACTCCGACTTTGTGATTAACGGAGATTGCCGAACAATTTTCTAAATTGTTCAATTGAACTCGCGCACCGAGTTGTAACGCAAAAACGTATCATTACACGGGCGGCGTGTGCAAGGTTCGGGCGCGCATGCAACTTTGATTCAAACACGTAAGGTGATAAACGTGCTCTGCCATTTCTCACTAGGATATCCGTGTTCGGGCAAAAAGTATCCGCGCGAGCGGCTCGCGCGATTCAGGTACTAAATATTTCGCAAAATCTCCTTTCCCCGAATAATTAAAGGCTACGTCGTCCCGCGACGAAACGACGCGATAAACAATGACAGTCCGCGGCAGGTGGAGTTCGTTGCGCCCCGACGCTGAGCGTTTTCGTGCTGTTGGCAATTACACCCGGTCGTCTGGACGTAATTTACAACGATCCCGCGACTATACCGCGGGCGCACGCGAGTTTCCACGATTATCCTTTTATATCCGATTTCGCTTTCGTGAAAGTAACGTATTATCAGATCGGTCCACTAGACTCTCGTGGCCGTGGAATGCGCCGCGTTAATTCGAAAAATCGCAGCGATGTCCGCGGTGCGGAACGCCGGAAGGAGAGATAAAAAAGAAAAAAGAAAGAAATGGCTGCTCCCGTCCCGAGTTGAACGCGCGTGGAACGGTCCCGTTTTTAACATATCGTTAAACCTCGCGGATCGTTATCCGGAGGTTTTGTTAAACGTTACATGCCCGTTGAATATTCAAAGCGTTGCTTCATTCCCAACTAGCACGCGAGAAAAGATTTTCTCCGGTGTGGAAAGAAATGATTCGTATCCCGGCCGCAGCTTCGCGCGGAGGAGAGTCGTGAGACCCGGGAACGAGAAGAAGAAACGATTACTGCTGCGAGAAATATGAAATATTTCGGTCAGAAGTGTCATTGTTTCGAGCATTGTCACTTTGCTCGATGGGTAACTGCGATCCGAATCGATAATGAAAAATTGTTTCGAAAGGATAATTTACAAAGCGGACCATCTCTGACTCGTTCGATTGAATTTTCTTTTGTAACCGATGGTCAAATAAAAATTCGATGTATTAAATATACGATACAATTTCGAAAGATCTTCGAAGCGACGATATTTGATTTTTGTACGTTTGCTTTTCGTGCAAGTTTCAAGGTCGCTTTCTTATTTCGCGCAAAAAGTTCCACGGAACCGGGAGGGATTATTTACGTTTACGTTTCGCGCAAAGAAATCGAAGGTAACGTATTTAACGAAGAAACTTTATTCGTCGAATTGGAGCACTCGACGTAAGATGTATTCTTTTCATTGGTAGCAACGGGTTCGTTTAATGTAATTTCAAAGAGGAGTAAATCATCGTGAAAAAGAAATGGTTGCAAAAAGATTTCCCCATTGCAGGGGCGAAACGCGTAATGAAAAATCGGCGAGCTGGCTCCTCGTTGGAAATATTTCTTGCACGATTACCGACACCGAGCACGAACGCGGATCGTTTGTACGTCACACCCTAAGAAAGTTGGATCAGATTTCCCGCCCAGATCACAGAAGTACAATTTATCCGGCAACCAATTTCTGTCTGTTGGACTCGTACGCACGGAATTATGCAGCCGTTCGATCGCAAATTTCGCGTCAACCGCTTTAACGTGTTCAATTTATTTTTATGGCGTATTAAGGTAGCCGACATCACGGTTCGACGGTCACCGGCCACTTTCCCGTGGTAAACTCTGCGTGCTTTCATGGCATATAGAACGCTACGTGTACCACTACTCTCCGGTACCAACGAGTTCCAACGCACTTAACCTGTCGTTGAATCGCAAGGACAAAACGCTTACGCTCCTTTGCTCGGATAATCGATAGGCAAACAAATGGACCGGGACAATGTATCCTGGCTGATGTAAAACAACGACAATGTTGAGAAACGCTGGCGGAGAACTTAACCGTCAACCGGTGGGATTATTGCAGCGACAACTGCGCAATAAGATGATTCTATTAGCACCGAGAGTACCTACGATCGTAGCGTTTCACGTGGTAGAGTTACGCGTCACAGACTCGTGGCGCGTAGATCGACGTCAACGCCTAGATCGAGGGACGAAGTGCGAACTAGGAAATAAAATACGATATCGATAGCCGTAGACTCGAGGAATTTAATAACTGCGACGGAGTCAAGAAACTCGATACAGTCAACCGTACAGTTATTATGCCCAACAAGGTCTCGTGTCTACGAGAATTCATACGGGTAGCTGTCTTGTCGCGAAACCCAATGAACCATCTTAGCGATCATGTCGGGTATAGATCACGTGTTCAATAAGATCCCGAGGCAGTGGCCCGAGCGTGGAGGATCGAGTGTCGGGAATCGAGATCGATTAAATTATCAGTGCCGGTTAATACTTTTTAAAAGAGACAAAACTGTGAAAGTCGAACTCCACTCGATAACGATTGTATCGTCGATAGTGTCTCGTGCACGGGTAATACCGAAATTTTCGAGACTTTTACTTATTTTTTAAACGTTTGTGTTCTAACGACCGTGACTGTGACTTTGAACACGTCTTGGTGATAATATTGATACACTACTTGTAGTTTTATGTGCGTTAATAGTGAACAGGCAATTCGGAAGCATCTCTGCTTAAATTCGTGCTAGTTAATCGGTCGATTGAAGGTAATACTCACTCGTGCTAAAAGATATTGTTACTTCGGAAGTGGTGGTCGAGAGTGTACGAGTAGGAACGTATCCAAGTTGTTTCGCGTTTGACTGTTCCTTTGAATCTGCGTGTCACGCAAACGTCTGCGTAATGTCGCCTTCGAGACGCCATGACTGGTAGAACCGTACCGATAAAGGTGGTATTATTCTAAAGTGTTTGGCTTGGAAATTTTGACCTTTCTCAGTCACATAGTCCTTAGCCTGACAAGTCGAATAAATAGACTGACAGAGCCAACGGTTAAGGCGACCGTGTTGTATCGTACAGCGAATTGTTTGGAAGGTCGTTAAACGGTTCCCAAATGTCGAACTCACGACCTCGTCGATAATGACGCGAGGCTGTGCCCCCAATAACGACAAATGTTAATTTTGCAACCCGACATCTTAATCGTCCTTCGCGAGACGTGTCCTTAGATTCTTCCAAATCGGTCTATTGTTATTTTACGAACGTCGATTCACGACGTTCCCGTATAATAAACGAACTTGTACTTGAACGTTTCGCTCGGTACGTGACACATGAGATGAACAAACATTCTTGCAACTGCTGGAGAGTGGAGTGTAGGGTCACCCGTACCCGTCCTTGGCAATTCGAATACCACGAGAGGTCTAGTTATTCCGAGTCAACTCCCTCGGCAGAGGTGGATACTAGAAGGTGGATACTTTTATAGTTCGCGAACTCTCGATCGATGGGTTACAGATGAAGGCCTCGGTATTCACGAGTGCTGTGACCTGGAGTTTCACACACTTCTAGACTGGGTGTAGAAAAAAAAAAATAACCGAAAAGCGAACACCGTTGCGAACGTTGAAGAATGGGAAGTCTGGAGTCTTCTACCGTAACCGTCTTCAATGATTCGAACGCGTCGAGAAGTCTAATTAAGTAGGTAGAACGCTAGAAGGTAGTTACTATTATGGTTCGTGATCTTTGAATTAACGCGGTTATGGGCGTTGAAGTCTCTGTACCCATGAGAACTCACACTCGATGCAGCACAGGAGAGAATGTAACGAAGAGAATATTCGAATGGTGAACTCTGGTCCGCTACTGCGAGATCATCAAAGCGGATTGGTATGAAAATGTATTCATCGTTCCCCGTGTGTTCTCGTCGGCACGTAGCGCATACATAAAGATTATCAGCCGGTGAGAAACGCTCTTGCATAGAATCGATGCAGGAGTGGACAGCGATATAAACAGTCACGAAATTGCGAAACGTTTGAGCGCAAAGGAAAACGAAGGTTTTACGATACCTTCGCGCGGCCATTGACGGTGCTCGAATAGGCGATAAAGCCAGAAAATTTGAGTTCGCCACTTGTCTCTTAGTATCCACCGGCTGTGGAAATAGTAACGATTTCACGGAACGCCGTTCGCTCGGTATAGTGTCTCTCTCGTTGTCATAATTGTTCCAACGGCGAATTCTCGGTTCGATGTAACGCGTGAACGATTGTGTAAGCCGTCGCAGAATTTACGACGGGTTTCGCGCTAATGTCAAGTCGGTTGACTTAATTGTTTGTTTCTTTGGATTGCGCAATTGAATGCAAATCACCAAGTATCGCGAATAATATTACAGATACTATATTTATCTCTCGATCGTAATGAATGTGATATTTCAGTTTTGATCTGAACGGTGTCTTTAATATCACCGTGAAAATGATAAATTAATCGGACACTTTAAACTCGCGCATACGTAAAAATCGTGCGTAAATAAGTAAGCGCAACGTTGATCGAAATGTGACCGAAGAGGATCCACGGCTTCGTGAACGAAGCGTTCTCGAAACACGCGATTCCGTTATCCGAATAGTGTATCACCCTTGTTAGGATTTTCAACGAGCAATCTACCCGTGAAATTATTATCTTCGATATTACCGCGAACGAGATCGGTTTGTATTGTAATCGGTTCGATACGATTGTTAACCACCACCCCGTCTCGCACGGAGTCACGAGGTGCGCGTAATTTAGAAACCGGGTCGTCGCACACTTTTCACAGAGGAATGGTTTACAATTGAGCGCCCATTACCGCAATCGCAAGTGTTCGCGTATCGCGTTCTTTAATCCGCATAACAGGAACGATAGACCGCGTAATTCGTGCGTGCCCGTGTTAAATTTACCTCGTAAACTATTACGTAAACCCGCGAATTGTTACACTTACTGCAGATCATTAGTAACGCGTATATACATACATATGTATTATATATATATTTCTACGTACTATCGGCGCGATACCATTAACTTTCACAATTCGACGCGCACAATTCCACCATTACGTTTGATGATTCCGGCACGAAATTTTGTTTCGCAATCGCGCGAACGAACCGAACGGAAGGGTGGTGGGGACGTCGCGATTCCGCTCGACGGGAAGAAAACAAAAACGAAGAAAGAAAAAGAAACGAAAACAAACTGAACGAGGATGTCGTTTCTCGGCCTGGAAAAATGGTACCGCCTTATCGTAGTTTCTCCCCTTGCGTCACGCGCGATTCGTCCCACGCGTCGATGCATAATTAAAACGTAACGACGGGATTCCCTCCTTTCCCGATTGCGCGTTACCAGCGTGGGGCCAGTTAATTGGAATCGCATTAACTGTGAGAGTCAGCTTTATCGGGTAACTCACACCTTTATCTCGTCGGGTCGTTTATTCAATTGTGCCCCCACCCCCCACCCCGCCCCCAGTGATATCGCGGTTGATTCTCGCGCGTCGACAGCTACCGCGATTAATCGTTTCGCACGTCTTACAAAAAGGGTTCTAAATAAGATAAACTGGCGATGACTTCTTCTGTTCGTCGTTGAGCAAGAGGATTGTTTATTGCAGCGTATTACGAGCGAAAGTTGTTGGAATTGTACTTCGTGCGGTTTGCGTGGAGCTACGATTGCGCAGGCTTGTTGATTTTAAACTGGAAGCAGGGGAACGGTGTAACAAAGATTAGATAAAACGGCAGGATTCAAAAAAAAAAAAAAAAATTAACGTTGACGGGTATAATTTATTCCAAGGAAGAACAATTCTGAAGATGGTGAGATTTTAAGACATTTTTGCAGGTTACTGGGGAAAACCCCCCGAGCAGCAGTTTGTTAACGAAATTACGATACAGCTAGACTTTTATGAAATTCGGTAGACGACTGAACATAATTTAATGTCAGAGAGATATTGGCAGAAGTTGTAGCATACGTGGAAAAATTGACGCGTTGTTGACTCATGGACGTGCTATTGTATCGGGAAAGTAAGAATATCGAACACGTGTAAAATGATTGCTAAAGTGTGCGATGATTGATTGCAAAGACCATCGGGTAATTAAATTTTGTGCAATCGATCTCGCTGCATCAACTGCATCCTGTCGCAACGCTCTCGAATTAACGATTTCGCGAAATATTTTGCGACAATGTCTTCGCGATCTATCTCTCACCCGCGAACATTGTGAACGTCTTAACGCGCCTAACCAAATTTTTGAACACGATTCTCGGATATCGGTTATTCTCCAGTACTAGGTCCAAGAGTAAAAAATACTCGACTCTCGAGTCAATTGACAAATCGTCCAACGTACCACGCGAATTGGAATCCCGTTACAGCGATGTGGTCCACGCTCTCGATCGGCTTCAAGCGATTACTGGAAATTTACTCCGATTTCATCGACTACCAAGAACGTCTATTTATTAGCTACGGCCCAGATCCAATCTTGGTATAGCCCTTCCGGTTATCGAGCCCCGATATCTCTCAACGTACAATCAGCTCTGTTATAGGATCGCGATTTAACGGCAGTTAAGATTGCCATCGCGAATTTTATGAATCGAGCAGCGACCGCGGAGAGCGGTTGGTTATCTCGATTAATCCGCGTCACCTGCGGCGGATTTAACGATCGAAGTGTTAGGATGAGATGTCGCAACGTGCTCATTAAAAACGTGGACAGTTGCAACGTGGCTCGTCGGCGGGGTTTCTTCGTCCGCGTAACGCGAATCAGGTCGGTGCCATTGATCGTTAGGAATTTCATAATCCGTTCTTCGACTCTTAACGGAAACCCATTATTTTCTTCGTTCGTTCTAATTAGACCGCGTTGCAGTCGCGTTTCTTCGGGTTCCATTTGTTACGGCGAAACGGGGGTAAAATGTCGGCAAGTATCTCGCTCTCGTTTTTCAATCATACTCCGGACACGTATGTGCATTTTGACAGCGGATTTTTCTTCCCCCGGTTTATCGAAACTCCAACGGAAAATTGCTAATTTGCAACCGATAGCGAGACGGCGCGAATATCGTTGACACGGATTATCGTTAAACGTTTTTATCGCGTTTGTGGGCACATATTGCGCGGATATTGTACGCGTTACGATACACCATATGTGTTTGATAAAATTCAAGCGATTGCAGAACGATGGTGTTCTTTATCGAACACTGGTGTCTTCGTCGAACGAGAGAAGCAATGGATTTTATTGTATTTATTACATCGATAGATATTTCTTCGCAAGTGGTTGAAACGGACAGTGGTAACTTTCTTCGGTACCGGGTATTAAACGTCGTTTAAAATACCATCGAAATTGATGGGTCTCGCGTTAAGAAGAGTTACGACGCGAATATTGTAATACGGATGTTTTCGTGCATAGCGGGGAACAAGTAACTCGTAACAGCGAAGGATACAAGCAAGTTGAGTAACGTTTCCCCATCGAGTTTTAATTGCCAATTAATCTATCTCGATAATTAAAACGGTTTTACCGTAAGGCTGACCTCATAATTATTCTCGGATACCAGAAACTTTATTGCGATTCCTCTTCCTTATTTACATGAATATATTCAATAAAATTTCTCACGACGAGGTATTTCCGTGCATTGAAACACGCCAGCCGGTCGCTGAAAAACGGAAAAAAACGATTACAAACAATCAATTCATCGTATTGTTTACAATAACAAGTTACAAATAACCGGTACGATCTTGCACATATTTTACGATATCGGTTCGATTGATCTTTATTATAGTCGCAGCGGTAATTAAATTTGAACTTTCCAAACGCGAAATATTATTTTTTATCTAAATCTAAACAAAATGCATTCGAACGTGAACGAATTTCAGCGAAAGGTTGCAAGCAGAACTTCAACATTACTTTCGACTTCGTTAGTTTCCAACTTTCTCGAAAACAAAACAGGTGTTTTCTGTGTTTCAATATTTTCCACGGTACGAAAAAAAATTTTCCTCAATGCGTATCGTGGAGTATAAGAAACCATAAAGTTTCTAATCAAACTTTTCCACTCTCTTCAAAGTTTCACCGTTATTTGCACAATTTCGAGAACGTACAGTTTCTTCAAAGGGGTGGTTTCACCCTTAGCATCCTTCCAAAAAAAAAAAAAAAATACTGTTATAGCAGTTCGAGCTACGTTTCTACAATGTTGTATATTTTTTTCAAACTTCAAACCCCCTCCGAAATTATTATTCACCGAGTGGAGTACGATTTCCTTCGTGTTCGGGGGTAGACCGCGGTCTGTGGTAAGCGTTACGTGCGCGAAGAGTCATTCCGCGGATGACTCAGGGAAAATATTGAACGAACCACGGTTAGAAGAGCGGAGCGGCTGATCTCTCCGCTCGAGGACGATCCGTGATCTTGCCCGATCGAGGACGAGCAACAAGGTGCTTCGGTGACGCAATCGGCTCGACTGAACGATCTACGGCCGCCTCGCCGACTGCTCTCTGGACGATGATGCAAGTCTTATTAACCTAGGCCGCGAGAAAAGACGCACCGTGAACTTGACGCTCAAGGGGATCTTCTATCCGCGTCGCGTCGCGTCGCGTCGTCGTTGACTCGGTGTCGCCTCGTCGGTGCTATTCAATTAAGGTCCACCGTAGATGGATTCGATACCTGTTGCACCGATCCGACTCTTTTACAGCGCTTCCAGTTCGTGTTGCTCGTTAAGGCCCGATGGGAAGATGCAAGATGCCACCGACACCGGGAATCTTTCACGATCACCGACCAGACGCGACGTTTTCAACCGGTTCGTTCGCGAACGCGCGAGAGTTCACCTGTGACGCGAAAGTGACGCGTTAGAAAACCATTAACCGACGATCGTTGGAAAATCTAACGAATTGGATACGGAAGTTTCGTTCAGTGGACTACTTACGAGCGTGTATCGGAAATCGTAATATTTGTGCGGTGAGTTTTCATGTGCTCGAAGGACGCGTTCGAAAACTATTAACGGTTGATCGTTGAAACATGTAATTAATTAAACACGGAAGTTTCATCCGGTGGGCGAATTTACGAGTGAATATAGGAAATCGTAATATTTATGTTTCCAGTTCTCTCGTGGTTCGAGAGAGATAAGTATAGGGTAAACGCTACGAGCTGTGTGCCGCGCTAAAGAATTTTGTATGAAACTATTTTTTCAATTGGAAGTGGAGGCGGAAGAACAACCAGCCGGGCAAACTTTGCACGTATGTGATACACAGAATTTTCTTTAAAAGAAACACATTGAGTAATAATATATAGCAAAGAGAACGTACGAATTCGATCGATAAATGAGAAACTGTAACAATATTGCGGACAGATTTCGAAAGTTGGATACTTCTACTCTGCGCGAATATATATTCGTCCGACTTAAAACGCGTTTGCTTTAATTCGGAATAATTATTGCTTCGTTAATTTATATAGAGCACCGCCGCGTACTCTGCTGTCGATAGATTGTATCTACGAGACATGGCAGCTACTCGGCACTAACGATTCTTTCACCTCTTCGAGTCCGTAATAAGACGTTTCCAGGTAGCTTCGCTTGTTACGGTGAAGAACTCAATGGCAAAGGATGGTTTATGTGAACTGGCAATAAAAATGTAACAACTCGATGAATTTACACCTTAATAACTCAGCTTAGCGTAGCGGTGTAGATTCGAAACAATTATCCGTGCATGTAATTATCCATGCGAGTAACACGGGAGCCTATACCGAGCACAGGGCCCATCATTATAACGTTAATTACCGACGGTACAACTATTCAGACACCTCGTACAATCGAGGAAAACACATTGCTGGGAATTTCTTCGTACAGCCCCAAACGGTAAAAGCACGTTGTTAGGAAGAGTCTAAATTCCCAACAGATTAATAATCAGCCTAATTTGTTTCACACGAACCGTCGATCGAAATAAAACCAAGAACGCGCGATTGCCTACGTTGTAACTCGTAGAGCTCTCTATTCTCTTCTTTTCGCACAGTCATAAATTAGGAAGCGATCCTCCTTCTAAATACCTACGTTATACGAATCGTTTCATTTTCCCAAACGGTGCAAGGCTTTCCCAATGTTACCACTTCACTCTGGATTGGCCGAAGAACCCTTCGCTAACCGAGTCACATTCTGCTCGAGGTTTATCCTCGAACCATGAATTACCTTAGACGTTGAAGGACAACTCGACACGGGTATTACAGCACTCTGATAAATATACTTTGAAACACCTGATCCTTCCGGATGACATCCTCTGTCTGGAAATCTGAAAATAGTACTTCAGATTTCATCGTTGAATACTCAACTACCTCCACTGGTTTCACAGTCGCACGGCATGGTGTCGTATTCCAATCGTCGTCGTATTACTGTCGGTTTAAATATAAGACAATCGCTCGAGTTACGTCGTCGATAATAATACAATTCCTATTTCTGCACCGCGGTATCCCAAAGAGGTATATCCACCTAAAACGAAAGGGAGTCAGTGCTACGAGATCAAGAGCGATCACACGTATACGATTACTTCATAGTGGCTGTCTCCCGGTACTTTTCGTCGGCACTGTACCTAGGAAAGCGTTTACTTCGGGCTCGGTTCTTGTTCTCGTAGCGCAACAGCCGAAAGAGGTGATCCGTGTCGTTGTCGATACAAAACGAAGAGAAGTCAGTGCCACGGGATCAAGAGCGATCTAACGTGTACCGTGATCCGCGGTAGGTGTCCCCCGTGTACTTTTCATCGGCACTGTACCTCGCGAAACGTTTACTCCTGTCGGTTCTCCCACCCCGGCGTGCAGCCCGCTTTTAGTTCTCGCGTCAAGGATCGGGAAAAGGGCAGCAACGAAACGGCGGCACACACGATCGCGGATATTATCTAACCTTTAATGCCGGTTGTATTCGACCAATCGCGAAACGGTTAGAGAAAACGCTCGGAGTGGTCAGTTCAGTGAGTCGCGTGCGTGTCGAGCTGCACCGCTCGAAACCACCGCTACGGCTCGATCGGAACGAAACGGAACCACTTTTACGCCGCATTCTTGGCATTGAAGTGTCTCCCGTACCACTCCTGGCCACGGGTGGGTGTGGCACCGTTGAACTCGTGACGTATCTCCCAGCGAACCACCGGTTTCGTTACGACACGCGCGAACGAATCGAACAATGCGCGCCGAGGATACGCAGGAAGCGCGTCGAGCGGATTTCATTGGAATTCACGGAACAACGGGGCTCCGAAAGTTGGTTACGCGAACCTTCTTTCGCTACCTCTTCCCTCGCCTGTTTCTCCGTCCCGTGGCACGTCGGAGAATGTCTCGAGTAAGATGTCGTTCGGAGGAAAGAAATCGAAGGAATTCTCGGTGCGTTCGCGAGAGTGCGAGAACCACGATCTATCGGTAGAATACTGTGAAAAGTATTCTCGCTTTGGAGTGCGCGTGCGACGTTGCATCGTGGTGCCGCCGAGCGCGGTTAGTGCGAGTCTCGTTGATCGGTGCTCCGTCTCTCTCGCTCGCGTGGCGATCTTACGCGCGAGGCACGCGCTCACGAGACGGAAAGTTAAGGGAATGGAATACGAAATGTTACAGTGTTCCGTTGAAACAGCCTGGAACTCACGATTCTTTTCTTTAATTGGTTCTTTTTCGATCGTAAATTTCTGATCAATGTTTGCGGAAAGTAGCTTTCGTTTATCGTTCAACGGTCTAGTACGTACGATTCTTTCTTTCATTTATTCATTTATAGATATTTTTCTTTCGTCGGACGCAAGAATCTTATCAATGTTCGCACAGACTCCTGTTTCTCGTTCAATGCTCCGTAACGTACGATTCTTCTATTTATTCATTTATTCTTTCGAACGCAAGGCCCTTATCAATATTCCCACACACTCGCTTCGATTTATCGTTCATTTCACCAGGAATGCGGCTCCAAACGATATTTCCACAATTACTCGATCCGCTTATCCGAGTTTGCCAGCTGGCACCTGCTACCGTATAAAGTGACCAATCGCGTTCAAACAGAGAACGCTCACTTTTGCCAGTTATCGCGACACCCGGATTTCCATAGCGCAGCGGGGGCACACACGACTGATTTTCACGAACTATTTCCCGTCTTCCGGTGGACGTGTGACAATTCACCCGCGTCAGAGCGCGAGCGCCTTGATAAAGCATCGGCTGTCGGAATTGCAAATGCGTTCATTTATCAATGTCCGGCCAGGAATAATATTCTAACCTTCCGTTGGAATTTTTCAACCGGTTGGAAACGTTACGAAATTTCGAGCGACTGTCAAGAAACTGTACGACGAATCCGCTCGATCGACGTTCCTCCTGCGATCCGAGATCATCCACGCGGAAAGGTTACGGCGGTGTCGTTATCCCGCTTCGAGAGACACTCGGATCGGGTCTGAAAAATGGAAGAGCAAGCACTGTAGGAAAATTCATCGAGAGAGTGTTCAGAGAAATGCAAAACGTAAAGAAATCTAGAGGGTCGTTAACAATTTGTACAATTTTTCTTATTTACGTACAGTAACTTGGAATTAAACGTTAAAGAAATATTTGGTACGAGCAGCTGCCGAGAAATTTTCGTGTTATTTATTAAAAAAACGTAACGATTCTCGATTTTTTTTACTATTCTACGTTATACCGCTTTAAGGTTCAGCGTATCTGCATCGATATTGTTTCCATGGATAACTGCATCAACCTTCCCCCGCATTTTAAACGTCTACGTTCGTTGCAGACGTGTGAGCACGTGCCGGTAATGTCACAACACGAATTAAAACGATGAGAATACCGTATGATTCTTAATTGCAGCATGAAACGCTGCATAGTTGAATATATATTCTGCGTAATGATGTTTACGTAGCGTGCTCACCTTCCGCCCTTCTTATATAATTGCAAATGAGAACCGCGTGAGTATCGGGGAGACCGTGTACCGCAGGTTTGTTTAGATCGGAGCTCGAGACCGAGTGGCGATGTGGAACGACAGAGTCTGGCGATTGCGGTGCTTGTTATTATCGGTTAATAAATTTTCTTACGATATCGTGCCTTGAGAAAAAAAAAACCAGTCACGTAAGCGTTCCGCGTGGACGATTTCAATGTACGCGAGTAACAGATATTCACAATCGCTTTGTAGCCAAGGCGCAAGACACGGTGTTTTGTGTGCGTTGAATCGTATTTCAGTTACCGGACTCGAACTCTTGCAAATCGATCGATCATCCAGTCCGATATACGGTTCTTCTAATGAAAATTTGAACGTATTGTTGAACGCTCTATCAAGATACAATCTCCTTTCTCCGATGAATGCTTCGATTCGTCAAGAATCTGGACTCTGGTCACCGTTGTCTTCCTATAGTCTGGTCGAAGAAAGAATCGACTCGAGAGACCTCCCACTGACCGACCCAACGATCAAACGTGTCGTAAGTCGGTGCTGTCCGTGGGCGGAGCCACGTACGCGACCGTGTCCCCCTCTATGCGCAACATCGTGTTCTCATGGGTGCGTGCACACGTAACGTTGCATCGGCTAGCATTGCTACGGTAAAAGATTCGAACTATGCTAAATGTGCACAAAGTGGGGTAGGTCCATAATCTCTGGTGCTTGTGCACCACAACACTGTTGCAAATGGTATCGAAAATTAATGAAATAACGTTCAGTTGAACCTCAATCGATTGCATAGCTGCGAAACGGACTCTAGACTCGAGATCTTGAATATCGTTACTGCGTAGTAATTTGAAATGTAAATCGGTAAGATTTGCTGCAAGTTTTCGATACCTTTGAGAGAGAGAGAGAGGAAAATTTTCTTCGAGCGTCTAGAACAGTAACAGTAAAGTAGAGAGTAGGGGTTCTGGAATATCCACTATCGACCGAATCGATTATTCCTTCGATCGAACTATGGCGTAACAGTGGGGTTTTCTCTTCGGACCTTTGACTACTTCCACGAATCTCTTTGATCGATTGCGAGTATGTTTCGCAATTCTAGTTAGCAATTTTTCGCGAACTTGGAACGAAAAGATTTAAAAAATTGCCAACACCGTGAAGAGACCAACTTCAGACTATCGCAGGAATTTCAGGAATAGACAAAAGATTCATTTAATTTCGCGCTGTGTTTCATTCACGGTTACAGTCGTTCAATTCCGTCCAGTTCGATCGGAGTTCAAATTAATTCGAGAATCCGTACGTCCCGGTGCTTAACCGTTGGCGTGTACCTATATATCGGTCGCGAGCTGTAATTGTAGGTTGAGAAAATTTCATTTTCTAACAAAGCTATCACGGCCAGCTCTCGCGCCAACTTCGAACAGGATGGGTATATTTCTTTTAGAAATTCGTTTTCGAACAGCTGTCAAATTTAATAACTCGTTACCCAACCCGTTGTTGCATTTCCAATGAAGACACGATTCGTAACAGATTCGAATCTTTTGCAACCGTTATTACCCAAATGTTGCAAAATACGAAGGAATGTCGTGCAAGTCTACTGACTCTCATATTGAAAAGTTACACTCTCACGAAAACGGTGGCTCTCACGATAGCCGAGATATTTATTTTGCACATAAATGGAGCTCGATTAGGATTCGCGGTAAATTATACGCCCATCTGGGTCGAACGATCTTTGATCAAACGCAATATCGTTCTCGGTCCCACGTTGGCTCTATCGGATGACAGACACAGGTCGCCCGCCGCGAACAATGCGCCAAGGGTTCAGGCGGTTTCATCCATGCAATCATTTTTGTTCAGGCTCATCAAGCTCCTGTCGCGGAATTCGTCTATCCGGGCGATGTATCTTTGTCGGTGGCGCGTCTTCGTTATGGATTTCTCGCGATTATGCCGAGCTTCCTGTTCGCCTCGTAATTCAAAATAGTTTACGATACACCGAATCGAGGTTAGGTTGGTAACAGCACTCGAGCCATACCTCGCCTCTTTTGCACAATTGCCTGTCTGCATATATTACACGCGCTCGTATATGCACACTCATGAATAAAAACAAAAATAAAATAAATATACCTTCTAAAGTAATTTATGGAACGACGTTTCTAACCATTTTTTGCAATTAACGTACATACTTCGTTACACTTTTCACTTTGACCGAAATAACGAATACTCGAGTTTATTTTTCGGTAATCTAAGCTAATTGTTTTGTGTACGCCAACGTTGGTGTACAGGGCATAGAAAATAATACGGGCGCTTTGTGAAATGTATTGTTTTCTTAATACGAGCTTGTTGATACACTGTTTACCTTTAACGCGTCGTTTTTGGAATACGATTTGTACGATTTTAAAACGGTCGGTATCCAGTTGCTTCAAAAACGTTGCACGAGGGAATACTGCTCCTCTGTTCTTCAAAACTACCCAGGTTCGATAATATTGGAACCAGGTAACAATGTCGACCAGGGAAGACACCGAAGTTCGTCTTGGTGTCTCTCGAACCAAATTTTGTATCACCATATACAGAGTTCATTATTGAACGAACCACGATATAAACCCGATCCATCCAGAATGTATCGATTCATCCAAGTATTCGCAGTGATACGATCATTCGAAGTGATTACACAACGTATCACCTAATTCGGTTCAAATAGTCGATAGACCGCCCCATGATCATCAATTGGAAACAGTTCGCGCGTAAAAATATCGGTGTTACTTATTGTCAGTCTGATCTCTATATATGGTAATTCTAAGAGCAGCGTGCGTGCGATTTTGACCGAGAGCGATTCCAGACACGCTCGCGCTGGCAATGGTCGCGTGTTTTACGCCATGGTTGCTCGAACCGTCTTTACGCGGCGCGCAATGCTTTTAATTAACCGTATTAGGCGGTTACCTGACAGTAAAATCGACTAATTACGTTTTAGAGTGGACTCGGAGTTCGCGTACCAGCGCGCCATACCGCTTCTTCCACTTTTTCCTTTTCACCGCGTCGTTATTTCTTTTTTCTTTTTCCCTTTCTTTTTTCTTCTTGCAACGCCTCTGGATTCGCGGCGGCTTCGAATGGTAATTAAAACGGCGCCAGTTTCGAAAGCATGGGAATAGCTTAATTTCCGATTACGTTGCGCGGACCAGATGTTCAAATGGCCTTTTAATCGCGGGGGAAATGCTGCGCGCTCGTGGACTCGTATGCGAGCCGATGCGGCGCGCGTTGTGCAATTTTTTTTTAGCTTGCGTGGGAGCACGAACGATTTATTTTGACGGAGCACGAGAATCGATCGTGAAAGTCAGATAAAGATGAAGATTGCGATCGAGACGTCACGATCACGTGAACGATGGAGAAAGACGTTCTTATCGATGGTCTTCGCGGGGGTGTACGGGCGTGGCGATCTGTTTCCCGAAGCTCGAAAATTAAACGTTAACGATCCGATCGTTTACACGAGTTCGAGTTGTTGAGCGCGTTCGAACGTTTTCGCGCTTTTTGTAAACTTTCCCCGTGCCCGATCCCTCGGGGCGATCCTCGACAATTTTATACGTCCATCGTCGGACCGGAGAAATGCCTACGCCTTTTTCCTTCGCATTCTTATTTTTTTTTTTGTTTCAATTCGCAGCGACGCGTATCCGATCGCCGCACCGTAAATTAATTTTTCCCTAGCGCAACAAGCGTAGTTCGCAGACCGCGAACGTATCGCGACGATCTGAACCGATTCAATCGTCCAACAGTATCGTTTATTCCGTCTTAAATTCTTTTGTCCAGGTAGTGGGAACGAAAAGGACGACCCCCCGATACGATAACGTATTGCTCGGGTTGGTCCGTGTACCACGATGAGACGTCAGATTGCACAATTATATCAGGCGAATCTAATCGCGCGAACATCACGTTCTACTGAATTACTCGCGCTAATGTTGCCAGTATATCCGTTATAATCTCCGGTGTTCCAGGCGCGAGTTAATCTTTTTAATTAACGCTTAGTGCCCCCGTTAACTTTATTTTTCATCGCGTTGCGAACAAATTGTAACACACGACGATTTGCAAAATACCGTTGCGAGGTTCACGAGGGAACACCGTTTGACGCGTTTGTTCGCACGGTGTCATCTGGTGCTGCGAAAAACAGCGGCTTCTGTGCATATACGAGAAAGGGTTGGCCGCTGTGAGAACACGAACAACGTTTTAGGAATACGGTTCGTCGGCGTGGTAATTGAAAGTGAGCGATCGATCGCCCCGATGTGGAGCGTGTCCCGTAACGGATGTTACGGCCGCGATGAAGATTATTTCGCGCGAGAAAATGAATCGAAAACGTGGACAAAAATTTGTCCGCCTTTACGAGAAAGTTCGATAACACCGTGGCCACGCTCGACGATACGCGAGTGAAATGTAGCTTCTTTATTACAAAGTGCACAAATTACAGGTTATCGGAGTTACTTTACCGCACGATAAATTTTTAGAACGCGAACAAATTTTGTAACAATTTTAAAATATTCCCACAGTCCCGATCCGGTTGAAGTATGTTTCTTCGATAAAACATAACACCGTGGATACGCTAATACGAAGTGAAATTTATCGCGTTCATTTGCAAGGTGTATAAATTAGAGGTTAGCGGAGTTACGATATGATACAGTTTTAAAACAGAAAGAAATTTTATCAGGATTTTAAATTATGTTTATAGTCTCGAACTACTTCAAGTAGATCCGGTTTGGTTTTATTATACGATTATTTGATTATTTATGTATGATTATTGGATTCGAATCAAAGAAACATTTTTCTTCCCGTAAAAAAAATCGAATATGTTATTCATAGAAGAGTGAGTTCGCGAGGCAAGGAATGTTTAGATAAATTTTATTTTTCATCCTTTCTAGCACTTGCACCGTTTTCTTTTTAATTGTTTCGTGTACGAATGTGGTAACAATATTTGCTTAGAAAAATTTGGTGCATCTTTCAGACACCAGACCCTTTAACTATTTTCCAGAGTACGTTCTTACCTCGGTTTTCGAATAATTGGTAATCAACGTTTGCACCAGTGATTAGTTCGAGGTTGCAACATTTGTCGTGTACGTTTTACTTTTTATCCGTATCAAAACCAACGGATGTGAGTTATGTGGCCCGATATAATATCAACCGAGTAAAAACCATTGAATGAACATTGCAACATACGTTTCTTATGAAAAAAGGATAACTGTAACTTGCCCACCTGAGCCGACAAAAAGTTGTTAGAAATCACTAGGGGTTCGAGATACGTAATCACTGATTCAAATGACACCCTATTTTTTTTATCGCACGCGTTGCGAGTGAATGTTGCCCGCAGAGTCGTTACATATAAATTCTACGAAGTTATCATCGATCTCGCACGATGGTTTCTTTCGATGCAGCTGTGTCGATTGACAACACAATTGTATCATACGCATAATACTCGATTGAAGTACGCGCGCTCAAGAAAAACAGATTTCCTGAACCGTTATCCCCACGAAGTACCGATCGGTCGGGTCGTGTTTTTCAACGTTTAACCGAACGATTTCCTATTTCCTAATTCTGGAGCGTCCACTTTCTTTTCAAATATTTCGTTACCTGCCAATGACAGTGTTTTACGAGCAGGTACATGTTTCGAAGTTTAACGATGCGATAAAGATGATGTAAGTCCGGGTTAATGTTATCTTGTTACGAATCGGTGAGCAATTGAAAAGTGCGGTGAAACAATTCGGGCGAAGAATCAACCCGTGTATACATACTTCAGTCTTACACTTTCGCGTATTTTTGTCAATTATATAATCCACGATAACGATGCAAATGAAGCGTAAATATATTTCTTGCGGGAAAGTGTCCGCTACGGTTCTCCAACGTTCTACCCCGATGAACGTTAATTCGTTTGTTACGTTTTGTAAAATCTGGAAGAGATCTGGGTGAGAAAATACCTCGGTAGAATTTGAATTTCACCGCGAATAACGATGCGTTCCTTTTTTTTTCCTCTCTCGTGTACATTTTCCTCGCCTTCGTTGCAAGTTTCATCTCTTTCACCGGATACTAATTTCTCCGGCAAGTTCGGTGCGTTTCTCCTCTTGCTGGCCTTGAACCGTCGAGCAAATATCTCGCAGATTACTAATTCGTTGCAAATTACCCTGAGATCGCTCAAGAGCAATCTAACGCGCGAACCAATACGAAGTTCCGCGAGCTGGGCGTTGTCCGTAGCAAGGTCTCGGGACGCGAGGTTTAACGTGCTCCGACAGTGAGAGGAAAAGTGGTAATGACATCATTACTATCATTTTGCCGGTTGGATCGCTTCGGGTTTCGCGTTACTTGATTATTATCCACGATGAGTTCCAATTTCACGGAGCCTCCATTAAAACGAAATTTGGTAAACTTGTTTCTCGTGTATTTTCCGTATTTAATTGTCCACGTATCACCGGACGAAATCGAAGAGGAAACGAGACGACGAGATCGGTCCGGCGATCTCGAATGTTCGCGAACGAAGTGTATGCAACGTTTACGGGGCGTGCGGAATGAAAGTTCGTTACGAGAAACTGAAAAATGTGGTCCAAATCGCGCAGTGCTCGAGACAACGGCCTTTCAAAGATGGTGGCGTTCCCGGCACGAAAGTGGGAAACGCGGCTCGGTCACACGTGATATTGCACTGGATCGGCACTAATGACAAATCCGCGTAAGAATCGAGCCGTTAAATCCCCGGAGCCATGGAAATCTCACAACACGGACTCCTCTAACGTTCCATTGAAGTGACTGCCGTTCTTCGGGTATTATGCGCAACACGTACGCAATTACCCCTGATCATTATTATCACCGCGAAACCATTTGAATGCGGTGAACGGTCTCGTGAAATCGGAGCACCGCGACGTCGAAACGATGGAAAATAATGGCTTCGGGACACGAGAGAGGAGACTGGAACGCAAGGTGAAGAAACGTTGCCCCGATTATTGGATTTCCTCTCGGCTCTCCGATTTATGCAGCGACTCCCCGAAAGAATGAACGACGCTTCGGGATCGCGAGGAAGTAAACACGATCTTCGATACCATCGAGTTTCGATAACCGCACGAAAGGTGAAAGAAAAGATTCTTAAGAACGAAATGAAATTTTACGCGAACAATGTAAATCTCGCGCGAACAATGAAACAAATGTTTCGTCAACGTGACTGAAAAATAACGATTATTATTAGTAGAACTTCATTCGTTCGAAAAACAATCGAGTAGACATCTTTTATCACGAAACTCGATAAAAATGTGTGTTTACAGATCGACCAACTCTTGCTGCATCACGCGTGAATATTTTCGGACCCGGAGAAATTTTTTCATTGGACACTTACACCGTTGGTGTAACAAAGAAAAATACGATACAATGGAACGATTCTATTCGAACAATAGAATCTTCGTTCGAAGTATTTGTGGAAGCGAGATGGAGTTATGGGTCTGTGTGGACCCAGGTGTGGTCTCTACCGTGGTTGCTCAAATAGGTTGAATGTAACTGTAAATCGTGCCACCTTGAAAGTATAAGTAGAGCCACCAGAACCGAAAATTTTCAGTCTGCGTGGAGAGTCCGAGATGGATGGATCTCCTCTCGACTTCTGGACTTCGAGACCCGAGGTTCTGGGTATATCCTGAACATTCTCGATTCTTTGATCCTCTTAACCTTTGTTGACCAATGGTCGATACAAATGATTGATGATCAATGGTGAGTACCGTTTACCGTTTCCTTTCCAATTTTGTAACATACCCGTTTCTACCTATTTATTTATTTTAATTTTTCGATTCTTTGTTACCCTTATTGAAACTCTCTATTTAACCTTTCTATTATGTTCTCTTCCTTTTGTACTCCTCGGCTAGGTATTACGTCGAACGAAGAGGATTTGTAATAAAATGATAAAATACTTTGTTTGTCATTGTTATTTCTTCATTATTCCCTATTCTTATGATTTCTATTTTAAGTTTCAAGTACATCGAAAGGAGATGATTTAGATTATGGTAATTCGTTTAATGGTTTACTATATCGATTTCTGGGTTATTCCTTGAATTTTCAACGCTCGTTGGCCAGATATTAGATACAGAAGTAGGCATTAGTTGGATATTAGTCACGTTGAAAGGAGATGATACATAGTAAAGTATTTTCTCTAATAATTTCACCTTGGTGAATTGTTCCACCTTGGCAATATATTTCGTTGAACAAAGAGGGTTTAGAACAGTGAGTAAAGCGGCTTCCCACAGTGAAGAAAAGTCCCAAGGTCTTGAATACGTTTCCCGCTGCATGTACCCCATCATCAACGGCTTCTAAGTGTACTCGCGTTAGGATGTTAGTTTGTTTTAGATTTATCGCGAAGATATCGTATCCGTTGTAGAGTCTTTAATTTTGAGCTTAGTCCAAGCTGGTTTTATGGCTATCGGGCACGAATCTCTGTACTCTGCCGCGCAATCATCGAATAAACAGCCGCCACTTGTACGAGACTCTTACCCTCTGATGCGTCCGACAAAGGGGTACGTTACCATTATTATTATTAAACCACAAAATGTGTATCTGCTGGTTTCTCTCATAAAAAATAAAATACAAGAGTAGAATCTGCACCTATAGAGAATACGTGCTCGCAAAGAATAAATTACAAAGAGTAATTGGAGTCTGAGAGTAGAGACAGGACACGGACAATTTGAACGAAATACTAGGTTGTCCGTTGGAAATATTCTCGTGGAAGTTTTTCCTTCGACTTTGAAAATCTCTCGTCTTATCGAAGACTCGATGTTCGTGACGCACGAAAGTGGCGTTCAACTGTGACCGAAACAAGACACGGTAGACACGATTCGGTAATCGGTTAAAAATCGTAATTCTTCCCGCGGATGGTATTCGAGATCGTTCGCGACAGAAGTACCCGCACGAAAGGTTGTCGGGATAGTCATCGGGAAAAAATCGAGCAGGTTTCGTGAGGTCGTTCGAGATTGTCGTACCAAGGGAACGGATCTACCCTGACGCGATGGTTGTTGAATGTGTCCTGCGTGCCACGGCGAACGTTTCGGTGTCGATTTTAACGCGTGAACCGTATTTTTCCCCGATCCTTATCACCGGGCAACCACCGAAGCGCAGTAGCGTTGCACAGCGCTCGAAACAATCTGACGTGTATGTTAACGTATCTCGAACAACGTTTCGTCGATATCGATCGTGTAATTCACGAACGATTGAATTACTCATAGCGGCCGGAGTTTTTCAATCGCACCTGGCCGCTCCTTCGGATACGTAATTGGACTTTCGTCCCAGCTATTGGTCTATCGTCGGAGCCATCGGAAAGGTTAAAATCTTAATTACACGATTGCTTCGCGAAGATATCTCGATGCTCGTTGCGATGAATTCAGCAGCGTGCAGCGCGTTCTTCCGTTGCCTAACAATTGAATTCACGCGTCGGCTCGTATCCCACCCGATCGTTTCAAGTCTCCGCTCGATCGTGTTTCATGAAATTTTCATCGTTTTCCGTGCCGCGAATATGTTCCCTCCGCGATAACTATTGCAATTATTGTTCCGCTGGTAATTACTCCCGCTGGTGTAAGGCAATTATACCTATTTCGTATCAAATAACGGAACGAGAGAGAGAAAAAAAAACACACGCACACACACTGTTGATCAAGTTGCTACTATGTTGGGTAGAGTCTAAGTACACCGTAACGTTACCAGTTTAGGAAATTTTCGCATGGGACCTGATTCTGACTCCTACCAAAAATGCTTGTCAATTGCCTCTTACATAAACCAGACCAACGGTAATTTCCTTTTAGTTTCGGACAACTATATTAACATTGCGATCTATTAAGAGCAATTAGAGAATTTTTCTTAAAGATTGCTGTCGAATTCCCGATTGATATTAATCAATCCATTTTGCGGTGAACAAATCCGTTACGTAGGAGCTGTACAAATATTTAATCGTTCACACCTTAGATATCGACTCGTTGAGGTGTTTTCATTCGCGAGACAATTAACGGTTAGCGATTCTCGTTCGGTTTTGGTTTTCCAAATGGTAAATATTCGTTCCAAAATCGATGTTCAGAGTATACGTTCACGTGGGATCCATTTCGAACGTATTGGTTTTAAATTGACCGAGTTCGTCGAATGTCTCGATAGCTTATGTGCTTAATTTAGTCAAGCCTCACTGGAGACTTCACCTACTCCAACAGGTTTGCTATTGTCGGCTTCTCGGAGAGGCTTCGTCTATTTTTCAACGTCCCACTAGTCGTTCTCGAGAATCGAACGATACACATTTTAACATACTCGACTCATCGTGGCTCGTCTCGTTAGACCGACCAGTTCCAGCCAATATCTTAGCAACAAATTAATTTATATTAAAGAGTCTCGCGTCGAGCGAATTACAGCTCATCGTTGTAACGCGATCGGACTCACTTCGAGCTTGTATCATTAGGACCCGATGATCGTCATTACTCACGCTCAATTAACGCTGCCTTGTTCGAGTCGTATATTCCGAGAGACAGGTATTAATGAAAAGACACGTGTTAAACGATAACATAAATGTGGAATAAAATCTTCGTAAGAGTATATAATTACAGAATCCTTTTAATACTGTTAGACCAAAAGCAAACATAGATTAAACGATAAGAACTAGACTGCATATTTTCTTCATTCATAACTACTACTGTAGAGAATGCGTGCAAAATGGAGTATTTATACTATAATATTATTCTATGAATTATATTCCGCACGCATTTTCCACCTGCTTCCCATATTAGCATACGTCATAAACGCATCGCATTCACAGTCTAATAACAAGACAACACCGTGTAAACGGCTCGTAAGTATGATTGATCGTTGGAAATCTTTCTACTTTGCCGTAAAAATAATTTTTATTTAAAAGGTCCTCGATGTTTCATCGTTACGTGGCGTTTCCCGTATCGTAGGATACTTTACACGATTTCGATAAATCGACGCGAAAGAATACACCGTCGTTCAAAAGTGTGGGACCGCAAGAAAAATGTCACGCACGCGATCGTCGGTCGAAAGATGAGAAATTTTTTTTTTTTTATCGCTCAAGGAAGCTTTCTAGACGCTTTTTAAACGCAAATTAATGTAACAGACCTTCCAGTCGTTACGTTGGAAAATATGACAAAGAGTAAGGCGATGTCAAACTTTTAATCAACAGTGTACATCAAACGAATTTAACGAGTTACGCTAGCGAATACGAAGTTCAAATGTTTCTGATTAATGATCACCTCTTATCTCGAGCCGAATTTCTATTTGACCTGGTGCATGTTCGTGTTGTTTCAATGGCAACGAAGGTGATGTAAGCGAGGGTTTAAGATTAGAGTGGTGTTTGCAGGATAGTCGAGCCAGAGCACACGATATCGAATCCCTTGATTCGATAACCATTTGAATTGAAAACATTCGAGACCAACGAGTAAACGAAATTTGGACCTGGGGGCAATTTCTTCCCATCGATTGCGCGAATAACGGCACAGACTCTCCGTTAGAGGAAACACGAATCCCAAGGCGCGGCTGTCCGTTGTCGATGTTTGGCCCCTTAACGGACACCATCGTTAACCCGGCCTAGTTTAGGTGTCTGTAATAATAATAATCGCAGGTGGACGATTTCAATACGGATGTTCGTGAACGAGCATATTTTAGCCATCACGTAAGTGTGAAATATAGTTTTGAAAGTATCGTGGAGTACGCTGTCGAAAACGCTCGCAACACGTTTCATAGTTTCGATTCATCCTTAGGTCGAAATTATAATAATTTTTAAGTGTGAGAGTTACACGTGCTGACTCAGACCTTTGGAAGTTTCGATTCTCTCAAAGTCGCACGTCCTAACTGAGACCCAACTTGGACCTACAAAATTTTTTATTCTTTCGAACTGAAATAATTTAAAAATTTAATGGAAACTATTTTCGATTACGTGTTTCAAATTGTGAAAACCTTGAACGTTTCGTCAATATCGTACCTAACGAGGGGAAAACGTGATTTTTGCTGTTAATTCACCAGCCACCAGTGACGGTATAACTTTTGACGAAGAAAGTCGTTAGAACGTTCAGAGTTTGTTTATAATTTCAAGGAATTGGGTACGGTTGGAAAATATCGGTTAACTTTCTCTGGAAAAGAGATCAGCCGTACCACTCTCTTGACGCATCGTAGGCCCGCACGCAGCGAAAGGACTTATGCCAATATCGTGAGACGATTTCTTCGAGCAAAGGGTTTCCAGTGTAACGCGCCCTTTGCAGCTTTCTCGCAAGACGATTGGGAAATCGCTCTAAATTTCGTCGAGTTTAACCGAGTTCGATGAATGAAGATTTGAATAGCCTGAATGTTCAACTACAACACATTTGAATACTTTGAGCGTTCAACTATGACACATTAAAATATCCTCAGCGTTCAACAACGTCACAGTGGGGTACTCCGAGGGTTCAACTATAACACACTGAAATACTCTAAGAATTGAACTATGATATATTAGAATATTGCTAGATATTCAAGCGAAAAGTCTTTAGCGAATACCGTAAGATTTCAAATACCGTAGACCACTAACTTATACCATCTATACGTACGCAAGTTATTCTAGTTGATCTACCAAGGAATTGCATTCCTAATTGTCTTGCATTTCCTTGTTATCGTTAAATAAACACGAGAATTCCGTGGAAGCCAACGATGTCTCGCGTGATTCAATAGTTAGACTGGTACAAACGAAACCGATGACTTCGTTGCAAGGGGTGGTCTCTCCTCTGCCATCGAAATGTAGACGCTGGTAAAAATCAAGCAGTTCTCAGTCTTTCCTCGCGAGCATCTGATACCGATCCGCTGGAGTCACGATTTAATCGAGCGGTTTCTGTTTTGCAAGCTCAGCGCCGAGAACGAGCTATCCTTATTTACAAGTTTATCGTCGCGTCGTCTCGAATTTTGTAACGATCGCGAAGAAACGTTTCGCGATCCAACGGTAACGAACGGAAGTGGAATTACACAGGTCGTGTGTATTAAATTCGAATCCTCTTCGCGTCCAACGAAAGAGACATCGTACCGTCTGAATGAATCCCCAGCACGGATTATAATCGCGTTCTCCTTGTACTTTCTACGTCGGCGTCTTTTCTCCCGCGAATCACGCATCGGGTCTTCAAGAAAAACGTGTTCTTCGTGTCGTGTATCTGGAGTTGGGATCAACATCTCACCGCGACAATCTTAACGAAGACGTCTCTCGAACGGGGACAATTCAGTGACAGACTTTTTTTTTGCTTTTTTCTTTTTTTTTATTATTATTCCGCTTGTAAATCACCTGGACATTCTTTCCCAATGGTGATCCACGGATTCGAGGGTGTACGTACACCGGTGTGTAACGAGGCGAGTTGCGATACAGTCTGTCTTAATGAACCCATTCTCAGACGGTAATTAGTATTCTCGCTTTTCTCTTTGTCCTCGAAAGAATACCCGCAGCTTTTCACCGACCGAAGTCGTTCAATTAGCAACGCGCGATCGTTTTTGTCCCGCGAGGGAAAGTAACGGTTTTATGGATTTCGAGGAACCGGGAAGAACACACGGAGGAGGTGGAGGTGGAGGAGGAAGAAGAAGAACGTGGACCTACGCAAGACAGGTGCCGTTCCCTATGGCGCGGATCGAAACGTTCTCTGCCCGCGCGCGTTTCCTCTGCTCTAGAAAGTGAAGTGCCCGAGCCCCGCCGCACGGTGATTTTATATGGATCGATTTCATTTAGTCCCGATGGACTACTTTTTTTTTCCCATCCAAGCGTCGAGAGTCATCGATTCGAATGCCCCCGGTAAGATTTAACGACGGAGAAAGGATTCAAGCTCCTCCGCGTACGTTTCCGCCTTGTTGTTAACCTTGGGGCGGTAACGCGGAGGAATGCTAGACGTTTGGGTGGTTTTCAAGAATATAGTAGACTTTTCAACGAAGAGTATACAACATCGAACTCGTAGAAAAATTTCCATGGGTTTTTGGTAAATTTTGTTTGGGTCTCGATATGCGATAGATCTATCGAAGCTTAACACTTTGTATCGTGAATTTTCCTTTATTGAATTGTTCTCGAGATAATTATCGACAACAGAAGGCTTATCTTTCAGGTGAAATTAGCATGCTCGAATCGAAAAAACCGTCTTTTACAATTTGGGATACGACAGGTTCGTCGAACGCGCTTTCACGGTATTATTCAACGCTGATTTCGTTATGGAACTTGTACACTGTTAATAAATAAATGATACGTATCGATGTTCATTTGGGATATTAATTTTCAGCAAAATTAATAATTACAGTTAATTTCCAATAATTGAGAGTCTCTACGTTGCCATTCCCACTAAAAGGTTGTTTATTATTTCGAATAAAAAGGTACCGATACCGAGATCTATCTTATCCAATATTTATGCGAATTAAAATAGATCGTATCTCTGACAACTCGCTTAAAATCTCTCTGGATTCTCCACCGTGCCGTATCGAAGCTCTCAGAAAGGCGTGCCACGTGTCACGAAGTACCCTGAACTCCATGTGCATTCTTGGAATTCGTTTACTCTCTTTTGGAAATTGATGCCTCATTATAAGACTCTCACTCGATTTCTTCCGCTCCGACCCAGACACTTATTTATACTCGCGAGGGAAGATTGCATTCGACCGATGATAATTTTAATGGAACTTAATAAGCATAAACGTTCGTTAATGCAATCTAAGAGCTACACCGTATTCCTCATTGCTGCTACTATTCGATTTTAATAGGTGGGACCACTCCCTCGCGCCGGTGATAACTATTTTGTTTATGTCTGTATAAGTCAGTCTAAATTGCAAAGAACATTGAAAAATGTTTCGAGTTGAAGCTGTGCCGTTTCCGTGAGCCTGCAAAACCGGTCGAAGAAAATGTTTGAAAAACGATTCGACCGCAAATTAGCAGAAAAAAAATTCCAATCTTTCTTTCCATTGGTTTCGCAAAACTTTAGAAACGGTGCAAATTTCGTTCATTTAAATGTACACTACCAATAAGCAATACAATTCTTTGATTCTTTCTAAGAATTTTCCATTTAGAACATTTTTTAGCATCTTTAAAAAGAGACTATTTGGAAAAAAAATTGAACAAATTAATAGCATATGTTCCAAGTTTCGTTATCGAACATTTCCTCCCGTTACTTTGCACCAACATTGACGAACCGTCTCGAACGACGTCGAAAGATGTTAACGATCGGTGGAAATGTCCACGCGGCGTGAGACAATGAAAGCTTTCTTGAAAAGAGTGTATCGTAAACAAACTCGCCCGAGGAGCGAAAGAAACGTTTCTGCTTGTATTCAGATTTGCCGGCGAGTCTCGCTCCGAAAAGACCGCACAGTTGTTACGACAACGATGCAAACTGCGCGTGTAACGAATGCTCGAATAACGATGGTCCATGTTCTGAATCCTTTATCCTCCTGTATCCAGCTTCGAGCGTTGCACTTTCCTTTCCGTTTTGGATTAAGGACAGGGAGTGGTCGGTAGACGGCAATATCAGATCTGAATATAGAATTATTCTCGTCACATCGAGTTGCACGCACGCCGTGCGATTCGTCGTGCGTTTTAGACGACCCATCGAGATACCGAACATCACGTACGAATCAAGACACGTGCTTCGTGGAGGGCGTGACGGACATCGTCGATTATTGCTCGAAGACAGATCTACTCCGACGAAACGGTGTGGCGGGACGGTAAAAAGTAGTCCGCGCTGAAATTGGATGCTATTAAAGTTCAGGGCGTGTAAATTTAATAGATCGACCGCGCTCGGAGAACACCGTTGAAACGCGGTGATGAATGAACTTTCGTCTCGTGGCAGCCGTACGTGGCTGCAAATTGGATAGTAAAAAATCGATCGAAATTTCGGGGCGCGAAAGTCTCGAGGGCGAATCGTAGAACTCGATAAGAATAACCGGTCATATTGTGCGGTATATCGACAATACTGGATCCAAGGAGGGTTCTATATAGTCGTCAAAGTTATCGTATCCGACGAGGGCAGACGTGAGGTCAATGGAAATACACAACACCGCAGATTGCAAGAACCGATAGGGAGCGGTATGCGTTTCAAGTTGGACCGCGTTGCAGCTGTGGGTCCTCTGTATCACCGCCCGAGGGTGATGGATCTTATTCGGACCACCTGGAAGTCATCTACGGGTCTTCGAGGAACTCCGTTGTTTCCAAACTACGGAGCTCGAAGACTCCGGAACCGCACGAACCGAGAAATCGAGGTCCAGACGAGTCCATGATTCGAGGATTTCAGAGTTCGAGAATCCCAGGAGCCATCAGGAATTCAAGACTCGAGGATCTGCGAGCACTGTAAAATGGAGATGTGGATTACCCCGTGATACGATCATTTTCGAGAAATCGAAATTTGGTCGAGTCTATGATTCGAGGAGTCTAGAAGGACCACTCTAGGAACGAAAAATTGAGATCTACGCGACCCCACGGAGAAAGAAACCCAGGAGTCTAGGACTCTAGAACTCTAGGACTCTAGAAGAGCAACACTCGACTACCCTGATACACGAAAATCCTAAAAATTGCCACCGAGAGCCTTGAGGGTTCTCAATATCCCGGTAACTCGATCTACCAAAGCTTCACCAGTCCTATTATCTATTTAGGCCCGAGTCGCGTTTCGTGCGATCAGCCGTTGATGTGCCCGAGATGGTACATTAATCTTCGAGTTTGTCCAATTAACAGTCACGATCTTGCTACGATTTGTAACTCGTAACCGAATATCCCCTCTCGAGGTCCCTGACTCTACGATGGTTCTGATAATGCTTCACGTTTCCGGTGCGAGCCACGTCCGACCGTAGGCTACCAACCACTCCCGTTGAGTACCCTAACGCGGACGTAGCTGCTATCGCGTGCCGTGATCCATCATCCCGGGGCTACCACGTTTAACGTTCTCGGACCCATTCATTACCATATTTTGCTCTTAGTTCTGTTTTTCTCAACGTTTCGGATATATGACATCGTACTCGCTCAAATTTTGACTCGGGATGTCTGCAACATCAGCACGCGCATACGTCTTTATTAAGCGTCCATTAGTCAGGACTGTTCTCATTTGCATCCGTTCGACCGTGTTTACTGGGCCTATCCATTCATTAATTCCCCTATCCGTTCAAATTACTTGTGTTTTGTCAATTTCGAACCAGCACCTGGCGCAAAATCCATCGTGTCCCGTTAGATTCGTTTACGGTAGCGAATGATGCAATTTATCCGCCGAATGCGCATCGTGTTCAGGTTACGTCGTTATTCCGGGTCGTTGACGCGGCGGAAAAAGCTGCACGGATTCGCGTTGACGATTCCCGACCGCTTCTTGCATCCTTAAGCACCGTTGCGATTTTCACGCGGCCTGTCGGAAGTTTCCTGCACCGTGGTAATTAGCGGCCGTCAGTACCTTTTACAATATCGATAACGGTTCCGTTTAAAATGTTAAAGGCTCGGGCAAAAAGGGGCCGCCTCTTTTGAAACGAAATAGGAAATGCAGCGCGCCAACGTCGAGGCTCGAAACCGTGTATCGTTCCGCGCGGCTTGCATACTGGGAATGGATATTAGTGAAAGTCGCCGAATGGAATGAAAAATGTGCCGATCTATTTACATTTTATTGGTTCCAACGCTGAAATACGCGCACCGTTACGTAACCGAGTACACGCTATGCTAATGCGATTATCTAGATGGGATTCATAGGGTCTGGGTAACAAATGGGTCTACACGCGCGTCATGGTAACGAGAGACGGGAATACGTACACCGTGAATATTCACCGTGCCGATTTGACGTTAAATCGAAACCCGTATAACGCGAAATAATTCTACCAGCGACGAGATACATTATTCCAAGAACCGTTGCTTTCAACCTTGATACAGTACCGCGCAACGATATCGATTACCACTGGCGTTTCGATACTTCCTTGTGGAAGAAATTTAGTTTCTGGCCCGTTTCACGGGCAATAAGGAAACGTCGTCGTTCAACGACAACATCGGAATAAAGTGTCGTGGGTATCGTAGATTCGCGCCATGAAAATAATGGTTCCACGAAGGGAGAGATCGACGATCGGGCATCGATGTCTCCCGTACCGTTCGAGCGAGCAATTAACGTCGCGATACAATAGCTTGTTCCAATAATCGTTCGATAAGAAATCGAGCTATCGGGTTCGTCGTTTTATTTTTCCAAAGATGATACTACCGTTCGACGAACGTGTGTTTCACGTAGATCTCTCGATTCGTTCGCGTATTTACAATTGTTCAAAGTGTCGTGGTATTTTTTCTTCCAATGGAAGAAACGACAAAACTTATCGAACAACCCGGCACACGGGACGATCGTCGCGAAAGGAAAGTCTTCCTCGCGGTTTTACGCTACAATGTTTCGTTTCGACGCGCGTTGATGCACAGATATAAGATCCCCACCCATTAATGGTCGAATTTGTAAATTAACTCGTGTTCGCTCGATATCCGTTCCTTTCACCGTGTGTTCCTCTTTAAGCGGACAAACTGGTGTTTCGCCTGTGAACACGACATTACATTTTTACGACTACTTTAACGTGTTCCAAAGTACGCTGCAAACCGCATTTAGGTTCGCGGTATAAATGTCAAGCAGACAGCTGCGCGCGGGTTTCTCGAGTCGGCTCGCGGTCACGAGGATTTTCCCCTCGGAGCGTAAATCACGGGGAAGAAAACTGTAGCTGCTCGGCCACGGGCGTAGAGAATAAAAGCGGAGAAAACGAAAGTTTTGCCCGGTTATCGGCGAAGAATAAGAGCAAGTACATCGCGCGTGGCACCGCGGTTCGTTCAGAGACTTATATGGCCAGTTTTTCTGCGGGAATGCGGGGAAATAGTGCTGTTATTCTTTCAACGAACGATACCATAATTCTTTCGCGAAAAAAAGAATAGATACACCGAGCAGCTTTAACGAGTCTCGGCTTTGTTCGCGCGCGATCGTTCTGGCTCGTGGTTTTAGGTCCTCGGTACGAATTGAATAACAACCATTATTTTGATTCGAAATTAATGAATTAAAAGAGGCCGGAGAAGCAAAAGGAACAAAATATCGCGATTAAACTGGAACGTGACGATAGCGTGCGAAAAATTCAACGACTTGGCCGGACAAGTTATAAAATACAAACCGGACTGAATGTACTGGAATTTGTAAAAAATGGTCGAGTACCGTGGCTCGGTAAATTAGTATGTACAAAAGACAAATTTTGATGGAAAAGTATTACATCGAGATAATCGTACGATAAGATCTGGCGATATAGCCGGACTTAACCGTCGAGTTGATAAAATGTAATTCGGGAGCGAGTGTCTGAAATTTGTAAAAAAATGATTGAAAATGGCGAGTAAAGTAACGAGTTTGTACGTAGTTACGAAAAACCGAAGAACAATTTCGATGCGAAAGGACGACGAATTTGGTTAGGAATGGGTAGCCGGATAATCGAGAAGGCAAAACAAGAGATTAGAAAGTGGCAAATACGTAGATATCCGGGAAGAAATATACGCGGTATGGATTTCTTCTTTTTTTCGCGTTTACAATGTTGCAGCCACCTCGATCGTTTACAAAAGGAATCTCCCGGGTCCCACGTGTTTAATACTCGGTTTATCGCGTCAGTTCGCGAAAGACAGAGATATTCCATCGTACGGATACGCGCGTATTTTTAGTACCATCCCACTGTCTCGACTGGTTTGGCTAGCTTTCCTACCGGTGATAAGCATCCTTCGCGTGTAACAGTTCTGTCGAGTACCTAGGTGTTCCGTCGAAGTCGTGCGACTTCCGCGTACGACAACGAGTCTTTGTGGCCTATTGTCTAACACTCGGGTCGACGTTCATTTTTTTGTTATCCCGATAGAAAGGAAAGTCGGATGAAGAGAGCCACGGTGGAAGGGGGGAGAGTTCCGTGGAAAAGCTCGTAGCGTGATTAAGTGTTTAAAAATAACGAAGGTCGTGAGAGAATCGGGCAATTTTAATTCGAATCGAGCGAAGTAGCACGAGAAACGAAGATTTACCAGAGTGTCGCCACTTTCTCAATCCCGATCTGGATAATCTTGCCTCGTTAAAAAAAAAAAACAAATCAGAAATTGGAAGAGAGTACAAATTTTTCTTTCTTTCGCCCCGTTTAACGGTTTTACCGCGAAACGAACACCGTGAACGTTAAATAGATACGTTTGTTGCGCAATCGGTGAAGAAATTACGAGTGTTCGCATTTGCGAATAAAGAAGAAGAAAAAAAAAGGAGTCGAAAGGTTGGCGGAAGGAGCGGTGGGACGATCGAATTTCGAGCATTTTGTCGCGATGGAAAAAGGGAAGGACGGGCGAGAGTTCCGCGCGAAAATTGTTAGTCAACCGAGTGTAAAATCGAACGTTCCGCTCTAGGACGAAAGAGGAAGAAAAAAGCAACTGAAATCGGACTACGCGGATCGAGCTCGACTTTTTATTCGGCGGTGCGAACCACTTTCCCTTTCTCTCCCTTGAGAAATTTAGCAACAATTATGTCGCTCGGCCGCTACTTCGGTTTCATTTGCCGTACGAAATATTAAACGATCCGCCTGCCCAGCAACGATATTTCGCTTAATTATTTCCGTAACGTGCAATTTGCCGGCCGTCCGAAGTGACATAAACGCGCTCCGACCGACACCGATCATCGTCGACTCTTTTACGCTGACTTTGCGATCGAATTACAGGTGTAACGTGCGCGATTTTTACTTTCGTTTCGCGCAAAAAAAAAAAATGAAAAAAGAAGAATACCGTTTCAGAGAATCTCGAAGGTTTAAAAGATCACAATCGAGAAATCTGTAGCGGAGTTGTAGAGAGAAAAGAAGTCCTTGAAGGAGTCGTATTGAGTCAGACGTTCGACCTTCGCAAGGCCCGCGACTTACAAAGAACATCGCTCGACGATCTTTAATTTTTAATACGTCCGTCGTTACGGTTACAATATTACCTTCCAAGTCTATATTATACGTTACTTGAACGTAACCCTTCCATTGTATCAAAATCACGAACCAACGATCGATTCTGGAAACTACTGGACAGTAACACTGTACGCACTCGAGCTTAGAATATCACCACCGTTGCAATACAACTGTCACACTTATCGTTTCGACGAAGATTAGGTACACGGAAAGACCCTCGACCCGCATCTTCGCTCCAAAAATCAAATAACTCGTATTTTCGATTTCGATACAGGTAAGAAAGTATCCAACTTGTATACCAAACGTTCCGATCTTCTCTAACGCGGAATAGTCGATCCAGGGTACGTTCCCCTATAAACTCGTCAATGTTAACCGATTAAAGTCCTCTGTTTTCTCGCACGGTAATAAATAACATCTATAAGTAACCTAGACCTAAAGCCGACGCTGACTTTCGCTCGCATATTCGTCGAACGGAGTCGAGATCGGCGACCCCTACGGCCGTGAACCTTCCAGGTTGTTCGTAAAAATTCGAACCACTCAACTGCCGAAAAAACGAGGAAAGGAAAGTTAATATCTACCAACAATATCGACGGTAATGATCGGTATATCGATCACGATGGCAGCCGATCGCCCGTAGCGAAGCTTCTCTCGAGTTTCTCACAGGAGCGCTCCTCGTCGAAGGTCTGAGCAGAAGTGCAACGTCATGGACGCGTGCTCGAGCGTTCGCGGAGTTAAAGGTTGTGGCGGCACACATATCGAATCGCGCCGTGAGACGCTCGAACGCGTCTACTTGGAATGTAGAAGTGCAACGTCGGTTTCTACTATCGTATTCCGACGACGCGTTCCCGCGACACGCGTGAAAACGCGCCCGATATAGCTACGCCCTGTCATCGACGATGAAAAAAAAAAGGAACAGTAGAAGAAGAAGAAGAAGAAAAAAATAACCGACTTTCGTATGCTAATTGGAACTACGATAAATAACAGCCGCACAATTACGCCCCGACTTTCACGGTTGTCCGCAACATCGTGAACTCTTGTTCTTCGCAACGGTAACAGGAAGTTCAAGTACGCGCCGGCGCGGATAGTACTTTCGGAATTCGCCTCGCGAAACGCGCGGACGCTTTCTGACATTTCCGAACGTTTACGAACGTTAACGCCCAACCGTACAGTTCTGGCGAAACCTTTCCCTCGCGGCCCGGTACGTGGCCCGATATCTCGTAAACCGCGCGCTTTCGGGAAAAAATTAGGGTGTTTCGTGCGGTGAACTCGACCGCGCGAGCGGAAACAACGAACGGTTGTTTCGAGCCGAGAGAATTGCGATTAGAGACATTTTTTTGGTAACGTGGATTACTCAGAGGGCGTACGTGGGCGATACAAGTTTTCTCGAAAACGGAATTGTATAATTCTTAACGCAATAACCTATCGATCGACGGTAGTTCGTTATTGTATTTTACGAAAAGTGGATCAGAAATTTTCTCTGTTCAAACTTTTTCCCTGCTTCGATCGTTTTCGAGATACTCGGACCGAGTATATTTTTCACGGAACACTTTTACATAGAACGAAACACCTGTCGATGTTTCTGTAAAAGCTATCTCGTGCAAAGGGTTCGTAACGATCGGTCGATTGCTAACGTTGTAAGTGAAAAACAATTCCAAGGTTCGTGCGAGTATCTTTTAAAAATCGTAAAAGTAAGTTATGGGATAATTGCTTCTTGTCGTTGAGAGAGTAGTCTCGTGTATTGGGTCGGAGGAATCGATTTCCTTTTTTCTTTGCATTTTTGTAAACTCTAGGGTCTTGAGAGCAGATCTCCGACAGAGTAGGGTAAGATATGGCGAGGATACGACCCTTTGTATAGGTTGCTCGGGTATAAAGTTGCACAGTCGATTCACGGTACGACGGTCGTCTTCCATGCTTTCTTCCGAAGCGGCAAATACCTTTGCTGTGTTCCTGAATTGTAATTGCCTTAAGGGTCAAATTTATATAGGCGCGTCATTATGGTAAACGTGTAATGCAGCGGAATATTCACGAGCGCAGCGGTGAGTACGTTTTCGTACTTTGCAAAGAGAACACGTTCGCAACGTGACCAGAATGGATCGAAAATGTCCAAGATCGCAACTTTGTGCGCACAAAGCAAGTGGAAACCTATTTTATAGGAGATCGTTCGGCAACAATTGACCATACGGAGGAACAATAGAAATTACCGGAGCTTTTCGTGGAAGAGGAAGGTATTCACGGCTCTGAAATAACTACACGGTCGTGAGTAACAGAAATCTTTCTTTAAACGTTTAAAAACTGCGCGTATAATTTTAAACGCTTTTATCAAAATCTACGAAACGGTTCTTTGACTATTCACGAACGAATCAATGCGAAAACAAGTTTAAGATATTGTAGCAAAACGCGTCCTGTTTTCTCAAAGTGGCGTTGTTTCGTTAGTTCTGGCTTTTATTAACTAATTCTGATAGAGACACGTCACACTCTTGTAAAACAGCAATCTGTTTAATTTTTTCTATTTCCAATTACGTCAACGCTTGCAGTGTCACTCTCGAACACCGTACCGAAACATTATTAATAACTCGTGCATCGTTCGAATAAATCTATTTTAAAAAATTCATACATCGTGTCAATAAGTGTATTAATAATCGCGCAAAGTTTCAGTACAATCTGTCGAGCAGTTTTTGCGAAAAAAAATCGCAAAGATAGTTCATTTCCGATCCGTCCCGTATGAAAGGTCTATCCGTTACGTAGGAAATCACCGGTGCCTCGCGCTGTGTTTAGAATTTTGCAAAGAATTTTAATTGTACCGATAAACAACGCGTTAAATAATTTCTCACGGGTAGTTTTATTGCGGAAAGGTTCGGTTTAACTTTGTTCAAAGGAAAGAGTAAATCTGTCCAAGCGACGGATATGAAAGTGAGATAAAGTTTTACGATATGTAAACTGCACGCGGTATTCTCGGTCGGTGTCGGTAAGTTTGATTTTCGTTTCGCTTTGAATCTCCCCGTTAATAAGGAATGTTAACAATTCTCTCGGCCAAAGGTGTACACCATCGCTTCTTTTTTCTTTCCCTCAATTTTTTTTCGTTTTCTTTATTTCAACTTTTTCGTTACTCCCGGCGCCCAAGGCCGACGATTTGTTAGGTAATTGACCATTCGAAACTCATTGCCGGCGAATTATCGCTCGTTGGTCGTTCCTGTTCGGGCACCGAGAAATGATTGGTTTTTGCCGGAAATTTAGAAAAATGTCGATGCACCGGTGTGCAACCGGCTACTCGACGACTATGTCGCTTAACGATACAATGTTGCACAACACGCGATACACGTAATACGCGTAACCTTAGCGTAATAATAGTTTGACAGGATAATTACCATTCAAATTCCTTTTCGAATTTCACGATTCTTGCAGCACAGTGAAATTCAACGAAACGGAACACCGTGCAGTAGCCGGGGTGGGGGTTGGAGTCCCAGCGGTGAGGGTTAAATTTTCCACCTAATAAACGAAGACCGTTTTCATATTATTAAGTAAGAATTTTAATTGCAGATTTTCTAATTCGCTAGACGAGAAGTGAAACGAGTCCTAACGATTGAATCGATTTATCAAGCAATTTCCACCATTTTTATGGAAATGTTATCGCACGTCTTGAATAATAAACGATACAATATTAACAGCCTACACGGAACTTGTGTCAGTGCCGTGCAAAAAACCTGAACATTAATGATATTTCCAGTGATATTTCACGAATAATTAGACTCCAATCTAGGTTGTATGTAAAATTTACGATTCATAAAGGAATTAAAAATCGACAGCAATTTCTTCGCCGCAACGAATACCAACTTGGTAATTCGCATTGACAACGATCTGTTGTGGCTGTAAATCACGAAACAGACGTTATTAATTTTTAGCACCTTGTACTGTATCGCTGCGTTAATTAATATTCATCGTCGAAACGCGATACAGTTTTGTTCTATTACCGAGAAACGGTGATCGTCGGCCATACATCAACGTTCTCGCGCGAAATTCGAATCCTGTTCGTATTATTTTGCGTTTCGTGGCGATTAATACACTTGTCGCGCGGCAATGTAGCAACCAAATTCACGGTTCGGTGGGTAACGTAGTAGCAGCATTCTGCGTGAATAAAAAAAATTCTTAGTGAAAAGTTGCCGGTTCGCTTTACGTATTGGCCACCTGGTATGTGCTTTCACAGTTTTTCATTCATCGGATCGGCCTGCATACCTTTCTGCTAATAGGCTAATCTCGAGTAATAACACATAATTATCGAACATACAGGGTGTCCTAAAACGACGAGAGAAACTGAAATAAAGACCTGAGTAAAATTGAAACGTCGTTTTCTATTTTCCAATTCGAGAAATTATTTTCCATTTTTCGATTCGAGAAATCGCTCTCCATTTTTCAATTTGAAAAATGGTCTATTTTTCGATTCGATGTATCGTTTTCCAGAACTAAGGTAAAATCTCGAGAAATATTCTACATTTTATCTATCTCGTCGATCACGTATTCTGTCTTATCTACCTCCGTCTTGCAAAAATTATTCATATTTTATTCATTCTCTTTGTTCGAGAATGTATTTGGTATTCTATCTAACCTATCGATATCAGAATAAATTTCACGTTCTCTCTACCATAACACGTTGATATAATATAAATTCTTTTGTTCGGACAGCTTAGGAAGTGTTTCAAGTTTCACGTGTTTTCATAGCTTGATTTTATAACTTGGAATATTTTAGCTATGCGTCCAAATAGACGTATTTAGCATTCTTACTAAAATATTTCAAATCTTTATTATTATACGACTCTACTTCAATATTCCATATTTCGCATGTAAGGATCACGGAAACTATGATTGAATTTACAGTTCAAGTTTACAATCTGGAATTGCATAAAAAGAAGGAAAGAAAGAAGAAATTTTTGTTAAATATTTACCGAACACGCATAATCGTTCAAAGTTGTATACAGTTCCTTGCGATTTATTGAAATATTTTACGTTCCGTGCAATTTCACGTCTCACAAAAATTCTACCGTCCGAGATATTTATAAATGTTTCAGTATTTTTCAAACGCTAACTTTACCACTTGTACGATACCGGTGCATCAATTCTCAAAGTCGATGCGAACGTGTCGTCGATAGAAGAATTTTCATTCCTTTGCAAAGACGTTTAAATCGTTTAGAATTTGTTTCGTGTACGAAACGTTGCATTTTTAATCGTATTGCTCCTACACGTTTAACGTGCGTCAATTTTTCAAACGTACCACGCGCGCATAAATGTAACACGATAATCACGGGTTACGATATTACAATAATTGTTGCAGAGTACAAGATAAAAGTACGTCGTAATGTTAAATAGCGTGCGGTGGGTACAACACGAAGACGTCGTTATCGTAATTTTCATGTACCCCGTTCCTGGCTACGTGCATAAGAATGGTACACGTTAGATTATGACCGTGCACTATTACTTCACGTACGAACTACTTTTTAGCCTCTGGGTTGCGTGCGAGTAACCGTTTCAAATCTGGACGAAAATTAATATACTTAAGTCTTTTGTAAATTACAAAGCGGCAACGAAAATTATTTACACAGCCAACGATCGAAGTGTAAACGCGTTCGAGGCACCGAGATAATTTTATGCTTCGAAGGAGAATATTTTTTATATCGTCGAACACGATTAGAACGATCCTACCTTGACCGATGTAAAATCGATGAACGCGTTCGACGATACTTCCCGTAACGTTTCCGTCGATACTGTGCGATAATTTCGTTCGCACTAGAACGCACCGTAACGTTTCGCGGATAGAAAATTAGAAAAAAGATCTCGGGGCTCGATTAACGTTTAAATCGAGAATTCCGTAGTAACGCTGCAAACGAAGTCAAATTAATTAACTTCTCCGACCGAGCCAGCGCCCGGTAACTGTTCCATTAAACTCTACAAAACGTTTCATAATTGTACAATGCGCCAGCTCAAAGTGGTATGACTGTTTTCTTTTTTCTTCAACCGCGGTATTATACGCGCGAAGTTAAGCATCGCCCTCTCCGGCGCTACTCGCGAATGCAGATTAAGTTCAGCGGTGGTTAACAATGAGCGGTACCATGCTGAGAAAATTCATTTGGAGCGCGCCGAGGCGACGCTGTCGCCCCGACCGGAGGAAAAAAGAAAAATCCAACGTGTTACAAGTCCATTACCCCGATAACAATCTGCCGCTTCTTTTACGTAAGGCGGTTTTACGTGTGAAGCGAAACTGGAATTGTCCTAAATCTGTGAGAGCCAGACGTTACGTTATTATTGCGGATGTTATTTCCCATTAGACAGACAATTCGTATTTTCACACTTCCATGACTGCACACAAAAAAAGAAGGGCGCAATGTCTGAATGTCTGAGGAAACGGAAAAAAAGAACACACATATAGTACACACACACGTACAGGAAATTTGCGCGCGATCGCAAAATTTTGACCTGGTCGCTACCGTACCGGGATCTCCAGGTACTTGGATCCTTGTCGCGTTTATATAATCGGAGATATCGATTAGTTTGGAATATATATTGCATAATTTTTACGTCGGTTCGGTTAAGGAAGCTTGCGGTTCTCCACGTGGGCCGCAGAGGCACGAATGCATATATCTTTCGGTGAAAGGTGCTTCCTGGAAGATACTCGAAAGGAAAGGGGGTGTCGGCATTACCGTATAACTGTCCTCAATGTCTGACCGGGACACATACGAAAAGGAATCGCAGTTTACGGATACGATGCGATAAAAAGGTTTCCTGCAGCCACGTCAGCATCCTGTTGAAAGCCGAAGACAAGACGTAACGTGCCGTGTTCACCCAATGACGAAATACCAAACGATTTAGGAGGGAGGATGAAACGATTCAGAGCCTGGACCGTCGACGAACTAAATTTTAGTAATATTTATGTAAGAGTATGATCAATCGAGTTCTGACGTATCTCGTGCATAGAAGATGATTGATCAAATTTGAACATATTTTAACGAATTTTATGCATAGAAGGTGAGTTAATAAAATTTTAGTAAATTTCATGCATAGATGATAGTCAACCAAATTTTAGCGAATCCAAGCGTAGAAGATAGTTAGCTAAATTTGAGTAAATCCCGTGCACGGAAGACGGTTAATTAAATTTTAATAAATCCCATGCATGGAAGACGGTCGCCATCTGTTCCACGCGATGATGTATTCAAATGATGTAGGTCAATTCTGAATGAGAACTTTGAACCCATCTCCTCGCCGCCAGAATTCGTTGTTGCAGTCTTAACGCACGTGACACGTTACATCTCTCCAGAAAAGTTCATCAGGATACTGACGTGGCAGCCGAAAGAGTTTTTCTTTTTTTTTTTTTTATTGCATTGCCTCATAAAACTTCGCTTTCTTTTCGAATGTATACCCAGCCGACAACCATGTTCCAGTTGTTCGCCAATGTCGACAACACCCCTTTCCTTTCGTATATTTTCCATGAAACACCTTTCACCGAAAGATAATGATGTTCTTGCGACTGCAGCCCACGAGGAGATCCGCAAGCTTTATTAGCCGACACATCGGATAAAAGGTGTATTGTAAACGCACGAAAGAATGGAGCGCTTTTATCGCGCTACCTGAGAAACGTTTCTCCTTAATCAGTGGGTAACAGGGAATGCAAAAAGGGATCTCTGATAACCGATTGTGATATAATTGACGCGGATGCGTATGTAAGCTCGTTATTCTTGTAAACGATGACAATTTTTAACGCTCGAAAATGTGTCCTTCCAACATTATTAATTCACGTAGATACGGTATAGGTATAGGGCGTGGCTACTATGTAATTGTAGTAGGGGGTGGACAAATTATTTATACCGTACAATATTTTCAGGATCGTATTTTCGATACCTTATGATACACTTTGATAATAGAAAATTGAAAATTGGATTTCGAAAGAATTTTTATGTATAATCTTCTATTCCGAGACTAATACTTAGATGGATCGTGGTTGTACATGAATCAGATCTGTTCGATTGATTGAATCAACGGAACGTTCAGAAATTTTATCAGCCGAGTGTTAGTGTAATACCCATTCGATTAATTAAATTAACGATCGCTCGTAAGTTTTGATCGGTCGCATTAGCGTCACAAAGAACGAATTGTCGGGAGAAAATTCGGAAATGGTACTCGTTACGTTCGTATCGGGCGATCGGTTCGAAGAAAAACCACGAAACGAGAGAAGAAAATTGAATCAGCGGGTTGCGTGTCTCCGTCTAACGATTTCCGTGCAAAAACCCAGCTCTGTGTGCTTGCGTTTTACTCCTGGAATAGTAACGAACGCTATAATTGCACCAATTACCCGATCGTATTTACACACGCTCGACGTGGATGTTAGAAGAAACCTATCGATCGATTTATCCTTACCGTATACGTACAGAATCGTCCGAACGAGATCGTTGATATACCGTTAATTCACGAATGTTGTTTGTCTAATTCGCTGAATAATTTATATACAGCTGACGCTTATCGCACGAGTCTGGTATAAAATCCAAATGAAGCGTGAACAGGCCGAGAAATCGAATCATAATTTATCACGATTTATAGCCGTGGGTTCCGCTTTCGGGCATTCTTTTCGTTAACCTGGCTCAAAAATCCACGTGAATATCCCCTACGGACAAAGGGATCATCCATCACCGAATGGAATTGTATCTCTCGATCATTGTGCATTGTGCTCCGCGAGTTATTCCTCAAATATTTTCACTTCGGTTCTCGATTTCTTGTTAATTTATTCCACGATGAAAGGAAAGTAACCATCGCGTTTGTAACACGTTTCATCACACGCCGCGATAAAAACACTCCGGTACAATCGATTTGTTTTATAATAATCGGAAACAAACGTACGCGCGGGATTTTAATTAGCCGATGTTTAGACACATCGAATTGGCGCAAACATCGGTATTTAACTTGGCGATATTCTCTTTAAAATGCATCGGAAGAAATTAATTTCTTCATTCCTCGCAATGAAACTCTGCTTCCTGGTGAATTTCAAAGGAACGTTTCGACGATAGTGATCAGAATCCGCGGTGAACAAATTAATCGGCGCTTTTATTTCGATCTAGCGTTGAATTCGGAGCGTTAATGGGAACGAATATATGAATATACATTACATTCGTATTATTCTAGCAACTGGTACATGCTTTTACGATTATTACAAGAATTGAATACATTATTTCTCGAAAACAGTAAATTTCAGCTAGTCGAAGGCGTCTGTTTACAAACGAGTCAAATACACAGGATATCCTCCTCGATTTCACCCATACAAAATCTCGATTTTATCCAAGCAAAGTATCGATATTTTCCACACAAGATCTCAATCTCATCTACACAAAATCTCGACTTTATCTACACAAATCTTCGATTTTATCTGTACGAACTTCGTACTACGAGATCTCGATTCCACTTTTACGAAGTCCCTGATCGGTGAGATTCCCTCGAAAATTCAGCAAGAGAACTGAATCGTTCGTTGGGAGATTCGGTGCATCCATGAAAGGTTAAAGGGACAACGAAGTGATATCCAACCATAAGTTAACGGTACCCTATCGACGATCACCGGTAGCGTCTCTGGTCGAGGGAACGCTTCGACGGTCAAGTATGCCGAGCGCGCAAGCTCCACGAAGCGTGAGAATAAAGGACATCCGCCTCCGTAAGATATCTCGGTGAGGATTCGACCGGACAAACGCGTGACCGTCGTCGTCGTGCGTCAAGTCCAGGGCAACGAGAGCGAGATTTTCGGTGAAAGTGCACCGAAATGATATATCGCGCGGTCTACTTCTCTAGATGTCTAGAGGAGCGTGTTGGCACGAGTACAACGCCAAGTCCCCTTGGCTTTCTTTTCGTCGTGCCGGCGTGTCGCCGCCGTCCATTGACCGGCCACGAGGGGCTTCGCGAAGTGACTTTCTGGTCCAGACGATACTTTTACCGAATTCTCGATGCATCCTGGTGTCTCGTTACGAACGCGATTGACTCGCGACACTTCCACGAAGACGGAGATCGGATTCGTCGAACAGAATCTTTGGGAATGGTTTCTTTCTCACTCCTGCCTCGAGCTCGAAGCGTTAGCATCGTTACCGTGACAACGAATTCATTGAACGAAAGGAAGAAACAATCTATATTTTGGTAAAGTTCTGAAATTTCTTTGTAAGTTTCTTCGATTTTGCATAGGAAATTGTCTCTCGCGTAGAATTCCTGAACTTTCACGTTTCGCGATGGTAATTGAGACGATTGGAAATATTTAGACAAAAATTTAGCGAAAATTTATTTATCGAACGAGGGGGAAATTTTCCACGTTGAATTTTTCGTAGCTCGGTACGCGGTAAGTGCAATTTGAAATTGTTCAAAGTGTACGGAGCTTCTCGAAATTGATCTCGCGATGGAAATCATCTCGCGCGTAGAATTCCTGCGACAGTCGCCGCGCTGTAAACTTTCACGTTTCGTGGTTGTAAATTAGAGGATTGGAAATTGAAGCCGAGAAAAATTTCGTCCAGTTACCACGAGTACACGGTTACCGTACTGAAAAGTACGATCTTCGTTTTTTGCCGCGAGATACTTGCGGTTCGTGTGTTTCACATTCGTCGAGAACTCGAGTTCTTTTCTTCTCTCGAAGCCTACGAATAATTCACTTTGCGAACGAAATTCTTGTCGATAGAAATTTCGTTGGATTTCTCACGAATCGGGGCCCCACGATCGAGATTAGGTTTCCCTTGTTCGCGCATCAATTTGAAACTGTTCCGGATCGGCTCGAGAGTTTTTGTGATTCATCGTCGTTGGTTTTATTTCAAGGTGATAAAATGTTTACTTCGATGTCTAAAAGGGAATTCTGAAACCAGAAATAAGAATTGTACCGTTGCCACCATGTACGGGTAACGCATTTTAATTTAAAAATGGATTTACTTCTGAAGGTGCGTTGGATTCAAAGAACGGAAACACGGGATTTCGAGATTTCGAGGACGATATTAGAATTTATCAGATATGTATAGGCACAAGGACGCGCTAAAAATATTTCAAGATCTTTCTCGCGACAAATTTGGATGTAAAACGCGTTTATCGTTGCGCGAGACACCGAGCGGAGATCTGCGGTTCGTGTGCTCTCGGATGTTCGATTTATTTGTCCATTTATTATCCATTATCGTCCAACGGATAAAATAACAAAAGTATGTAACAAATATACGAGAAACGAGTAACACGAATAGAGATAGAGTACCCAGGAGACAATGCGCAACGGTCAAAATATATCGTGCTGTAAGGATATATAAACCGAACGCATTCCGAAGCTCTGATTCTAATCGAAGCGTTCGTTCGCCTTTTAAAGAATTTGTGAAAACTTCTCTGCAATGTTTCTTTAATTTATGGAACCTTCCCTTCATTTTCCTAAATGAAAGTACACAAAATGGAAGAATAAAGAAAATGTGCAAAAACGAAAGAAATGAAATTAGAATATAAAATTTATGTAGATACGCTCTTCTGGTATCTCCCGATAGGACGCATACATTTAATTTTCTACACTCAAGGGACTGTTCGAAACGCGTCTATCGAATGCTATTTTTGCACTGTCCTCCGTTTCAACGCTTAGTCGTATGCACTTGCGTACAGTCCCGAGATTATTTGAAACAACTTACATCGTTCTTCGACTCGTTCAATTAACCGACACGGATCATCGCACCGTATCGCATCGAGATCTCGAGAACGTCAAACAATCGACGCAATGTCAATCACTCGGAACTGTCGAACAGCTCGTTAGTTATCTTGTCGATAAGTAACGGCGTACCGGAACGTTAGTGGAACACAATAAAACATTCTAACGCGTACGATATTTGAAATCGAGCGTGTTACCACGCGCGTAACCCCGCTCGAGTGCTCATCGTGGACCGGTTGTTGTTCACCGTTCGAAATTTACCCGCCCTTGAAGCGTTAATTGCGCAACGCCACGGTACCGTTTCGATCGCGATTCGAGAGGATAGCGAACCGCCTCGAAACGATCTCTGGTACGCGTACAATCGAGAGTCCGAGTAAGGACGCTGTCACGCGAACTGACCAAGAAGTATTTCGTCACAGTCAACGTGCAAAGTGCGCGATAAATCGCTCCTGTCGCGACAAGGACATACAATGGGCAACGTGTTACACCAGCCGACGTACCACCAACGGAGATAAATTAAGATCGGAACAAAAGGGGGCGAACCGAGATCCCGGTTTCGCGAGTTTCTCAACGTGGGACGTCTCGAATCGAAAGGACACTCGCGGATGGAATTCCAGCTGTTCGCATTCCGCCGCTGAGATAATTGTTAACCAGCTGATCGGTGTCGTTGAGTAGCGCGCTGGAAGAACGATTTTTTCGATCGTCTCGGGACTTTCTACCTCGAAATCCGAATTCGCCGACGAAATTCAATGCGCGTCGAAGAATTATCGACTTTGGTACCGCGCGACAATTAAATCGAACGGACCGCGGGACAGGCTGTGGGACAATCGACTATGCTAACGAGAGCTTCGCGACAGTTGCGCAAGTTGATCGATCACGGTGCTCCGGATGAACAATTATACCGCGGTTTGGTTGTTTATGCGACGCGAGCGACGAACGTCGTGGCGAGAGAAACACGGAGACACGGTTCGCTTTCGTATGGAAATTAAATTAATTACACGGTCGAGAATCGACGTTGCATCGTCCGGTATCGAGTTAACGAACTATCGTACGATGTATCGTGTCGCGGCGGGCTAGACGAATTTCATCGATTGCTCGGATCGCTGTAATTGTTTAATCGGTCGTCGCGAAAGTTGTTCCTTTTTTTTGCGGCAGAGTGGTACGCTGGAGCCGAATAACGGTCGGTTCGAGAGAAAGAAAACCGAGACATTTGTACGTGAAACGAGTTAAGATCGGTGTTAATGCAACGTAGCGCGAAAATAGAGGTTGAAATTGTTTTCCACGGAAAACTTGAGCAGCTTTCGATCGAGGCTTTCTCGCGCGCGAATCGGAACAAACGTCTCTGAAAAATATTACGTGGAAAGTGAGTTTGTCGTTTATATTATTTACGTTACTCGTTTATACTATTTGTAGATAATTTACCCATTGTGAGTGGGTAACGCATGAATTTACAGCCGGTTCGAACATCCTCTACGATGTTCGGTAACGGGTCGTCGTAGTAATTCTAATCGTGTTTTCAAGATTTTCATTAACGCGTAGAGAATTTTACGTAAATTCAATCGCGCACGTTATCGTCCATACTTTCTCCCACGCGCAAAAAATTGAACGCTTTCCAGTTATTAGTAACACTTTCTCAGAGACACCTACACGTTTGTGATCTTCGAGGGTAGAATTCGTTGAAAAATCGAAACACGGTCGCTTTCGCTTCAAACATTACACGTCCGATCGGTCATTACTGTTCGATAACGATCCAAGAACCGCAATCGTTTCTTTAATAGTATTTGTTTTCGCTCGATATCGTCCGGTTCGGTATCGCTAAACGGTTACTTGAGTGCTTCGTACGATACAATTCCCAGGAATAGATGGGAGTACTTACGTATAGTACCTAAATTTGAAAACTCATTATCGAACAAGAAACTAATTATTAACTCCCTCGGTATCGAACACGGTGCAAGCTACGTTATCGACGTAACGATGGACGTACATGTAAAAATAAAAACCAACGTTACAATCTACAACCGTAATAATCGCTAAATGTTTCTCCATCGTGTTTCCAATTGTTAGATAACGGTAACTATTAATTATTCGTATTTACGTTGCGCTCTAGTATCTAAAAAAAAAGAGATTACCAGAACAAGGTACCGATCGATCCAAAAAGAGTGTAATTTTCTCTCTATCCCCGAGTTACGACCAACTCTACCCCATCTTTTAATTCCTTCCTTCTCTAAAAATCAGAAAGTAGTTCACTCCCCCAGAAACGCGTAAAAACCATCGGTCACGTTCTTCCAAAGACACCGAAACCCAAAATCTTTCTTATCCTTCGTTTCCAATCGCCTTCTCGTTCAAACACACACACACATATATATATACACCGATTGAATTCGCAGAGCCGCAATAATCGTGGGCGCGCGCGCACTCGGTGTCCCACGAATAGTGAAAGTTTCCGATCGACCGGGGGCAAAAGGAATTATTTAATACTCTAAGTCGTGGAGTAGCCATCGCGAAGGAGGAAAGAGAAAAAAAATAGGGTGTAGTGGGGGTGCAGGGGCGCGGAGAACCGAGGGACGTGTCGGTTCGGGCACACGACTCCCCGGGCTCGTTTGGCTCTCGTGTCTCTCGGTAGAGACTCGAAAATCGTGCGAGCGCTCGTGCGCGACGAATTACGGTGCTCTCGGAGAACGGTTCCGACTGTCCGGTACGTGTGCCGCGAGAATGTGCCGCGCGGACCGGCTCTCGTTCTACCGGCCGTTGCATTTTCGCAGGTCATCGACGATAATAACGCGCACCGCCGCGAGGAAAAGGAAACCGTGGCTACCCTTTCGATTCGTATTGTCTTCGATCGGGCACGACCTCGAGCAGCGCCCGATACCCAGCGAAACACGCTCCGTTACCGCGTATTGGCTCCGTTTCAATTAACGCGCGACCGTTTCCACTCTACGAAAGTAAAAGGAACCTGCTACGGGTATCCGACGACCGTGCCGCGACGCGCCGTTCGTTTGCATCTCGTTTCGTGGTGCAACGTAAAAACAAAAAAAAGAAAAAGAAAAAATAAACAAACGAGCGGAACGCGTACCGCGACGCATAGAAATCGACGCCCGTTAACTTTCGAACGCGTGTGGTCGCGATAAATAAACCAACGATCCAAATCGGCGTTAAACGATGGCGCAACCTTGCGCCCGTACCGAGGTTTCTCCGACCGTTTGGAATCGCGATTTCGTATTTTTGTATCATCGGTGAACGTTTACGCGGAGGCGATAACGTCGCGAATAATTAACGGGTATTCGCCGGTGTAACGCGCCGCAGAAATGAAACGGCTTCTACGGGTAGAAGCAACTATGTAGATTTTTATTACGATGCGGTACGAGCGTACACCTGCACACACGTAGAACGGAACCACCGGCACGGGAAGATAAATGAAAAGGTCAGAGCGCCGGTGGAGGGTGAAAGTGAAGGTTCGAGTCATTATTAGGAGCTTACAAATTAACGCGAGCGACGTACGCGATCGACGATCGTAATTTATGTAACATCGTACGATCCCCGATAACGATTGCGCTCGGTAACGAGACAATACGCGGGGGCGGGATCGTGTTTTTCCTTGCCACGGATCGTGCTTTTTATACAGACGGGAATAACGCGATACACGCGCGCGTTCCGTTAAACATCGTCCGCATTTGATCCTGTCATCGTTCGAATGCCGCGCGTGTTTCGGTATCGCGAGTTTTCCCTTTGGTGGTTCGAACGCGGCCGTGCAAGAAATGGCGCTCGCCAGAGGTCGCAAATACAAGAAATCGTTCGATAAATCGCAATTACGGGAATATTTCGGTGTCGGTGTGCGTGCGCGTGGACGTGTCGGTGGGTGACCGCGCGAGTACGATACGCGTTCCCGTGTCTCGAAACGCGCCTTTAATCTCGGACGCAAAACGAACCGCGAGACGAGCGAAACGGAACGCAACGATGCCCGTTTTATGAAATTGTTGCGGCGAATTTACGACCCTCGATACCCGAACGTTGAGTCGAGAAACGATAAGAGTGAACGATAACAGAGATCGTCGAACAATTTTCACGATCGAGAACGATCGTTTAACGACGATCCCGTGGGAACGCGCGAAATACTTTCGTTCTCGGTCGAGCGTTTGGAAATCGTCTCGTCGCGGTGAAACGAGGCATTTAAGAAGAGAGATTTCGACTAATTAAATTCAGCATCGCGTACAGGACTCGTTCCGCGGTTTGTCTTCCGTTTATGTGGAACGACGTGGAAGTGAAAAAGAGAGACCACGCGCCGTGTAACTTTTCCTTTCTGTAAATATGTAACGAAATGCGTCCCGGTCGTCCTCCGTTTTCACGATTTCCGCGAGCGGTAATTATTCGTAGGACGCGCGTACGGATACGTGACGCTGTTGCGAATCGACCAGGCCCCTCTGCAAAAACCGCCGGGGGAAGCGGACGAGTTTCGCTCGTTTCCCACACACACGTTGTGCATAGAATCCTGGGAAATCAAAGTGTTCGAGCAACGCCTACGCCGTTACATTATAATCTAGACGGTTGTGTTACATCAATTGAAGGGTGCGCAACAACATCTGGTCGGCGTTGTTTTCAGCACCTACGGGACACGGAAAGAGACTAATTAAAAACTCATTGAAATCCCGACTTGGAAATAGTAATTGTTCAGCCTTGCGACGAATGCCGCAATCGACCCGGATTACGTTTATTTATTTTTTTTCTTTTAGCAGCGATTGAGACGAAAAATGGCCCACGTCACGGATTTTTCTTCCTGGCGGAGATTCTTCGAATAATCGAACATTATGGTTTCTTCTTTTTGATCGAGACGATCGATGCATCGACTGCTCGCCAATTTTCGAGTAGATTTTAAACGCGTTCTGTAAGTCTTTGAAAGATACTTCGATCTTTCGAGTTGTCAACGAGAGCGATTTGAAACACTTTGACCCCCTTGAAAAAATGTATCTTTTTTCCAGTTCCATCGAGTTTCAAGAAATTCGAATATTCGAATACCGGTTCCGTTTAGACGGGTACATCTTTAGAAACATTTCACTTGGTAGGTCGCCAAGCACTATGCACGACTAGTATTTACTTTGTCGTTGTCCGACCACATCCGCGTTAATAAATACCGACCTGCCTTCGGTTGACGAATCGCGGAAAAGCAGTGTATCGCACGCATGCGTACAAAAGACATACTTACTTTTGCTTCTTGTTCCATTTATCGTCTGAATTCGGCATGGTAATGTCTTCGATCTATTTTTGTTCGTTTAAACAATAATAGAAAGAGCGAACTCGTTTTCCCTTTTTTCGAATTAACTCAAAACCGTTATGACATTCGCGCTGCTCGCTGACGTAATCCGTTCGATGATTTCACGGAATTCGGTTACCATATAATTAAATTCTTTTCGTTCTGTGCTTACTTTCGGGTTTACGGGAGTAAAAAATAATTCTAGAGACTTTTTAGAGCAGAAATTAAATCGACAAGGAAAGAAATAAAATTGCATCATCGAGAATCGGAGAAGAAAACATTCCAACGATGTTTGAATATTTTTCCAGGTTTTGCGAGTCCTTAACTCGTCGTGCACGGGGGATAATTACGAATATAATTTATCGTCGTGATAATTGTAGGCTTGCTACTCAGCCGAAAGAATGAAACAATAGAATTCATCGATTCTAATACAGACAAAATTTATACAATTTTACATGCTACACTTTTTTAAAGCACCTTGCGCAAAGGGTTAAGCGCTTCGATTCGTTTTCTCGAATCGTCCCGTAAGAGCGAATGGAAATGATTTCGAATTGAATGGATCGACGCGAGCGGCAGGTACGAAATTAGTCTCTCGACGTCGAAGGGAATGCAACACACTGGATGCAACCCGGTGCAATCTCGTCGAAAGGAACGAAACGTTCGATTGCTTAATTGAGGGGACTGCCATCGGTCTTCCAATGCATACGCGAGACCCACGGTATATCATTTGCGACACCGACGGCCAATCGACTGCCTTTCGGAGCAGATTATGGCCCAATCGACATTAGGACGCTCGTGGAATTCGAGAAAATGACTGATTTATCGCGATCGCGAAAGGAAATGAACGAAGTGACCCGCGGAAAGTTTATTACGCTTACCTTCTGCGCCCGGCGATGGCCGCCGGCCGTTCTTGATCGATATCCAAGTAAGTAGCTATTCGATGAAACGAACGTAACCGACTTGGATAATTAAAATCGGGGCAAGAAGTATGTTACGACGCCGTCAAAAATCGAAGCGAACATTTTTTTCAACGTGTTACGAACATGTGTCACTGGTCGTAATTAACGATCGTTTCGTGCAAATTTTCTACCGAGATTCGTACACGAGACCCGTAATATTCGATAATTAGTCAATTTTCTGTAAAACGTTCCAGATAGACACCGCTGATTTCTTACTTCTCGACCAACTGGAAACGAAACTATTGCAACGGAGAAAAGTTTCGAAGAATTTTGTTTTCGGTAATGTTTCGGTTAATAAAGAGAGATTTTTCTGAAATCTACGTACTTAAATGCAAATGAATTTTCGATGCAAGTTTATTTGAGACTCGATTGAATTTCGAGCATGATATTTACAATTTGCCTTTCTTTTATATATACATGTATTCGTTACTTGTAAACATTTTTAAAACTGTTCTCGATAAATCTTAGAGAGAATTAAATTTCTCTCCGAACGAAGAAGAAACGAAATGAAATCTTATCGGTGGTATTCTTAAATTAAGTTTTCTTCTGGCGAAGTATCGTAACGTCTCTCTGTTAGTTTCTATTTCTGATTTGAGAAGTCTATTTTTCGGGTAAAGAGAAACGAGAGAAAAATTCGATCGATGGTATCGACGCGTCTGAAAAACGCGAATACTCGACCGTCGTCGTCGTCGTCGTCGTTCACGAGAAGTCATAAATTCTGTATTCAGACGTAAAGTCGAATATTCGGTGTTCGCTAGTAGGAAGTCGTAAAGTTTCAATGGCGTAACCGGCAATGCGTCTACTTTCCGTGGTTATTCGCGAACAGTTTAATTGCTTTCTACGACGAACATTTTTCCAAACGATCCGACATACTTGTCGCTGCGGTCACATTACCACATTCATCTTCTGGGGAATAAACTTCGACGTAGATTCGATTTACAAAAATCTCACGAGCTTGTTCCCGTCCAAGTATTAATTACGGTCACGTTGATGATTCGCTCCTTCGTTATACGGTGTTAACGAGCGGGCGAAATTTGCACGTAAGAAAGTTGCAACGCGAGATTCGAACGATTAGTTCTCATAACTGACCGCTATGAAAATAATATTTAAACGGCTCCGTGCGGGTAACATCGAAATCGAGATTTTTTGTTGCGTAATAACGAGATTACGATACCAACGATATTAGATGGGAAAAGAACGACAACGGAATATCGATGGATAGAAACCGTACGGTTGTCGCCGTAGACGTATTTATAATGACGCTTATTTGGCCGTAATTGCATTAAATGCAGAGAAAGCACGTTTCTCTTATAAATGACGCATTATGGAAATTACGCAAGATCGCTTTGTAGCAAGGAGCTTCGCTTTCGACAACTAATGTCAATTTCTTCGGGACGCGTGTAGTCACGGTTGTATAAATATTAATGAAACCGATGGGATTCCATCGTTTTAATGGCGATATAATAACGCATCGTTCCGACTTTCAGTGCAACGTTTGACAAGTATCGATACGTTTACCGTTTCGAGTAGTACGTAAAATTGTGGAGAAACTCGGTACACCAGTTTCTTTGCAGAAATTCGCTACCCGTAATGGTTGCAAATTGACGTCAAATGTGTGATGCATCGATCGTATCGAAGACTTCGTTTTACGTTACATCGAAACGTTACTTTCATCGAACGAATATATATTACGAATCAAACGCACCGGATCGAGTCTCGATTAACAACGAAACTGCAAAAAGTCGTTTTATGGAGATTCGGCAACACCGAAGACGAGGAATTTTGGTTCGTTCGATCACTGCATCGTACTTTTACTCCGAAAGAAAGAAACTCTCGTTCCAGCGCTTGTTAGCGAGGTATTCATTGAATCTTTGTAGAACATACAAAAGTGTTTTTCGAAGCTTTCACCCGACCACTTGACACTTTATGTCAAACTAATTCCAATGCCTCGGAGCATAACAAATACACGTACTAGAAAGCGTTGGCCGATCGCATAACTTAAAATCTATTTTCCACGTTTTAGAAACGCCCCGGCTGACAAACGATAATGTGTTGGTAAATTGGTACCATGAAATAAATATTAACCGGTAATTATCAATTCTAGATCCGCAGGAAGATTAAACCAAAAATAAAAAAAAAAAAAGAAATATTTCTCTATCCGTGCCCGCGAGTAACTCGCGGTTCTCGGTGGAATTATTATTCGAGGAATTATCTAATCCGCGAAAAAAAAATCTTACTCGCATACCGTTAACGATGATTCCGAAAATATTATACATGGGAATATTTGCTCGAATTAAAAAATTTCTACTCGAAGCAGGAAGCAGACCGTAGGGTTCACTGAGCTTCGAAATCCGTAATCGACCCACGCAGTGCATTTACCCGTGAAGCGAATCTTCGCGCAATAAAAAAAAAAAAGAAAAGAAAAAAAAACGCTCGTCGCGAAAAGGGAGCGATAAAAGGCGTTTTCTCTCCGGAAGGAGGAAAAATTCTTTCACGCGACGGAATCCTGTTTCGCGTTGAATCCGCTTCTAAGGACCAAATATGCGTACATCGTTCGACGTAATATTCGACGAAATTGTACGCGATGTGCGATAACGACATTTCATCGAAACTTAATGAAAATTCAATTTCAATTCCTCGGATCTTTTTCGATCCGTCGTGTCCCATTAATTCCAGTTAGTATACGTGACTTCTGCGACAAATAGTACGCTAGTTGCTATAAATTGTTGCAAACAGTGCAAAAGCAATTTGGCGCACGATGAGTATCGGATACACCCGCCCCTTGATTTACGAGTTACTTTTTGCGCGCGATTTCCTTCGTACGCGATAAACAATCCCTCCATATTTACGCAACGGTGCATACCTCGATTTCAACGTGGCTCTGTTACATTAATTTGCAGTAAATATAGTACAGGGTGATTCTTTCGCTAATGGACTCAAAGACAGCACCGCCGCGTTACACCCCAGCGATAATCCCATGTTTGTACGTACACAGCGATGTCCTTGTTGCGTCATCGACTGATCGACGACCAATGCAGAGAAGACTGCTATATTTATAACGTCTGTGAACTAAAAACGGGATTATCGCTAACGTTTAGACGGTGCCACTGTCTTCGAGTCCATTGGCGAGAGAAAAACGTACGATCGTACGACGAAAAGTCGCATTATTTATTTTCAAGATCCTCGCTCGGTCTGATCGACCGAGCATCTATCCTTGAGCCTGTAAAACGTAAGATTCCGAGATACACGAGACACTGAACTGTTTCGCGTTGATTACAACAGAGTCGCTGTGGGTTTTTACAATTGCGTCACAAGAGCGTTTATGGCAAGTGTGTTCAATAATAATTTCTCTCCACCTCTTCGGTGGTACTCTGAGCAATTTCACGAATTTCCATATATCTGTTATCGATTCTTACACCGTGTATGATTTCTTTTTTCAGAGTTTATTGTTTTTGTACGATTTAAATGGGCTTACTAGCTCCTGAATAAAGTAATACTACTACTACTTCTACTACTACTTCTACTATTAGTAATACTACTATTACTACTGCTATTACTACTACTACTGCTACTACTATTAATAATAATAAAAAAAACAGAAAATAATAATAAAAAGGTATATCTCCTCGTTGAATCTCGCCGTGAACGACTCGGTATTCCCGATACTCGGTAAAATGTCCATGCTACCTTCTAAGGAGACGAAGGATAGCCGCGCGTGTACGTGCTTACATCACGCCAACGCCTATTACATCCGCGGTGAAACGGACGGGGCGTCGGGACGCGATATTTATTTACGAGGCGGTTGCATACGAGTCGTCTACCGGTCGTGGGTGACGTTTCTAAGGTTCGACGGTGGAAGAGGACGCGTTTAAAGCCAGTGCCACGGTGGAAACGTCGCGTCGCGTCGCGTCGTGTCGCGTCGCAGCGTGCATTCCGATCACGGCGCGCGTCTCGCGCGAAAGGTACGTGGAATATTGGCCGACGTCGTCTCCGAACGAATAGGAAACGATGACGTATATCGTGAAACGGGAGCGAGAACGAGGGAAGGTAGTTTACATTCGCGTAGTAAGTTTTACACGCTTTCTATTTTGCGTGGCGACGTTTCAAATTTTTATCGCGGTTAGGGAAACTGGTGAAAGTCAATTTCTCGTTGATAGTAAACGGTGAGCATCGAGGGTGGGTAGAAAGCTCCGGGGGATTGGAACGATGGTATAAATGTATCGTTACGAATGTAACGCGACTCCGTTCGAAAATTGAAGTCTCCGTAAAATGTACGAGATGTCGATTTTAAGAAGTTTCAACGACGAGATATCTTTCCGGTTGAAATTCGATCGTCGAGGAAAACGAGAGGAGTTTCGTTCGTTATGAAAGTGACGCGAGAACGCGAATGTTCTTACGTTCCTAGATCCGTGATACAGGCGAAATAGGAGTCGTCGATTATTTCGAAAAAGTTGATCGGAATTGGGATCGTGAATAGAAACACACGTGTTCGAATCGCTGCAATGGTAAACGATCGAACGAAGTATGGAAATCGATGTGTATTGTATCGATTATCGTTGAAAAGTCGAACGTAAATCTAGGAAAGGAATATAATGTAAATGGTGTAAGTTGGTTACCTTCGTGTGCTTGCAATTCTTTACGACGACGTTATAAATTTTATCAGGAATATGATGTTTCGCGACCCGCTGTTCTCGACATTTAAGACTCGTAAAATTGTTGTCGAACGGTTTATCACGGTAGCGGTATGTCGATTTACCGAAGAATTTACGAGCTGGCACGTACATCGTTCCGCGAAGTACTTTGGAAACTAAAATATTACTTAGCGTTCGAGGTTAAGGATAATCGAGATAAATTCCCGGGGAATTAGAATTGGTTCCTTTCTCGGAATTGAAACTGTTTACTTGTACGAAACGATTTTTTAAACGATTAAGAAAAACGGTTCGGTAAACTTTTACTCGAGTATCAGGGTTACCAGGGAAAGATTTCTGTTTAATTGATCGTATCTAGGAATCGCGTTCTTAATTTATAACTTCGCAAGCACGGTTAATCTTCACGCGACCGATTAAGATTACTTAGACACTGCGTTTTACTAATCACCGAGATAACGCGATTAATCCTAAATGGAATTAATCGCGGAACGAGTGATTTCGCGCGTTCCTCGAATTCGATTTCTGACGCCTCGCGATATCGGAGTCGTATCTCCAATTAAATTAACGACGTATGGACACGAACGTAACTTTACGATTACAACTCAAGCACGACCAAGATTTTTATCTCCGGCACCTCTGCCCGCGGCACGCGTTCGATTATTGTCCGACGATCAGATTTACATGGATACCCAATTAAGGGCTCGTTCGGTTGCATGTCAACGTGCACTTTCTTCGTATCGAAAATTTCGCGCCCGTATTGTGATTAACGCCGGGCTTCGACCTGTTCCCACAAGATCGATACACGCTGTTATTATTTATAACGCGCGTATCCCTTTCTTCAATTATCCCATTCACAGGTACACACCCTTTGATATCGAATGATGTTGCTTACTCGCCAATTACGAAAAAGAGCTTCCAGTTTCCAATTCGATGTTACACAATCGACGGGAGAGAACACTCGATTTGCAATACAAATTTTTGGCTGCAAGAACGATATTTTACAACTTAAAGAAGATCGAATTAGTCCGATTAATTTCTTTCAGAAGTGGAAGGAAACGGTTCACTTTCGTTAGGTTTCATAAAATAAATAAAATTCTAAATTTATAGTGTACTGCGTGCAATGACGTATCACTACCGTTATTTTGAATTAAAGTTTTCTTATATAAGTTCCACTTCGACTGTTTCAACGGAGCCTATCGAAAAAGTTCCATATTTCGATTCTTGATTTCTTCAGTGTGCGCAGTTCGTTAGTTGTTCGTTCAAACTATACATAATTTTCACCGATTTAAACCATTATTCACCAATATTTGTATTATATTCTATCTATAGTTTACTTGGATCGAATTAGTTCACTGGTGCTACATTTTTTTAATACGAATTAACTCGAACGAATGTAAAATCGAAAGTAGAAACCGAAGGAAGAAAAGAGTCAGCTGAGCCGCGTATTTTAATTTCACGTGACGAAACGACGGAAAAATCTAACGATCTAAATGCAACGAGGTCCTCGGAATTAATTGGAAAATTCCGCGCGAGAGAGTGCGATTTCGAGTGTTCGATACCGAGCGTACTTACCGCGTATAATGAATTTTAATACATTTTATTGCCCGCTATAATTTGCGCACGTAACGCCGTATAGAAAAGAAATAAATTAATCGGTAACACACCGCGCGATGAATTTATTTCCAACCCTTAACGTCTTATTCGCGTAACTACTCTGGCGCGTAGAATTAATCCGATTGGACGTTGCACGCGCTAACGAACGTGCATTAAATTATACAAATACTCTATTTCGACATATAGCTGGAAATAATCGGTGATTGCGGTACATGCGCGCGTGATAAATAAAATTCAATTGAACTTGCGATAAACAAAGACTCCGTCACGCTGCACGCTGAGCGGGTTTTAAAGACTCGAGACGAGCGAAAGCGATCCTTATCGGTTACTCGTTGCAACGTTTTAATAATGCGATAAATAAAATAAATCGTTTCGAGAGTACCGTGTCGGTTGATTTTCTCTATAATTCGACGCGTAATTTTGCGGGGAACTGTTACGAGGAATATTTTCTACGCGAAATGGAAACCGTAGAATTTCTCCGACCGAAATCAACGCTGAAAAGTAAAACTCGAGGTTTTCACGGAACGTAACGAAATGAACGAAAAACGAGAAAGGATAAAACAAAGAATCCAACAAGAACGCGTATACGAATTCGCGATTACGAATTCATCGAATGGAATCGGACTAGAACACGTTCGTATTCAACGACCGTAATTTTTTTATTACCTTTTGCATATTGATGAGCGCCATTGTCTCAGGGCACGCTCCAGAAATTGAAGACGAAGTTTTCTCAACGGTGGATACTGTTCCTTATCGGGAGGAAAAGCAATCGTACCGGGACGAATGTTGTGTATCACGTGACACGTGGACTTTAGTCGAATACAGTCGCTTACCAGATCGACAACTTTTCTAACCCGAGAGCGTTTCGCAACCCATTTCCCCATTGACGATACGTGTTATTTACCACCGACTTGTTATTCATCGGAGGCGGTAAGAACTTCTGTACAAGCGGTTGCTCGGTAATGGATGGGGACCGGTAATGCCGTTGAAACACGCAATTAAAATGTCAAAGTATCGATGGTATGCCGAACGAGACCCCGATCGCTATGCGAGCTCTCTCATCCGTTATTCAATCACGGGTATAACATTTTGATCGTTGTCCGTGCAAAAACTAATTGGTAGGAGGAGGAAGAGACAAAGAGAATTGCCAGTCACGGGGATCAATGAACGTGTCGTTCTGGTTTAACGTACCGATCGAGGATGGGATACGTCTCACTCAATGGATAATGCAATTCATCGACCGTTCCGATCGTCCACGAGTACAGTTTCGTTTTTTCTCGCGAGGAAAACACCGATCGCGAACCAACGAGCGGTGTAAGTCGGGCGATCGTACAACGACGGACTGTTAAATTTAGAAAGCCAATTAACGCGGAATTCGAAATAGGGAAACGAAGAACGCGCGCGCAAGAATCGAGCGTGTGCCACGCGCGGTGCACCGTGCCGGGAAATAATGGAAGTTGTCAATTTGTTGACACTGTTGCTCGTTCGGTCGGCGTGCGGAACGTTCAAGTTGAACTAATTTGGCACAGAAGTGCTCTACGCGGCTGGTTGGAGGGAAACAGGGCGCGAATCATTTACACGAGGCGGAGACTTGTCGCTTCTTTTTACGGCACACGGCAGCCCTAATTGGTGCCGGTTGCCCAATTGCCCGACTTGGTCTCGAAAGTTTTCGTCGGTAGAAGTTGCTGTTCACTCTGCGAAACATCGAACACCAAAAATGTAAAGGTTGCTATTAAAATGTGCGTTTCGCGGACGAACGAGATTCTAGGTTGCCGCGGAACAGGCGATGCAAAGAGTTTTACTTCTCGGCGTTATTGGATGTTGCTATCGGACCTCGATCGAAATATCGCGTGTTCGATGATCTCTGAGGGCGTAATCTCGATTCTTGGGGTTATGGTTGTGACGTTGAATTAATCGTGGAAGTTAAACGGAGATTCATTGATTCGTGGCTCACGACACGGTTTTATTCGGATCTGTGAAACGAAAGTAACGTCAGACTCGTAGATACTATCGCTCTCGATGCAGAAGCCTCAGAACCGATGCAGTTGATCTCGGTTAAGTGGAGTCACCGACTCGAGAGTCACGACACAGGAGTGCTTGGATCTGTGGAACCGAACAGAAACGATACTGGATTCGTAAGCATTATTGCTCCGCGTTGCAGAGTCCTTGGAACTAATACAGTTCATCCGGAATCAACGAAGTCAAGAATTTGTGGGTCACGACCGAAGAGTACTCGCGTCCGTAGAATGAAACAAAAGCAACACTGGACTCGTAAATGCTACAACTCTTGATGCGGATACCTTAGACTGAATGTTGTTGATCTCGAAGCGATGGAATCACAGATTTGTGTGTCACGACAGCGAAGTACTCGCATCTATAGAACCAAACGGAGTAACACCGAACTCGTAGATATTATCACTCTCGGTGCAGGATCTTTAGACTCACTTCAAACGTGGACTCACAGACTCGTCAGATTCGATATCGTACAACCTGGAAGAGCAGAATATGGACGCAGACAACTCTAGACTCGTGAGATCCAAAATGAACATTATCAGAAAGTATATTAAGGATGGTAATATTCTTGGAGATGCCTGGAGCGTCGAGTGTCCAAAAATTTCTTCCATCCTCGCGAAAATACGTTTCAGGATTCTCGAGAGTCGTCGGTGCTGAATCTTACGAGTCCATTTTGTTTCGTATCGGTTTTTCAGCATTTCGATATCACTCGAATAGAACCTTACGTGTGAATCCAGACCCATTTGGAGCGAGTCCGTCGTGTCCATGGTCCCATGTATAGTAGAACCTCGATAGTTACTGGAAAAGGAGGCTGAAAATTCCTACAAGTACCGAGTTTCAAGTAATTAGCGAGGTTCTTCTACGTAGCGTCTTAACTCCACCGACTCTCAGTCAATGAACGCTTACTTTCATTTAATTGGATCACGAGCAATGGAAAGCAGCCGGTATAATTGATCGATAAATTTAATGTTCAGTTGGAACTGCTAAGACAAGTCCCGGTGTTCCGCTTTTTTTTGTACTTCTTCTATAATTTGTAAAGAACTTTGTTCCAGATTATTTCGCGATACATCGAACAGAACTCGCGGAGTTTGTCCGGCTCGTAGAAACTAACGCGCGACGACGAGTATCGATACTTGTACCGCGTGTTCGAAGACGACAGCCTGATGAATTATAAATTTTCGTATTACAAATTTGCCACGAATGCAACGATTCTCGAATCGAACTGTAATTTTCGGGTTAAGGTCACCGATATTGGGTTTTACGGGTCCAATTCTCTTGCAACGGTATTCGCGCCAATTTAAACGGAACATACTCGATTAAGAATAATGTACAATCGTCGTTAACAATCGTCGTGCTCGATCTTCCGTCGCGTTACTTTCACGGGTATCGTTTCCAACGTCCGTATTTATTGTTACTTACGAAAGATTGGCTGAAATGTCAACCGATAAACGTTCCGAAACAGTTCTCGAACGAAGAACAGGCTGCTTTCGGTCTCCGTGCAAGCATCCATGCGTGTTAAATTTCTACCCGCAGTTTTTAATTAAACCAGTTCGATCGTAGTTAGATAAACAAGTTCGCCTTTACCTATTTACTGTTTTTACATGCAGATTACCTGAAAATGAAAGTATTAAGTAACGTGTTTCATTATTCAATTATTACGAATCCTCTCGTTTAGTTCGTTACGATTTTTACGCAAACACGTTACCTCCTTTATAGTAAGAAAACCGGAAAATGAACCGAGTATTATTCAACGATGTTTTATCCAGGTCTCGTGACGCGAGCGTTACAAAATTTGTCTTCGTTTCATAATAACCGTAACTGGTTATATTCGAACGTGTAAAAACTGTTCTTCCACGCTACTTTCTTACGTCGAATTCAATGGTTGTTTCGAGTGTTTACTTTCTAACGGAAAACGGATCAAGCGTGCCCTGACGATGTTATTTCGATTCCACTGGTTCCCGCCCGACGATATAAAAAAAAAAAAAAAAAAGAAAGAAAGAAAGAAAGAAAACAATCGACAGGAGGGAGACTTCTCCGCGCCGCGTAAGAATACGAAACGAGATCGAAATCCACGGTCGGTTTCTCACGGGGCGCGCAAAAGGGAAAGAAACGCGGCCGAAACGTAAAAGAAAAATTGATGTCGTAGAAAATGTATGCCGGCGATCGGCGCATTCCGCGAGTTATGACCTTTTTACAGATTTCTCCTAAGACCGATGTCTGTCCGTTTCGTCGACGATTCAAATGTACAACGACGACCAAGACTGCGACAACGGTTCGACGCAACGCTCGTTACGAAATACGTCGACTGATCGTTTCGATTATTAGCGGGCTCCCGCGAAAGAAGGAAATCAAAAACCGGCAGGAGCCAGCGGAAATTTGATAAATAACCGGCGGCCACGGTCTTTCCGCGAACGCGAGACGAATTTATAAATCGACGAACTGTGTACCCCGCGAATCGGCACCGACATCGTCGATCGGGCACGCTCGTTCATCACGATTAATTTCCCACGGGATCGCGGGCTCGATCGAAAAGAAAAAGTGCCACGGACCGAAGAAAAGTGAAATGAGAAATCACGGATACTCCCGCCACGGTGAAATTTTTATTATTTTTAAGCCACACCACGCCCCAGTTCGCGCGAAGCTAATTGGGAAAAATGCTGGGATACTGGTCGAGGAATTTACGTCCATTTTCGATCCTAATCGTATTGCGCGTCGTCGCTGAACCTACCGAACGTGGTAAATGTCGTCGATACACGGAGTAACTTATATCGATATACAAACGCAATTATCTTTCGTTAGTAGAAAGAAAAAAATCTTTCTAATGGAACTTGTTTAATGCGATCAGTTTCTTCGCGGTTGAGCGCGTAAAGGACGTACGAAGGTCGCCGATGCCCACTCCGTATACGCTGAGCGCTTTACTTGTTCGCCACGCGCTGGGGAAGAGAATTTTTGAAAAAAATGTACAAATATACTCACGAAAGTGACTTTCGACGATACAGTTGTTGTAGAACAAGTTATTGCGCATTTGATTAATCCCGAGAGACGGGTATTTAAAAGGAACACTCGCAAGGTGTCTCACAGATGGAAATCTGTTAGCTGAAAAGTGTAACTCAAACGAAAAGGTAAAACTACCCTTCGAAGTTTCAACTTTCGGATATTAGAAACTATCGAACGTACAAGGATAGTGTACTCGACAAGTTTGAAAACTTTCGTCAAATGAAGTTACGCATTGCTTGAAGAATTTGAACTTCGAACGAAATAATCGACGAGAGGAAAACAGAACGAGTGCAGGATAAACGGAAAATAATAAAAATAGAATCGTATCAATGAACGTTATTAACGCTAGTCCAATGGCAAGAGTTACTTCACAGAAGAATGCAGGACTTGAACCGCTCGAAGCTCGAACGGAAGTATATTCGCTGGAAGTTGCGACCGAGAATTGGCGAAAAAAGTTGTTTACGGTATCACGAACGCTATTAGTAAAGATACTCGCTATTTCGTTGTCCAGAGTCAACGAGAACGTTCTACGCGCAACGATTTCACGGCTACTTTGTATCATCTCCGGCAACCTCGGGAGCTTATCGTCGTTAATTAACGATATCGATTATCGATTGTAGGGTGACCGGGTACTACGTCGCCTCTCGAACGCAACATATTACCGTATCGTTAGAAAGTGTTTCTTAGCAGATTTACGGACTCTCGACGTTATCCGTTGTTTTTGTCGAACACCGCGACAGATGTTGTCGAAGATAGCACCGTAGGTTCGATAACACCGTGCAACGTGATTAATGCGACATCCCTCGGTATTCAATTAAAATTTAGAGCGAGGCGTAACGAGGCAGCTCGCGATGCGGAAGTTACCACGTAATTTCTTGCGACTTTAATGATGCGACATCTTGTCAGCAGTGGTTGCTAGTCATTTCAGATCTGGTTCTAATTAGACAACAATCTATGTAGCGAGCTTACGCAATCGGGAATAATCGTCACGCAGTACCAGGAATATAATTTGCAATTTAGCCGAGCGCACCACCGCTCGGACTTTGCTAACACGTAAATAATGATCTCTGATGCAATTGGGCGCAAAAATGTTACGCGAATTCGATCGTTTCTTTTCTTTCGCTTTCTTTTTTCTGTATCTCGCTTTTTTCCAGGAACGCGTTCCAATTTTGCAACGTTCTCGTGTAACGTATCGACGCAACTACGCGCAAGATCGGTTTATTAATTCGGTCGCGCAATAATTCGGTAACACGCGATACCGTGGCCCGGTCTTTCCAGCCGAAACCGTCTAACTCGACGTGAAAAATCAAAAGCGAACCGGTAAATATTCGTTGGTCGAATCGTGCTCGATTACCGAGATACGACTCCGATCGATTGGGCTTGCACAATCCGTCTAATTACAATTACCATTTTGCGCTCCTTAATCGTCTCAATAGTGGCCGATTTCCCGTTACGAATGATAATTTAACGAATCCGTAAAACACCTACTATTTGCCGTTTCGCGATCTCTATCTGTTTTATCGTCGATCGTTAACACGATCAATTACCGTGGAAAAACGACGACTTCTGTGAAATTTCCCTTCCTTGTTTTGCATTCGAAAAATGAAAATAGAAATTGTTTAAGCACGGCTCGTGACTTCCGTATACTTTTCTTCTCAAGATTCTTTCCAACTATTTGCATATCAAATATATACATTTCGTATAACGTGTCCCTTACAACCTTCTCTTGATACATATTACCAAAAGTATTCTAAATAATTTTTCTAATGCAATTTCTAGGACAATTCTTTTCAAACCGCTTTGCATCGTATTCGTGACATTTTTTTAAACAATTTTCAAACTTTTGATATCCACTCTTTGTTGCAATCTGCGAGTCGAAAAACAAGAGTTATTTTCATATAATCGATGTTTCTTAATAAATACTTTTATTTCTACGATATCGAAGTTTACGTCTCATCGACCATCCGAACGGTATTAATCTCCGATCGCTAGATCGATCACGATTCCGTGTTGCTCTCGAAGACCAAAGAAGCGTTTCGTTTAAAAGGAAAAAGGAAACGAGCTCGACGCTTAACGCGTGCGTTAAAAAGATAGTTTCTCGAACGATTACTTACGAAATGCACGTTAACCCGTATCTTGTCCATTCAATTGACCGTACAAGTCGATCGATCCACTAACGAAGAGATTACGCAATCGTGTCCGAGTTCTACTGACCTATAACCTCACCTGTCTTCGGTTCGTGAATGAGTCTCGAACGCTATTGTCGGCCACGGGGAATCTATTTTGTACGATCCAAGGCACCGCACGCTGTGCCACCTATCGATCGATCCTGTGCCCCCGAAAGTGGATCGTTCGGCTATTACTCCGACGATGACTAGGAGAGATACATTCTCATCGGGGGTCGTACGGTTCAACGTCGAGTGTATTTGTCATTACGAAGCCACGTTTGCGATTCGCCGCGTTAAATTGTCGATAAACGACGCCGCGATGACGCGTTAACAATGATCGAGCGATCACCGCGAATCAAACCGAGCTTTAATCATAAATCCATCACAACGTGCAACTTTCGGTTGTCGATCTTCTCGATCGTTAGAAATATTGTATATCCTTCTAGATTCGATTCCCATGAGTTAGCGGCGATCCACTGTAACAGTCTCTCGATTATTCCGATCCAATAGGAATAAAGGGTTGCTCGAACGATCAAGGAATTTCTTTATTTAGAACAACTGCTAGACACGAATAGATATTTAACGTACGTTCGAATAACAAATCTCCAGAATATTCGTCGAGTTGAATGTTGAGTAGCAATTTGAATTTCGAGTAGATATAATACTTCGGAACGTCACGTGCTTACCGGTGTAACAACCACAATTAGTCTGTTGTATTTTCACCGAAAATTCTCCCCATCCCCTCAACACCGAAGCACAACAAAGAGAACCCTTCATCGTGATTCTTTTTTCATATTTTCGCGGAGATCGAAGCAAAAGTACCCACCCTCGCAATTTGAATTTTACGCAAGGATATTTCAACGAACCCAGCTGTTGCACGCGATGCTTCGCGGAGCATGTTCCCGCATAAATAAACGAATAGAGAAATAATTAGCGCTCTCGTCGGACACGAGTGTCTCGAAACGGCCGCGAAAGAACGAGTAACACGGCAACCGACAAATATTTGCGCAAATTTTTCCAAGGGACGATGATTTCCATCGATTAAAATCGAAACTTCGATCCCCTTTAGAAACACCACCACCACGTAAACTCGACGACGCGACTTCTTTTCAATCGAGAACAATTTAATTACACCGGATGTTCGATCAGATACTTTTCAACGTCGGTGTTGTGTACCGTGGCATGGGAGCCGACGAGCTAAACGCGGCATCCCCGTATAAACGCATATTCTCATGGATCGAGTTGCAACAATACGTCATTCATTCTCCAAAGGTAGAAACATCTATTTCGATTTCCAGCACGAAAAGGCGCGTGCAACCTTTCCCTCGAGCAAGCTTTTTCCCAATGTGTACCGAGTGTGGCATCCGTGTCTACGAGCGTATTGACTGTAAACTTCCAAGTCGCACGACTGTGCACCCGTGACTATGCCGCGCAGAGAAATCCGCGAAGAAAGTGTTTTTCGCGCGCGTACACGCACGGAGCTTCTCCGGTGCGTGAAACGGAGAACCCGAGCGGTCACGTAGCGTGCACGGGCGGGACGCGAGATCGAAAGCGATGCGATTTTCTTCCCACTGGTGCTCGAGAGACGCTCGAGAAGTATATTTATCAACGTTGTTACACGAGTAGATACACGTGCCTCGGGGAGCTTTCGTACGTTGATGCTGAACGAAATATCGGAGCCAATGACGAGAGATTTTACACGGATCGGTTAATAGCGCGGATGTCCAACGTTCGAGCTTCAACGGGCCGACATCACGGATAATCGTGGGCAATAAGTACTATTACGAATAAATCTAGTTTTTCTTCGTATCGAGCAATTTTACCAAATTAATCTTCTTATCGGGTGATTTTTCCGAATTATTTTCTAGTACCTTAGCTTTCTTTTATTACGCCTTGTTTTTAAATTTTTCATATTTTCTATTTCCTCTTCAAGCGCTAATCTTCAAGCGTAATGGTTCATTCATACTAGACTAGGATATAACTAATGTCGTTAGAGGTTCGAAGTCTTCGATTTCAACGAAGCTGTTATTATTTTAAATCGAGTTTTGCCGCGCATCTTTTATCGAGACTTACGTACAGACCGGTATGAATTGCTCAATCGATAATTGTACTTAAAAAAGAAGAGACGAGTGTTTGCCGATTCGCACCAGTAACGGGCACAATTGTATTCGAACGAAAGATGACGAGTAAAAGCAACGTGTAGCGATTTATTCGCGAGACTCACGCTCGATGGGAAATATTTTAAAACCGTTTTACGAAGAGACTCTCGTAAAGCGTCTCGAGTGTCACGCTCGTTTTTCAACGAGCACGGTGATGGTGCTCGAAATATCGAAGCTAATAATGTATAATTTTACGCCAGGCGGTTAATAATTTAACGGATATTAAACGTTCGAGATTCAAGGGGCTGATATTGTAGGCAATGATAACAATAAGCACGATTGCGAATGAATCCAGTATTTCCTTTAATACTCCTTTAATCTTCAGATTTCTTTTTATCGCTCGATTCTTCTATCCATTCCTTAACGAACGTTAGAAGGTCTAAATTTAGAAACGCGAGATGTTTTCTTTTATAATTCGAATGGTAATGTTCGCTCAACGAATAATGCGCAAGAAGTATCTTTTCTTATTCGAAACTTTGATCGAGATGCAAATTTTCTTCATTTCCGTTTCGCACCATAAGAGAACGCTGCGTCTCGACTTTGGTGCAAGCGTCGCTCGAGTTCCAATGGGAATCGAGCATTACTATTCCCGACGAGTGGTCGTTTTTTTCTTCCATCTTCAGCAGTAGCTACGATTTGCCCCGACGATAGTATTCAATCTGCCGTAATTGGTTTCCATTAGCCGGGCAACAGTAGAACGTTGCACAATCGACGCGCTCCTTGAATATTCGTCGAACGGTGTTCATTGCCGGAAACAGGCTCCATCTTGGTCCGCTACCGGCGACGTTCTTCATCTTCCGGTGATTTACATAAGCGGGCTTGCCGTGCCGGAGTGCGAATAAAACCTTAATTGGACTTATCTGTGCACCATTTTCCTCGTTCGTTACAGGAACAGGCATTTACCCTCTATTAAAGAACTGGTCAGCCTGGAAATTCCTGAAACTAAAGAATTTCATCGATCTGGTTTAATCGCCGTCAACCTGATATTTCTCTACGTTCGATTAACCCATTTATGCTCCAAGTGGAAATATTTTTCGTAGTTTTGAAAGTTCCGACGATAACGTCGAACGAAACTATCGCCACCAGGACACGGAGAATACCGATCGTTTTATCCACAAAGACTCCCTACGTGTACAAATGCGATACCGAGTCGTTTCCATACGAAAGTGATGTCTGAAACATGGATCCATTCTCTCGAAGTCTTTCGTACGTGTCTCTCCATTCAAACATCGAAGTGTACCAAAGTGTTTACAATGTGTCTTGTTAAAGGAGATTGCGGCCTAGGGTGAAGGTGCTAGAGAATCGAACGAAAATGATGTCCCAAGACCCTTAGATCTATCTCTCCATTGAATACATCCGAGTGTATCAAAATGTTTGCAATATATCTTATTAAGGGAGATTGTAGCCTCGGTAGAAGACGGTTCCGAATATATCGTACGTACAACTCCGTTCGCGCATCCGTGTGTAACAAAGTGTCCAGAATATCTCTTTTTAAAGGAGATTGTGACCTAGGATGAAGACGGTGGAGAGATTGGTACGAAAGCGGTGTCCACGTCACTCAAACGTCCAAGTGTATTAAAGTGTTTGGAATGTTAAATGTGATCGTAACCTAGAATAGAGACGGTCGAGGTTCCAATACGAAAGAGTCGTCCGAATCTCGGATCTATTCTTCCGGGACGGTATTCTTTCGTGCATCCAGACCCGCTCGAACTTTCAAGAGTACCAAAGTGTTTGGAATACGTCTTGTTCTTATTGTACGCGTTGCTTCGTGTCTGTGGTCGAGGAGAAACGGAGCGGTAACGTTTTACCGATCGTAAAAATGGCGTGCAACTGCGATTCGTTCGAAAGTTCGATTCAGGAAGTGTGTCAGGGTTCGGATCGAGGAAAGTTATCGACGAGAACGACCGATCCGCCGATTTTCGATTCATCATCCGGAAGGAACCATCCGCGGAACGTAGAATTTGCATCGTTTCGAATTACCGCACAGAGATCGAATCGGATGGTAGGAATTTCAGCCGCAGCGGCCAAGGATCCGCTCGATTTGAAAACAATCGAAGCCAAGGGAACACGGAAAGTGCGATCGCGAGGTTTTTTCTGTTTTTTTCTTTTTTTTTTCTTTTTCGTTTCAACGACCGTACTCGGAAGACATGGTCGACCAGGAACATTCATCCGGTTGCGCTACATTCGATCGAGAATCTGGTCTCGTTATTCTGCAATCGCTCGGTCGTTACGTCATTGTCCGTGCACCTTCTATTCAGCCACGATCCTATGGATCGATAGTACACAGTCACGATCTCCACATTCACAATGGTGTACCAGGAACAGATCGCACGTACGCGTGGACTTCGAGCGCTTTTACTTGGCAGCCAACAATCCGTAACATTGAAAAGGGATCGAAAATCCCTGTGTATTCCCACGTATTATCTAATCTGTGAAAGTCGTACGAGTGATACATTTTATACAGAATTCGAGCATGCTCTTTGGCTCGATACTTTTGTTAGATCATAATGGACCGATACGTCCGGGGGGACATAAATCGGTTACCAAGACGATCGAAACCGCTTCGAAGTGAACGGATTAATATCGAATATCGAAGAGACAATACGAATGATTTAATAACGGTGCACAGATGTTTAAAAAGATTTAAGAAACATTTAACCTTTCGATAGGTAACCCGTGCACGAGTATATTCGCGGTTAACGATATTATCTTACACGTTCCAATCGGAGAAAACACCGTGTATACAATCTTTGTAATTTCCGTGGATAATTCTCCAAGATTTTCTACGTTAGTTTTTTTAATTCTTAGGTATACCTACGAGGTCTAATTATTAGAAAATAAGTCGCGAAAGTAATTCGACAGCTTTTTCTAATACCGATTAATTCAAGAGTGAAAGGGTTAATGGAAACAAGTGGTTTCCCAAAAAAGTGGACTTTGTCGTGCGTTGTTGGTGGGCTCTTCGACAAGGCTTCTCCAACAACCTTTGCCTTAGATGCAATTTGGGCTTGCCGCAATTGACTCCTATATGGGAGTCCACTAGATGGCCGAGTGCTTAAACCTGTTTCTCGCAAGTTTTATTCGGCGTAATGACTCTATATAAGAGTCAATTGCGGCAAGCACAAATTGCTGTGTAAGGTATAGGTTGCCGGACAAGCCTTACCGAAGAGTCCACCGATACAACCTATAGAACGAGACAAACTTATGGAGAATCATCTGTATCCAATTACGGCACATCTCGTAAATTCTCTGTAAAAAATTACGCGTAACTTTTAACGAGCCGTTTATTATTCTAACGAATTTCGACGACTAAAATACCATCGTTAATTTTCGAAAAGATTTGCGTCGATTCGATTGCCGTGTCGAAGTTGGAAAATTTTCACAAAAATTTCAACCAGAACCACGCCATCGAAATGCACGCGAACTAGCCGTTTGAATCTCGTTCGAAAGTATTGGTTAACATACTTGAACTTGCCGCGGTATTATGACACAACCTTTGCTATAAAAGATTTGCAATTAAGTGCGAAGGTGGTCTTGAAATCTTAATAACAGCACGGGGTAATAATAATTTTCCAGTCGACATTTTCGATGCAATTGAAACGATTCGTGCTATAAACCGTACACGCTGTTACCTGGTTTGAAAATGTAACGGCTTGTAACAATTTTCTCGGACTCGTTGAAATCGCTGTAAACGATTCGTTCGGTCGTGCCATAATTTTCGATAACGCGATAAACACGCGTCGCTAAGATTCTTAGAAGTATCGGGGGCAGGTTATCTTACAAAATTCCTCGCTCGTGTCCCACGGTGCGTTTACTTTCGTTCGAAAACGCGAGCTAATCGTGTTTCAAGCGGTTGCTGAATAATTGCAATGGAAACCGTGGCAAGAAGTTCGTTAAATGTGGAATGATTCTATGATGAAACTAAAGCGGTTATATTCATCGCGAATTGAAAATGATACATTCTTCGGCCGATATAGCTGTCAATCAGCAGCTTACCGAGGATTACGACATTAATGCTTGTCACTTGTTCTTACGTTGGAGGTAAACGCTTGAATAGAGAGCGATTTAACACGGTTTGCCATTCTTAAACGCAAGAAACGCTTCTGGAAGGCGGACAGACATTTTATCCGTACCGTCCCTCTCTAAGAAAGGATTCGTATTCGAAGACAATGGGGCACGACTGTGCTTTTACATCGACGGTATTCCAATTTGCAAGTTATTCAACGTTACCGGGGAAGTTTAACCGCAACCGTTCGAAATTATTCTCGAGTTGTCGACGTTTCGCGTTGTCGTCGCCACGAGAGGCTCTTTCGAACGATATTACGCAAGTTCCGCGACATTTCTGCCAGAACGGAGCCATCTGTATTTAAAAGTACGATGCTCCGCTCGTTTTGCAGTCGTTGCGCCGATTCAACGATAATTAGTAGAATTCAGCGAACGAAACTATTATTTCATAATAGAGGGGACTTTCACGGTGACAAAAACCTGTCGCCGGTGAAACAAAACTGTGGCCAGTCAACGCTTTGCTTCTTCGCTTTAATTCAGCGGAGAGAAAGTGAAAATGATAGGTGCACAACGTCCGGCCGATTCGGCCCTTCCATCGACTCCATCCGTAATAAAGTTGCAAACCGGATGAAAAATTCTCCGCGCAAAAATCTATGCCGCAATCGTTGCAATTTTCGTACGAATACGTGCACAATTATCGATCCAACGATACGTTATCGTTTTACAAAACTACGTTAAACACCAGCTCCTGCCAATCCGTTTCGAATGATCGATGTTTTCCACGAGTTCGTTGGACAGTATTTATAGATTTCCGGCAGATCGAAATTTTTCGATCGCGAACACGAATAAAAGAAAAATCAGCAACCGGTCGATAAGTGGAGTAGAAACCGCTTCTATTTAAAATTCAAAGTTTAAATTTACATAATTTATAAGCAGAGAGACCATTACGAGAAGAAGTGGTACATATGTGTCCAGACGAATCTTTACTTTTCAGAAATAAATTTAATTTTCCGTTGAATGGAAATACGTTCTTTCGCATCGTTGTTTGATATCGAGAAACCATTAGAAGGCGTTTCTATGTGTATATCTAACTTTGTAAATCTCTACATCTGTAACATCTCTACTTTGCAAAAATAAATTTCACGGTAGCGTAAATCGAAATATATCGTTTCACTTTCGATTTCACGCGGTGTTTCGTTTTATTCTTGCAATCGATTCGTAAGCGAAAAATAATTTTAGGGCAGTTTTCGGTCCCGCGGGAAGTAAAAGCATCGAAATGGAGCTTAAGTATTAGAAAAAAAAACAAAACTAAACCGGTTACCGGACAACCGTAACTACTCGTAATCTGTGTAAAAGTTTGAAAATGTGAACCAGTTAATCACCCACAAATCACTCGCAGTCGCTCGACTGGAATACTCGGAAAAGTGCGTGTCAAGCGTTGCATAAATTTTACTGACCCAATTAAAAATAATGACTTGTATCTTTTTGCTCGAGAAATTAAAACTACCGATAATGTAATTCAGGAATAAAAATGCTTCTCGGTAGCTCCGAAAGTCTGAAATTCTTGCGCGATTTATTTATTTCTTCCACGTGTAAGCCTAAGACAAAAATTCCTGAAAAGAAAAACCGAGTAAAATAGACACTAAGTGGTACACGGATCCATTCTTCCAATTGCGAACAAAGACCGCTACAAATTGATCCGATCCAAAGAGACCTTTTACCTTCATTGTTGAACGAAATCCCGTAGCAAACCTTCTCGAGCCGAACGAATAAATATATCGCGCAAGAGATTGCACTCGGAGCCACTAAATCGTTTATTTATTCCCAAATAGTATCGTTAATGAAGTACCACTTGGTCAGACAACGTCGGATGGAAAATGGCAAGTGATAAAACGCGGTGAGAAGTGTAACGCGTTCACCCTCGAAGAAAGTTCGCGGCTCGAGCCGAAGCGATCGAAATAAATAAATTGTACCGAAAATCACGAGCTCGTTTAGTTATCTCGACAAATTTTCTAATCGAAGAGACTCGCCACGAGTCGCGTGAGAGCGTCGCGTGGAAAATGGCGCGATATAAAATCGAACGAGACGCGTTAACGGGTTCATGCGAGATCAGCGGGCACGTGTAAGCTCCGTTCGCTCGCTTGTTGAATTTCAGCGCTGTTGCACGGAGAGCTTCGTGTTGCAAATCCGCGTCGATCCGCGGCTCGCGAATTCCCTTTCGTTTCCCATGGAAATCGCGATCGAACGCTCCAGTCGAACTGTTTCGCCGCGAGTATCGCGGGCAGTATCGCGTTGCTCGTAAGGCGGTATCACGGCGTCGTTGAAATGCGTCGCGTGCCCGATCTAAATCACTTTTCACTGGCACGCTTCGCGCGGTATACGCGCCGGGGTGCTTTCCTACGTTTGCTTTCCATTTCAGAGTGAAAAGCGCTCCGTATTCCCGGGCGACGACGCGCCGGCGATTTTCCACGCTTCCGGCGTACTTCTCGCCTCTCTAATTATCCGTCTGTTTGGTTTTCTTTCCGTTGGCAATTTACAACTCGTTTCGCGGTCCAACGTCTCGTTCGTTCTATCCCCGTCCGCGGGCTCGTTTTTCATTTCCCTCTCGGTCGTGGGAAGGAAATTACGCGCGTGACGGATCGGCTGAATTTCTTCGTACGTCGTGGAACAAAAGATTATCGGGAACGGTAACCAGGCGACGTATCTTCGATAAAGTAGGCACAAACGAGGTGTAAACGTCTCGATTCCGATCTTGGGTATTCATCGGTGTATCGAGCTACAGGGAAAGAAACAAAGTTTCTTTGGGATGATATGGGGACGAAACGTTTCTTACGAACGAGTTTTTCTGTAAATTAGGTTTCGTATGGACGAGGACGAGGAGTAAATGCGTGAAACAAGGTATAAACGTTTCGATTTTGATCTTGGGTTTCATCGATCCGTAAGAAGAGAAACAAAGTTTCCTTGTGATCGTAGGGGGACGAAAGGTTTCTTATAAACGAGTTTGCGAGTGAACTAGGTTTCTTGTAGACTCGATCGACGAGGAGTAAATGCGAGAAACAAGGTATAAACGTTTCGATTCTGGTCTCGTGATTTTTCTCGGTGTATCGATCTAAAAGAGGATGAAACAATTTCTGTGCGAGAGGAGGCGGACGAGAAGAGAAGGAGAATTCGATTTGCGAAGGTCAACTTGGAATAATAAAGCACAGATTGAATAATAAAACCGAAAGTAGTTCAACGATGTAACTTTAAATAATGAATAAAACATTGAACCTCATTGAGCCTTGATACTTTTGAAAATATAAGAAATTAAAATGTCGAATGCGATGTACATCGTGCGAAGTGTTTTCCGATCGAATTGATAGATAATTCGGGTAGCAGTTCTTGTTGACTCACTTTGTACACGCATATATCGATAGACGTCGAAAAGTAAGATAACTCTGTAAGTTATTGCACGTCTGTTAATCGATACTCCGGTAATTAGCGTTCTTTCGTATTGGTATTGCAAATGTTCGATAAAATCGATAAAAAAGGAAAGGCTCCGAGGGGTAATTAACTAGTACCGAGATATCAGTTTCCGACGTTTCATCGCGAAATATTTTTGCATCGAAATAATGGAATTCGCCTGAAAAGTTTCCCGAATCGTGCGTGTCGAGCATTCCGGTATAGAAAATCTTGTAACGTGTGTAACGTTAAAGTAGAACTGTTTACCAGCACACGAGGCATTGCGGTTTCGTTCATAGTTATTGGTCGATAATTTCACGGAGCACTTAGATCCGTAATCGATTCTCGATAGGTAGAAACAGGTTTCAGCCGATAAGATTTCGTCGGGAGGCTCGAAATGTCACTTCCTGTATGCATCGTTCGATAATTACGACCGGTATCGATTTTGCTCTCGGTCTCTCTGTCTCTCTGGTACGCAAACTGCGTCGGAAACGTTTCGAGAACAGATTCACGACGAACGAACACAACCCCGTTGAACTTGCCTCGCGCGACGAATCCTTTCGATACGATCGAATCCTGTTGGCTATCTTTACGACTTTCCGATTCGATCGTTTCGTGACAGATGGCGCATTTGACGCTACGCGAACGTGGATCGCGAACAAAAATAATGAAAAGATCGCTGCTTCGAAAATGATAAACCGAAATTATTCTCGGATGTTCGTTCGTCCGTGAATCGATAACTAGAACGTGCCTAAATTTCGACAAATCTCCTCGGTGAGCTTAACAAGCACTCTTTTGTTCGGGTTTCTAATCGATCGCATTGCTCAATGAAGGATCAAACGTTGCACGATGTGAAACTGATTTAATTACGTTTCGGTTCTTGGGATAAATAAAGCATCAAACGAGAAGAAAGTCTCGAAAATGTAAAATAAAATGTTAACCAGCGCGGTTCCGTTTACGAGAAAATTGGCTTCGAACGTTCGCGAGTCGAGCGCACTCGTTTCCCGTGTGTTCCTCAAAACTGATTTTCGCGAAAGTGAAACCTCGTACGCGAAAGTTTTATTATACACTTTGGATCGATTTTTGCGCGTAAAATTATGCGCGTTAGGTTGTACCACTCTTTGCGAGTTACTCTGCAGGTACAAGAAAGATTGTGTTTCGAATCTATTGTACACTCGAATCCGACACTTGGAGCGATAATTCGCGTTTCGTTGGATCGTTAACGCGGATCTTATTTTTATTCGTTATAGCGGTAGATTACGGAATGATTAAAGAACCGGTTAAAATTCGCCGATAAGTAATTTTACAGATTGTGGTAAATTACGATACACCTACTAAACTTGAGCTCTGTCTCTCTCTTTCTGCATGCCATCGTTAGAGAGATTCGGTGAATTCCCCCGAAAAATTAATTCAATGATACGGATCGGAAGCGATTTCACTTGGAAGCAACAGAAGGAGAGATGATCTTCGATCGCTACTTGAGAATTTCCTACGGCCGAAGCGACCGTATATCGTTCGTGCATCTAATTTAAACAAATTTATTCGCGTTAAAAATTAGAATGATATTTGCGGTAGTTGTTGCGGGATAAGTGGGAAAGTGTAGCACCGGATGAACGAAGTACGCCGGATTGGAAAGTCGTATGAAAATAAGATTGTTCGAGAGGCAACGTTTCGATCGCAGCGTCGAATACGTAATTAAAAAGAAACGCGAAAATCGATCAGGGGAAATATCGTGTAATTGGCCGCGATGCATCCCGCGTCGTGGGAATTTTCACCCGTGATAGCGAATTTTACGATTGATTCTTCCTCGTTCGTACGGCTACCGATACCTTCGAGTAGCGGTGTAGTCGCACGAGAACGGTATTAATTTGATCGAACGTTTATACGCGTCGGTTGGAGCGCCGGTTCACTCGGTAACGTTTTAATTCACCGCGTAAATGGTGATTAATTCTCGCGGCGATTACAGGGAATTACGTTTCCAGAAGTTATCGACAACTGGCCGTAATTGATGATAAACCGTAACCGAGCGTTGAAAAACGAAGGAAAATCGGAAAGCCAGCGGAAAATCTACACTCGAATCGACGATGGAAGTTAACATCCTAACGGACCCGGGATTCCTCGGTTCTCTCTTTCGTCGAATCGAAACGTTTCGCGCGACCGATAACCGGTTGGTCCAACGATTCATTCTTACGTAACGTATAAATTTGTAAAGAAAAACGAAGAAGTATATTTTTCCTCGGAAACTCGTCCCGAATAGCTCACCGACGCCTTTTTCGCGACGAAAAGAACTGTTGTTACTTTCCTTGGGTCGGAGGAATAGTAATCGCGTCGCACCAACTTGAAAATTGTTTCGTTTTCGCACCACTTTTTCCCCTATCTTTGCGTTCTCCAAATATATCGATATCTCGTTACGATATACAAGAGAAATCGTTGTTTACCGACAGAGAATTCAGGACAACCTTGTACCGTGCAGAGATGGCAAGTTGTCCAGTCCCTGCAAACTGACAACAGAGGGGTGAAGGGACTAGGTCCTTACTCTGTCCAATCCCCACCAGAGATTCCCGCAATTAGATGCTGAGCGATCACTTTCCACGGGAGTAAAACGTTCGTATCGGAGCTAAATGTAGAAAACCGTGGATACGGGATCTCGTTGCATAAAAAAGTATTTCTAACGCGCGAACGAAACAGAGGAACGTTATTTGGAAAAGATAAGTTACCATCGTGGATAATTTAACGTTAGAGATGGATCGCACCAATCGGGAAGACGACGACGAAGATGAAGACACAGGAAGTAGGGAGAGTGAATAAAAGAATGTTATCGTTCTCGAGAATAATTGTTATCGAGTAGAATTTATCTCTGTCTACTCCGATGCGTTCGAATCGTCGTTATCGTTCGTCTCGATCCGTTACGACGCCTCTCCTTCGCGACTTCGTCGCGCGATAGGCTTCTATGTACAGTCGCTTCAGCCAATAATGAAAATGCGGGTAATTGGAGGTGGGACGGCTGATCCGATTCGTTGGCGATTTACGATCTCCGCACGGTAGATACACGAAACGATAAAAATCCTTTCGTACCGCACTAACTAGCGTTCTTTCCATACGGAATCTGTTTTCCTCGGGGAAAGAATGCCACTCCATGGCTAGCTGTGTCCTTCTACTAAATCAACGAGACGGAAAGTTTCGTATTTTGTAGCCGAGAAGTAGGAAAAATCTGTTCGGAAGGGAACAGACCCAAACGACGAGGAATGTTCAATTTCGTCCCTTCGTTCGACAAATCTGCCCTTCCTGCGGGGGATTGTACAAATTTTTCCAATTATTCGACCGCGAACGGTACACTTTGACGCGATATTTTTGCGCACAGGGGAGTCCGCGGGGACCGAGATTCAGCGTGAAATACGCCCGGGTCGACGCGACGTACCTAAGCATATCTCGGAGTGCGATGCGTCGAGACAGTCGTCCGTTAAAGCGGATCGAAGCGTATCTTCGACGCGGCGGCGGAGGAGAAGAAAGAAGCGGTCGAAAGGAGAAATCGAAGACCAGATCGTTCGGCGCGGTGAATATTTTTATGCGACTCGAGAGCCCCCGGTAAATATGCGTACTACTTGAATAAATCTCGTTAGTCGTCGCGTTATTCGGCCGCTTTCGAAACTCCTAGGGTAGCCACGTAATAACATTGGCTTTATTGATCGAACGATTTTTCATCGGTCAATAAATGGTACCTGTCCGTCCGATATTTATAGCCATATCGAGTGGAACCCGGTAATCGGCCAGTTCCTCGCAACTAAAGACAGCTGCGGGACAACGTTTCCAGGTATCCGGGAGCACCGTTAGAAAGGGAAAGCCTGCTCGATTCTTGAAACTTCTTCGCTGAACGGCCGGTCTCATTGTCAAGGTGTCCTCCCGTTGCTCGACGAGTGTCGTCCGGTCCGGCTGGAAAACCGGCGTGCGTAAAATGAACGATCCACGGGAGAAGCCCGAGCGAGAAACGACGGTGTTCGCGTCCGCGTGCTCGGCTGGCGTCCAAGAGACGTTCGTCGCTGGTAGCTCGTGTACGGGCATCGCGCAGGGCCCCACCACGTGCAACAACCACGAGCACCGGTATCGGAGTCAGACGAACCGATAGACAGGAAAACGGACGGACGCGTAGTCGGGCGCAAGAAAGCCGGAGTTAGTGGAGCGATCTTGGTTCGGTTACGGTACCCCACCTAAAACCCCCTTCACCTTCATCGAGCGGAGCTCGGCGTACGGCCGAGCAAGGGGGGAACTTGAACGTCACTTTTCCAGGCCTCGAGTGCTCGTTATTAACACGGCGCCTACCAAACATCCGGAGAATATTACCACCTACCCGAGCGTTTGCTACCACCTACTACCCGAGAGTCGTTGCCACCACTCCGTTCCGGCCGCGTACGTCTCGTTCCGAAAAGGAGGTGAACGCGCGCGAGAGTGTATCATTGGACAAGGAATTGGGGCAGGAGCCAATGGTAAGGAGCGCGAGGTGGAGCGATAGGTTTTAAATAGGTGTACGAGAGCACACCGCGGATCACGGCTAGCCGGATAAGACCGACACGCGGTGGCTCCGTTCGGATATTCGGGATCGACCGTAGTGACACCTCGCTCCCGCGGTTTTCGGCCCCGTCGTTGTCGTCGTCGTCGTCGCGTCGTTCACCAAACCCGGTGGTGGTAGTAGTTCACTCCCTGGGGATACCCGGCGACGGTGTGAAACCCCGACGAGAGAGAAGTGACAGTCCAGATAGAGCGGCGAGCACAAAGCGCGTCTCAGTCGGCGCTGAGCCATTGCCTCAGCAAGTCTCGCCAGAACTACGCGGGGGATCTAGTTTCGCGCCGGAGTTTCGTCGAACGAGAGTTTTCCATTTTTTTTTTCCCGTCTCATTCGCGATCATGGGACGAGAACACCGCGACGCACACCGGGCGTTCCTCGTCCTGGCGACGATCCTCGCATCCGCGCGCATCGGGCTCGCCATACGCGTCACGCAGAACGCCGGCAGGAAGAACGGTGAGTCATCTTCTTGCTCTCTGTCTTTCTCTCTTTCTATCTCTTTGTCTATCCGTCTATCTGTCTCTCTCTCTGTACTCTCCTCTTCCGTTGGACGATCTTCTGGACCGTTTCGTCTTCCCTTTCCTCCGTCGATCGAGCGCGCCGCTTCATCCTCGTTTCACGGTCCTCGACCTTCCCTCGTGCTTTCTTCTTCTTCTTCTTCTTCCTCTTCTTCTTTCACCGTATCCTCTTCCTGGTCCCTTCGCTACAAGGGGCACCGTGGTGTGTTTCTGTTCTCTCGTTTCTCCGTTCCCGCGTGTTCCACCGGTTGTAACCGCTCGGCCCCACGGGACCCTCTCTTTTCCTCTCGGACGCGTTCGTGGCTCCGTGACGATTATTCGCGGCGTCCGCGTTGTCGACTGTCGTCGCCGATTGCTCGCGAGTGAAGTGCGCCGCGCGTGTCTGTGACCGGGGACGAACAAGTGACGAACACGCGTGGTGTCTTCGATCCATCGACGAGTCGGACACAGACTCCGCACGGTGTCGCGTGGGATCCCCGCGAGTCGTATCTCGAGAACGATGGACCACAGGTACTCGCGGGACACGTCGGTGGATACATCGGGACGAATCGTGCGGCTTCTTTTTTTTTCTCGTTCCCACGATCGAGTGGCACTTTTACGAGGACGTATCGTATCCACCGACTCGATAAATGTCAGAGTAAATGTCAAACGAGGTTGTTGTCCGGCGCGCGATCGGTTTCCATACTCGCTACTCGGCGTGTTCGCTCGTTTCTTTCGATCCTCGACGATGTTCCGCCCGACGATGACCTCCTCCCCTCTTCGACGCGACGTTTCGTATCCGCGGTGCAACTTCGAGGTCGCGTACAAGCCGCGCGAGCTCGCGCGCGCGCACACGCGTGCGGTTTCTCGTGGAAAGCGACCAGGCGCGCGTAGAAATCCGCTTCGCGGATTACGCTCGACCGTGAACGATTCCCGGCTCTGGACAACGCCGGACACTTCCGTCGGGAAGAGAGAGAGAGAGAGACGACGTCGCGCGCGAACCGTCTAGCGAAATCACGAGCGTTGCGTTCGAGTAGCACCATCGTCGCGTCTCCGGTATCTGGGTCGTCCGAGGAATTAAGTCATTACGGTTTTACGTCGATTCGATCGATCCGAGACTGAAACTTCTTTTTCACTCGGCCGTTTCACCGATACCGGAGTTTCTCGCGTGTCAACTGTGAAAACTTTCGATCGAATCGCCGTGTCCCTACCTCGTGGACTCCAGGTTCGGTCAACGCGACTAGAATCATTTGGGAAGGCGGATAGCGACCGAATTGGACGCGGAGGAAAGGGAATGTATCTCCTTGAGCGTTTCGAGAGAGAAGAGAAATTTCGGCGCTAAATCGCGAGAAATAATCGACGAACCTTGAAACAGGTTTTTCGGTCGCAAGAACGATTGGAACCGGAAGAGAAGGCTCGCGGTTGCGTTTTCTCGACGCTGGATCGATCCCGATCGATCGCGCAATTTGTACATAAGGTAATGTATATAACGTGTACATAATGTATATAATGTATATATATATATATATATATATATATATATATATATATATATGCGTCGATACGAGGATCGATTCCAACGCCGACGAACCTAAGCTCGACGCCCTTTACCACGTTCCTTCGACCGAAAGATCGTTCGACGTTGTCGTTTGTCGTTATCACCCGGAAGAATATTTTCGAAACGATATTCCACCTGTGGAAAAATATCACCGATAATATTTTTCAAAGTGTCCGCGGATGGAACGAAGGAATCGATCGAGGCAACTAAACGAGAGGTATGCCTGGTAAACGTGGACTACGAAGGTGACCATGAGGCGATAGAAAGACACCACGTGATACGCGTTCGTAACGTCAACGAGATACGCCGCGAAAGTATGAAAATCTACTCGAAGCTGGAATTTCAGTTTAATTATCGTGAACGTACAAAAATCTAATGGAAGATTTTTACTCGAAATTTACCAAAGTTTCAGTTTATGTATCGCGAACGTACAAAAATCTAGTGGAAGATTTCTACTCGAAATCTACCGAAATTTCAGTTTATCTTATATCTACTCGAAGATTTCCACGCGAGATCTACTGGAATGTTAATTATCGCGAAAACGTCGACGCAAAATTCGACGAACGATTTTTTTTCTCGCGAGATACAAACCAGAAGGATTTTAGCAATTTTAATCGTGCTCCAAGTTGCGCAATGTAAAATGTTAATCGATCCCCAGGAAGGGTAGCGTACGCGGGCGCGTGATCGCGAACCCGGTAAACGTACGGACGATCGCCTCCTATGGGGGTAATTGCCGTAATTATTCCAAAGAGCGATTAATCGTTGTACGCGCAACGTTTACCGATTCTCTTGTTTCTCCGATTTCTTCCGATGAACGTGGCTCGTTCGTGATTCGACCTCCATCGGTGTCGTTTACCGAAACTTTTCCCGGTGCCGTTCGATTGGAAAAGCGTAACGACACCGTTGCATAATCGCGGAGCAGCCCGCGAGTACCATTAATTGGAAGCGAGCGCGGCCACCGATCGTACGTTTATGAAAAATTCATAAACATGGGAGAAACATAAATCAGACCGGCCGTGGTATCTCGCCGCGCAGCGTTGCGTCTTGTTTGCGAGTAAAGCGATGAAAGTATTTAACCCAGATGGTTATCGATGTGTTTGCGTAAAAATATCGTTGCTTTTCGAACGCAAAGCGCTACCACGATTAACGCGTGCCCGTTTTGTAGAAGATACTTTGTCGGAGATTGTTCAGCGGCGAAATGCGCATTCGGTTTCTAATCCGCGTCGGAATCATCCCCACCAGCTCTCCAGTTCCTCTTCCACGTCGTTTCAACGGTGAAAATTGGGTTAATCTTTTAACGATCCGTAATTGTCGATCAAAAGCGCGATGGAACACGTGCTCGTTTCGCGGATTCACGGGCGAACGCGAGAAGCGCGAGCCATTTCGAACGACTCGTAACTTCCGACGGTTGTAAACCGCGAGATGAAGGAATCTTGGGAATTGTGGTTTAATGCACGCGCGTTCTTCATCTCGCTTAACGGGCATTTATTCCGGCAGCGAGAGAAATTACATCGGATATCAGAGATCCTACCTGTATCATCGGTGCGCGCCAACAGTTGTAAATTCGCGGTATTTCGCGGATAGGTAAATTTCATCGAGACTTAGGGTTGCGCGCCTATTTCGACGAGTTCGTTATCTCGTGCATCGATCGAGTAGATTTTGCACGACGATCGCGAACGATCGGAAAAATTACCGGTTAGGAAAGTAAGATCGAAGTCATGGTTCAAATGGGATAATTGTAGCAATTTATCGATCGTACGTTGGACATATTGTATCGCCTCGAAACCCGGAACAACAATCGCGGTGTAAATAATAATTCACGTCGAACGAGTGGAAGAAACGCATTTAAAAGGGGAAAAAAACAATTCACACCGATCGATGGATATCGATCGATCTCGTTGCACGATTGGGCGAAATTGATTACTCTATTCTATTTCACATTTTCTTCTTCGTAATTCTCGGATAAGGATCTTTAATTTTCAATATTTCCCGCTCGTATCGAATTCGTCGGTGAAAGTACGAGCATCTTCTGCATTAACGCGTTGCACTTTTGAATTTAAATATCGTTACGCGGCCGAACACGGGAAGATAAGATTTTGCGAATCCCCCCGAGATTTCTTCCCTCGTCGCGGCCTGTTCGATATTTGCATACAACGAGCAATTGTTCCCCGCTAAACTTTCCGGCTGACTTCACCAACCGGGCCTGAGATTTTCTCCCGAAGTATGCGCCCGAGTATTCGACACGGATCGTTACCAAATCCTGAAAACATAAACCGTCACAGAGGTAGCTTCGTTAACCGCTAATTGGTTATTCGATCGTGAACCGTACTTCCATCCATAAATCAACCTAGAGTTCATAATGCAGGATAAGAACGGATTGACGTTAGAAATTGATGTAAATCTCGTTTTACGATTCAACCGCCAAGTTAAATTTTCCTTTTCGACGACGCGTTGTTTGGTAATCTTTCGAATTACTCCTGACGTTCCGTTAATTAACATTTCCATCGTTTCCGAACTAATTACGCCCTAATATTCTAATATTTTCTCCAAATCTTATTCGGAGACTTTAAACGCGATCACATTTTGAAAATTTACTCGCATAGAGTTTTCATTATTCCGTACTTGTTCATATTACGTGCCATACCTAATCGTATCGACAAACGTTTTAATATACCTCTGGACCATTATTTTTTATCTTCTTCGGTAATCTAATATTTTTGCAACTTCTCGGAACTTAATTTTCCCACAATTACGAACATTTCTTCTCGTACTCGTTTTATCAATTTCAAGTTCGTGTTAATTTCAAGATTATATCCCATACTTTTACCGAAAAAGATACAAAAGCAACGATCGAAATCTTTGACGAGCTTCCCGATACAACACTTGGAAAAATATAAAATTTCGTTCAATCGCGATATAAACACCCACTTGTACAATAAAATAATAATAAATATGCGCTTGATAAATTCCACGATGAAATAATATCAAATATTCACATTGCTCCCCAATTGTGACCGTTGTTAAATTTCACGACGAAGCGACAACTCGGAATAATCGAAGCTGAGAAAACGTGCGAGTTCCGTGCTCGAAGAAACATCGGCGCCAATGTAGCAGTGTTTTCTACTCCACTGTTTCCTCGAAACGGCTATTGGTTAATTGTCGCCGTATGACCATACGGGCTCGCGAGCAATTAATGTAAATGGTGCGAAAGCTAACGAGCTCGACGAATCACCGGAACGCGGATTGGCAAATTGTCGCAACGATCGTTTCCGCGAATTTCCTGCTGCCACTGGATCACGTTTGAGGAAAGGCCTGGCTACCAGTTGCCAGTTTTCCCCTACCTGCGCGTCCACCAGCACGTTAGTCGTTGGCATTGCAACTGAAAATGGGTTTTCAGCGAGCGGATGGCACGATGCCAGTGCATATAACAGTTTATCGCGGACTGGTCGAGCGAGTTGCTCACCTACATATAACAACGTTCGCTGTTTCTTCCGCGCTCGATCGTTTCCCACTCAGCATCCGCGAAACGGAACGGACCGGACCGGATCGGACCGGACCGGACCACCGGTCCGCTCTGCTCCGCGCCGGGGCAAATTGGCCCGCGGGGCACGCGGGGCACGCGGTAATCGGGCATCCTCGTCGAGCGATCGTAGCCATCGGGAACCGGCCTTTCTCTCTCCGTCTTTGTCCGGTTTACCCGGCTCTCTTTGTTTCCATCTCCACGGCATGCCCGCGTCCTTAACGGTTTAACGAGAGAACCGACCGAGCGCCGTCCTCGTGAATGAAACACGTCGGTGGTCGTGCGCCGGTCTCTCCTCCGCTTCGTCCGATGAACAAAAAAAAAAGAAAGAAAAAAGAAAAAAATACCTTTGAATCGCGAGCGCAAGAAGCGCACGGAAGACCGGTCCGCGGTGTTCATTGTGAGCCGAATTAACGAACGCGTGGCTTTAACGAACCGACGGTACAATTCGAGGTAACGACGCTGAGAATTTTTCGACGATAGACTTCGCTTTAGATGGAAGAATACAGATTCGTCGAAGATACCGTCGAAGAAGTCGATTGTAGCGAGCTACGGGGGGACCAACGAAATTTTCCGTTGCTACACGTTAAGCGTTAAATGCACCTCTTGGTTCTTTCTCGCGGGAATTCCACGAAGAGATACGCGTAGAATGGTACGAACAATTTACGATGCTTTGTACAGTGGAGGATCAAACGAAATAGAATTATTGCTATACCGGATTAACGCGTTCGTTAAGTGACCGATTATACGGTATATAGAAAGGCGGATACATCCTTTGCGATAAAATATGAAAGACGATCCACGAAGAATCGATGCGAAATGATTCTACGAACGAGAGGAAATTTATTGTTAATATTTTAACGCGTTTCTAAGGTGAAATTTACACAGGTGCAATTAACGTCGGTCGTATATTAAACCCGCGGCGAAAATTGTGCATCTTCCGATTCGCTGTAACAGCGTAACGATATACGAGCGAAGTTAATTACGGGAACATACGTGAACTTTTCCTTACAAATTCGTTAAACAATTCACCGCGTAAAAAGTAGCACGGGCGTACGCGTAAATTAAAATCATTATGGGTTTCTTGCTCGTTACAGCCACGATCTCGTTGTGACCGGGCTCGTTATGATCTGGTACGACTATACTCGAACGAGACCAAAAGTGGGAAAACCGTTTCCACCCAGTTCGACGCGAGTGATTCGATAAATGAGATTTTATTTTCCGTTTCGGAACGAGATACCGGTCGATCGCCTTGGACCTTCGATCGACGAGGCGTTCACCGTTCGAAACGTACATGAATGTTATGAATCGCGTCCTCGAACTTTCCTCTGAATCTCGAAACAGTGGCGTAGTACGAAACTACAGAAGCCGCTCGACGGCTCGCTACATTCCGGACGCTCGTGCGCGACGAAAACCGGAAACCAACCGTGACACGACCGAGTTCGTTGCCGGCTGAAAGAAATCGGACAAAACCGATCCGCATAGGGATCTTCGATTCTTGCGAAAGAATCGATTCCGGAATTAATCACGAACGTGAAACGCTCGGAATCGACTCGCTAAAAACTACGAGGCTCGCGAGACCGATATCTCGAAAATGTCGAAATCTCTCGAAAAAAATTTAATCAACCGTGCACACGTGTTTTGAGATACTCGGATCCGGATCCAAGTGCTCGTACTTGCGACTCTACGAGGGAAAACATTGTTCAGAGATCGGTAATCGGTCTTTACCGGTCATTTGTACGATCGTAGTGAATTTAAAACTAGTTATAAATTTTGCAGGGCGGGTCAGGTCGCGATCGTCTACCGTAACGTTGTCTGTCTATGAAAGCAATCGTTCTCCTAGAACGGATATACTATACGATTGGATACCAACCGACGATAACGTTTAACGAGGGACAAATAATAGTACGTAGTTTCCAATCGTTCTTGGGGGAATGTCAAATTGAAACGTATCGATGTTGAAAAGAATGTGTAAAATCTTCTTTCGCAAAGAACGCGAGTTGGGTATTATCCAACAGCAATGCTTAACGAGAGACAAACAATAGGTAGTTTTCAATTTTGACAAATCTACGAAAAATCTACGCAAATTCCGAAACGAAAAAATCCACGCTTCTAGAGATGGTATCTTTCGTTCGTACTGTATCGAATCCTAGCGTTTTATTATTCTTCTATTCTAACTATCCGGTTGGCTAAACGGCTCTCTACCCGATGATAAATCGAACCGTTGAATCGTTGAATCTAGAAAATCGATTGAAAAATATCTCCGCGGTGTGGATCGATTATCCGTTGAATCGATGGTAGAAAATCAGCTCGAAAATGATCGATTATCTAGAAAATCGTTCGATTCCCGCGGTTGGATTGACATCGAATCGATGAACTTGGGGTCCACGTTCCCCCGTTGTCCCTTCCCTGCCCCTTGTCGCGGAAACTGGGAACGATCGGAAGAGCAACGGACGGGAAAAAAGGTAGAAATCGCGGCTAGTCGAACAGAACGAGTTTTGTCGTGGCATCGATCGCTTCTGCCTGCCTCCACGATGGATCCGTTTATCTAGGTTAAACTCCGCATTCTCAGCGACCGTTGAACGATTTGGCGCGGTCTCCGTGACACGTGCTCGTCCGAGGATCGCAATCACGTCGAAACCACCGAGCGCCGCGGGTACCTCACGCGTGCGTTTCGTCCGACGTTCGAACAATCCGCTCCCTCGAAGAAATTGATTCTAATGGATTCGAAATTACACCTATTTCCCGCGCCGATCCGTACACCGTTTAAGACGGTCGATTGATTTTACGGCCGATCGCGGTGTCTTCGATCCGATCGTGTCCCTAGTACGGGATAATTCGTATCGAAGAAATAAAAATTGAGATCGATCCGATCGATGACGGTATCAAATGGAAAATGACACTCGAATAGGTCCCTTCGTTTTACATCGAACGTTCACCGATTTTCTCGTTGTCAGATATCCAGCGCGGATCTACGAATATTAATTTAAAATTGAATAATTATCCGACGAGATAATTGCACGATAAGAAATCTGTGACCGGTTTGGATGGATTTGATTGATTTTGTGGGCGATCGCGGTGTTTTCGATCAACGAGCAGGATAATTTATATCGAAGAATTAATCGTTGAATTGATCCGATCTGTGATGGAATCGAATGGAAAACGATCCAAACGATCGAGATTTGTATCGATGTATGTCGGTGCTCCTCTGCGACGTCCAGTACTCCGTACGCACTTACGAATGTTCGATTAAAGTCGAATAATTATTCGGTCGGTGTGCAGCAAGGAGTACAGCACTTCTTGCAAGTGTGATAATCATCTATGAGATCCGATGCGATAAGAAATCGACTCTGACGATTCCTGCACCGGTTGAATCGAAACGAAGAACGATGTTTCGAAGAATAAATAAAAAACGACGGGGAACAGATTCTTCTGCAAACGTGCGATCTATTCAATTTTGGACTCGACCGTGCTGTTCGAGCGAGTACTCGACACCGAGTTCGATTTTCGCGCGTTCATTCGAACGTTTCGATTTCCCAAGGAAACTTGGTTAGCTGTCGCGGTGCAACACATCTCTAATTCCTTAACGACTTTTATGTTGAAAGCGTGTCACGCGTTTGACCAACGATCGCTCGGATCGCGGGCGAACAATAGGCCGTTTACCGTCGGGCAATTCGCTTGGCGAGCACCGTACTTAGTTTTAACGATTCCCTTGGGGATCCATTCATTTCTCGGATCCAGGTCCGCCGGCACGCGAATCGAGAAACTATCCTCGCGAGTCCGTCCAGCACGGTTTCATTGAAAGAATTTCATTGCTAACAATCGCTGATTAACGATCGAGTTCGTACCGAGCCGCGTTTCGCCACCTCGTTGAATTATCTTTATTCGATAGTCGTTAAATCCTCGTTTCCTTTTCATCGGCGACCTTGCCTCGGTTACTCAGCCTGTTACTCACCTCGAAAACCGCATTCCCACTTTCGTCCCGCTTGTTCGCGGCAATAACAGTAAATCGATTAACCCGCGGGCGCGAATCCTTCTCCTCCTCCTCCTCATCCTCTTTCCTCTTCTCCTCTGACGTGTACGCGTATGATTCTCGGGAGGTAAAAATACGTTCGCACGCGGTCTCTCGAATTTACCGCAATGTAACCGGCGGCTGATGTGCCACAGCCACCCATAAACCGTTCACGAAATCGTAAAACGGCGGCAAGTGTTTCGTGGTACGTGAACAGAGAAGTGACCGACGTCCCTCGTTCGTTCGTTCGTTCGTTCGTTCGTTCGTTCGTTCGAGTTAATTGCCGGCGAAACGGGGAAATTCTCCTATAGTCGTGGCCCGGTTTTCGGTTCCCCGATCGTGAAAGCGAGGGAACAATAATTGAGCCGCTAGAGATTGGCCAAGCGGCAGACGAAGAAAAAAGAAGAAAAAGAGGAGAGAAGAACCGACGAACCGCTTTCCGGTGGTAACACGACGACGAACAAGTAACGGTTTTTGGGAGAAAGTTACCAACCGTCGAGACGCCTCTTTCGCATCGATCTCAAATTGCTTGCACAACGAGAAGCGTCACCGCGACCAACGTTCCGCCCGAGTGGTTGTTTTCACCCCGTTCACAGGATGCTCCGCGTCGCGTTTACGCCACTGGATGAGCCACCTCCTTGCGCGCATGCGCGTCGATCGATCTAAACCGCGATTTTCGAAACTCTTGAACGATTCGATCTCTTCACCGATCAATCGAACAGCGTAAGGAACTACTTTCGTTTCACAATTTACATACTTTTCGATTCCAGATGGATCTACCTCCGAATGTGATTTTTGTAAACACACGTGTTATTACCCTGTTTTCTTTCCACGATGGAATTTTTTAATCATTGCACGGACACAAATGGTGGATCTTTGCTTATTTACTTTATCTTTGCTTACGTTGCGATAAAGTATCGATCGAACTGGCGTGACTTTCGACTCGGTATACGTAAAGGAGTAAAGAGCAATAAAGACGAAATATATGGAAATTTGTCGGGCTCGGAGTTAATTGCAACTTTTACCAATAATTTTACTCGATTTTTTCGTTCGTCGCGATTGATCGTCGATAAATCTGACGGGAGATTCACGGGAAATCGAAGTAACGGTGCTCGTTCGCCAATCGGGTCGAATTTCTGCGAGGATCAACTTTGGTACTTTATCCGTTTGTCACAGTCGGGAAGGAATTGACAAATGCTCGGCGATTAACAGTGCGTAAAACTGATTACCACGCACTTTCTTGTCGTTAGAGGCTGGAGAAATCACGGTGAACCGTCCCGGGGTTCTTGCACCCGCTTTGTTCCTCGTTTTCGAGTTACCATCGCGCGGCCGATTTGCGAACGACGCCGTTTCGTTTCTTCACTTTCCTCTTCCGCGTCCCGTGAACGTTCGCGTACCGGTGATTTACAGCCGTTATTTACCCATCGCTCTATCGGAACAGATGCAAACGCAAATATGCGAAGATCGTTTCAGAAACGTTTCCAGCCACCATTTATTTGCACTTCGACCGACCCGAACGTGGACGAAAATTAGACAAGAATGCGCGAAGTTCGTAAAACGTTCGTAACGGATAGGCACTCTCGAAGTAATAGCCCCGTGAAAGAATTCTCTCGACTTGGACCACCGAAGTAGGAAAGTGAAAATTTACAGCTTCGTAAACAATGGTAATTTCAATGAGTACTTCGTCGAGAAGAATTCAACTCCGTTGAACGCCCCCGATCGCGAGAAAATTTGTAAAAAAGAAACCACTTTATCGAGAATTTTTTAATTCGTCGCACACGTTCAGCGACTACTGTGGAATGTTTACAAGTTTCTAGAAAACGGTTGTTAGACGAGTTCGTCGAGAGGATCAATTTTTCTCGCGAAAGTGACGACCGTTGATCCGCTCTGTCAGCCGAGTAACGCAAAGAAAATTTTATTACCCTTGACTTTGATTGTCCGTTAAATTACGATAAACGTAGGATTGAAAATTTACGAGAAGGTGTACGAGGAAATTTTGTCGTTAGAGAAACAATTTTAACAAAAAAGGGTTTCGAAAGTCTGTCGGATATGCTCGCAGTTAACCGAAGAGACATCGTTTGTCCCCCTTGAGAATCATTACGTTAATAGAAGTAATTTAACAGATTTTTATCCACCGGGCGATGAAAAACAAATTGAACGCTTTCGAGAATTTGTTTCCCGGTAATCAGTTTTATTAAATTATACAAAAGAACTCTCACAGTCTTTTGCAATTCAGTCGATTCCCGTAGTCCAATTCAATTCGGAATTCACCTATTCGAGAAGCAATTTTTTTTCAAACCATCGTATCGTTTTATCGTTGCAACGATAATGGCCCTTACCGAATACTAACGCAGCTCTAATTGCATCTCGCGTTCGTTTAACGTACAAGAACGATTTTCCGAAAAAGGAAGCCTCGCGCGAGACGAAAGTACATATACTAATTTTCATACAGGTTCGAGTGGTAAATCCCTTTCGTTTCCTACGTACAATGTTGTCCAACGGCCGTGTATGTAACTCGGTAACTAGTTCCATAGGTTCCGGAATACCGCGGATGGAAACGGTCCTCGTGGGAATAACCACGAGTCGATGATCAATTTCATTAACGCGATCGAAGGAATAAAACTTGAGAAACGGCTACAGTAATTGTGCACTTGTTACGCGTGGCTCGTTAAATTCTTCGACTTCTCCACGAAACCGGTATCGAATTCCATTCGCGTGAAGTGGTATGCGCTCGGACGGGGGAAGGGGAAAACTCGATGGAAGTGAAGAAAAAAAAAAAAAAAAAGAGAGAGAAAAAAAAACAACCGGCACTTCCCGCCTGAATTCGATGCAACCTGTGGCAAAGGTACGCCGTCGCTGTGTCCACACATCCGGTCTGACGAGTGTTTTGCCGCGACGTTTTAACTAGAGCGTCAAACTTCGTGCTCGAGAATCCGCCGGTCATCAATCATTCTTGTTTCGCGACGGAACTGTGAGCGTTCACGGTCTTTCTGCTCCCTCGCCACGGCTTTCTTTCAAAACGGTTTTCACGCGATCGTTTCGACACGAGTACACGTATACGCGCACACGCGGACGCGTCCGTGATTTTTTTTTTTCTTTTTCTCTTTCGTGAAAACGCGCGTCTAAAGTGAACGACGAGATCGTTACGGTGTTCCCCGTTATTCGTTCGGACTGTCAAACGAAACCCCGAGTCCCGTTTCTCGCGGTAATTGATTTCGACTCGGCGTCCCCGAGTGCGCGCATTCGAAACGACAAGCGAATCGTTAATCGTTGGGCTCGATGGAAATCGGTCCTTAACGAAGCACGGTGAAAAATCGAAGTTTCACCACGAGATGAAAAGAAAGCGGGAGACGGGAGAAAATTTCTGTTGCTCTCCGATGATAATGGACGGTATCCCGTTGCATTAATGCATCCGGTGGCGTTCGCGAGCGAGCGCAACGTAAAGCTGTCGATTATCGTAAGCGGCGCAACGAAAGGGTACACAACGTTAGGGGGACGAAGCATCGATCCGAAAGTGGGACGGAACGAAACGTGACTTTGCGCGACTACGAGATCCAAGAGATCGCTACCGTAGTGGAATAAACAAAATACAACCCTGTCACTCGGCGACACCGTCGCGCGGACACGGAAAGACGTCTCCACTTTCCATCGACCTGATTTTTCGCTTTCTTTTTTATTTTTCTTCCTCGAGCTCCTCTCGCGCGTCAGTTCCACGAAACTTCGATTCTTCCCGTCGTTCCGGCCCGATATGCATAACAGGTGGACGAGGAACGGTTCTCGACGACGCGGAACTGGAACCGGAACACCGACGCGATTTGCATAAGAACAACGACGCGTACCGACGAGACCCGAATCACGACCGAACATCGCGCACTTCCATCGATTCGAAACGAAAACGATTTCGGTGTAATCTCGCGATTTCGCGATACGCAGATTACACATAGATCGCAGATTCGATGCATTTGCGGCGTATGCAAATGTGAAAAAGTTACCGCCGAACGTGCACGGAACGTATGCATCCATGCGAAATGAAGTATTCGTATCGTAGGGTTGTATACGTTTTTCGTATGGTTTGTTGGTTAGTATCGGTACATAAAATTTGCATCGTAGCGATAACTCTCGGCGGTTATATTTAAATGGAATACGATTTGTACGAGTTGACCGTGGAACGTTGTACTCGATGTTTATCTCCGAATTCAAATAATCTGCATTTGCAGATGCATCTCGTGGTCACGCGCGCCGAACTGTTTTTTAATTGCGATCCAGCGAACGCGATATTTTCCATCTCGATTATCGGAAAAAATATTACGTCTCTTCGTACACGACACAATTTCTAGCAGCGTTCCCACCAGATTCTGTTACGTCGTTCTCGCGACATTTCGTACAAAATTAACCGCGCATCGTACACACCTCCGCTTCTTTCTGCGATCCGTGACGCAAGGTTCGAGTCGCGCGAGTTACCGGTACAACGTCTAGCAAAGAAAAAGGTAAACGGAATGGCGCTTAACGTGTCAACGCTTATCGCTGCAACTATGTTCCCTGACGAATAATATCAGTCTCCGGTTTGATGTATCGTTCGTTGCACCGTGTTGCTCACGAGGACCGAGGAATCGTTACGTTTAAAACTGAATACCGTTCGTTCCGCGAGTGAAAATGATACGACAAACGGTGGTTGATTAATTACGACGTTTCTGCGATCGCTGTGAACCTTAGGGGAATTCCAATGGATCCGTATCTCGTATCTATTCCGTGTTTATAAATATCTGTAACGTATAGTCGCCGTATCCGTCTGTCCTTTTACGGAAAACTCGACGTATTTCACACGGCGGGGGGCAAAACGACCTTCGCTTTATCATCGACGAACGCCTCCCGTTATGGTTATCTCTACGGACATCGTGGCGTATGAATCGACCTGTCCCGATAGACGCCTCGGTCAACGTTTCTTGATAAATCTGTATCGAGTCAGCCTCGTCTGACCCGTGACGTGCCGTCGGTGGCAAAAAAAAATAAGGTATCGCCTTGTTTTGCTCCCAGCACTGGCAAGCCTCTGGTAAAAGCGAAAGGTAGTCGGCAACGCGCCCGCGCCCGCGCCCGCGCGCACGCGCACCCTGCAACCGATAAAAACAACCGCTGACCCTCGTTTCGCATAACCTGACAAAGCTGCGCTCCTATTAACCTCACCGTGAGAACTGGTAGCGCTCTTCGATCCAACCTGTGGAACACAATCGTGACTAACCTGATATCGAAGCCGACGTTCAAGGAATACCGGTGATTCAGCTCCTTCTTTTCTTTTTCCTTTATTTTTTTCTCCTATGTTTTTTCTTCCTTTTTCTTTTTTTTTCTTTTCGGATCAATCGATTTCATACTTCTTCTGGGGAGTGTTATATTTGGCGTTACTCAATGGCAATTGTTCGCGGACCGGTTCGCTTTTACGGCACGTCGGAAGTGCTAAATAGCAATTCCTTCGGTCGCTCGCGAGCTCTGTTGCGCCGTAGCTATCGCGAAAGCGAAACGACGTCGTTAATGAACGAACGCGGTAAAAACAGAACTACGAATTTCAGAGAGATATTTAACAACGCCCGACTAATACCGCGTCGATGCACCAAAGGAGTACGTTATTTGTCCGATCGAGAAACAGAACTTTTCAACGAATTTTCTAGGTTGCTCGAGAAGTTTCGTCGTTCGATGAGAAACGAAGCTATCAGGTTCGTCGTTTTATTTTTCGAAAGATGGTAGTGCCGTTTGATGAACACGTGCGAAGTTTCGTGTTGATCTGTCGACTCGTTCGTATATTCACAATTCTTCAAAGTCGAAGTGTCATAGTAATTTCTTTTTACAATGAAAAAGACGACAAAACTTATCGAACAACCCAGTAGTTTGTCCTCGGAAGAACTTTGTCTTTGTACGCGTTGAGAGGATTTTGTTCACCTTTTCGTTCGAGTCGCATCGTCTCGTTGATTCGAACGTTAGGTCATGGATTGCAAGAAAAATATTAAAAAGAGAGGAATAAGAAATATTACGAAAACGATGCAAAACGGTTTACAAGGAACAGCGTTACAAAAGTCCCTAACGTTTTGCAATAATTGTAATGGAAAAGGCGTTTCGAGAAACTCCCATTGTAGCAATATTTATTCACATCGATAAGAGTAATATTCAGCTAGATTTTTCTGTTTTCGTTACGTTAACGTGTTGTTATTTCTCACATTTTCCATCGCACCGGAAAGTTCATTGTCCGTCAATGGATGACACGACGCTTAACGCGTTAATAGCGTCTATTGTGTCCGGGCGATTCGATCTCGCCAGATTACTTCGTTATTGTTACCGAGAGCAGGGTATACCGTATCGTGTAATTATAATTTAAAGATCGTAATTAGAGTCACCTTTGTGCCACGAAATACGAACGAATTTTCAAAAGAAGCGCTAGAATCGACCAGTCGAAAAACTGTAGTTGGTAAAACTGTATTTAAAAATATTCGACACGTGGATATAGAACTTATTACTTTCCTAATTTCAACGTATAGCTCCACGTACTTGCGCACATTTTCGAGATTACTTGAAAATAGCTTCGAACCTGTACCGTTCTTCGCCCCCCACACCGATTCGATCGCACGTACTTCCAAATACGAGACACGGGAATGATAAATTCGTTTCGTCCGTTCAATTTTACAAAGAAGCACGGTGAAATAAAACGATTCGGTATCCCGAGTCCGTCAATCGTGCCATAACCGCGCATCGTACACAGCTCCCGCAGTGTGGTCGGGACAAGACCGTGTCGGAAAAACGAAGAATCATCGAGTTGCCTTGCAAAAGTTTTATAATCCCACTTTCGCGTCGGCGTCTTGTAGGTCACGAGTTGTAGGTCGGTACACTTCGTCATCTTCGCGAGATATGCAACAGTCATCGTTGAGACAGGTACAGGAAAGTAGCCGCGAAGTTTGCCGCGTGAACGTCCGCGTACACTTCAGACTCGGTTTCGCGCGAGCCGCGGAACGACTCGCTTACTAGAAAGCGATAACAGAAATAGAAACTAAAGAAGTTCATCGCGAACAAACACACCATCCGTAAAGCGCTTGAACGGCTCGATCGCGCTTTCGAGTTCCCGTTTCGTCGATCGAACGTCGCTTCATCATCGTCACCTGCGCAGCCCGGGGGCTTTTCTGTCTGAAACGCGCGGATTCGTCGGCATTCCGTCCGGTTGTTAATTAACAGTCAACCAGACCGCGGTAAAACTCTGGGAATACTATGATCCGTTGCCATAAGCCTCCGCGTACCTACTTGCCTCACTTCCTGCACTTAATGGGGTACCAGTTGTCAGTTGCCCCACTAAGCCACGATATAAAATAACCGTGCAATTCGTGCGTGTTCATACGGCCGTTGTGGTGCACTGGGTCACGCGCCCAGACATGCCTTCATTTTACTTACGTACCAACCCACGTCCCAGCTTCGCTTCTATTGCGTCACGTTACTACGCTCCACGCGGCCGGCTTCAGAATCCTAGGATCTCTCGATCGGCGAACCGGTGCCTACACGAAGCAAATTTCGTTTTATCCTCGAATCGGTGTATCCCTTTCCGATAGTCGTGTGGATCGAACGTGACTTGGTTCTCTTCGCGAAGGAATCGAATTCGCGATCGATACGTGCAGATTGGACGATTTAAGTACGCTAGTGGGCAGTACGAGAATATTATTATCGGTAAGAATCGAAGATACTCTCACGAATAATCGAATACACTCTTTGTTTTCTTTTCGAGAAAATGGAGTCGCGATCGATAATTGGATATTAGGGAAAATAGTTTGTACAAGAGTATTATTATTTGAAATAATAATAATGATAATGACATTGAGTCGCTTCTTCGATACCGTACACGCAACAAGAAGAATTACAGAAATGTATCGTACGTCGAGTTACAGGCGTAACAAAATTATCGATTAAACGTCGAATAGCACGGAAAGTATTTTCGCAACGCGTCACACCGAAGACCTAAACGCAAGGCTGAAACGTTTATTATTAATAACAACGTATCGATCGATCTCGTGCTTCGTTCGGTTTCTCGCTCGAGATGAAAACTGTGAAAGAGATACGATAGAAATTTCCACGCGCGGATAAGTGTTTCGAAAATTGCTGCGGGCTATTGACCAATAGTCTTCGAAGAAAAAAGGGAAGTTGAAACTGCACGAGAACGCAAACTGTAGCCTGCAGTCGAAATGGTTCCTGCTAATTCCCGGGAGAAAGAGACAAACCTCGAGCGAGGGGAGAATTAAAACCCCGGAGCAAAAAGCGTTCCCTTTGTTCGTTCCGTTGTTTCGCGTTGCGGTGAAATATTACGCCATTTCGCGGTCGTTTTGCGCGACGATATTAGATAACGCTTCGTTGACAAAAAGAGCCGGCGTTCTGACTAATTATCAACTAACAAAGACAACGTCTGGACACAGCGAAACCTACAATTTCACGTTTCGCGGCTCCGCTCGCCGAGTCCGCAGTCGTTGGCTCGCTCTTACATAAACACGTCCCGTAGTCAGGGGCCGAATCGTTCGATCGATATGCTTCGTTGATGTTTTAATAATCGAAACCGAATGTGGGCCACTCGAGACACCGCAGGAACCGCGCGAGAAAACCACGCGTCCTGGAATTTCAATAACGACCGCCCGGTTTTTCCACTTGCCGGTTAATCTTACGATTGAGTACCTATACCCGATATCGACCGCAAGTAGAAACTCTTGGCTGCATTTTTCGGAGTAACATCTCGTTTCACCGTGGTCGTACCGATGGAACCTGCGAGCACGATGTTCGATGCGCTGCTGAAATCTCACATCGTCGAAAAAACGCAAAACTTTTCAACGAAAAGTAATACACACGTTCGACGATAACGATACTTTCGATCCGAAGTGTTTTCAATACGGTATTTTATAAATATTCAAAGTGTCACCGTCGTGTATACTTTCACCGTTAAACATAAATTGAACAAATATAAATTTTATTCATTTCCGTGAGGTGGACGATACCGATGTAAATATCGGAGAGAGTATCCGCGTACGCTTTCTCGATGTCCCCGAATACAGCGAACTATTTTCGACTTACGAATCGTATTACAGAAACGAGGAACTCTAAGTGCGGAGACGACCACGTGGAACACACGGTGCACGATTCGAGGAAATCGAACAAATGAAATTATATCTCAGCGAGCGAAAGATGCGATAACGATTACCGTGAATTATTCATCGATAACCGCGTACTGAAATTTATTCCGCTACCGCGTCTGAAAACATTCGTCCAGAATTACATATTATAATAATAAATGCGGTTGCAAATGTCTATCTACCCGCCGGAGAATAGTTTCCTTCACGGTCGCTTAACATTCGTGTTTCTCGATGAGACATAAAATTCTTTCTCTCTCCTTCCCGCGAGGTTATTTGCAACGCTAAGCAGTACGATTTAATGAATACATTTCATACATCCTTACGTTTCCCCACGCGGTGTAGTTTTAGTAATTACACGCGGTACAGCGGTACGCGCAGCGCTCGACATATTGTTGCCGGCGACACGGATACATAATTTCGTAAAACTCCAATTTTCCACATCCTCTGTGCCGTGCACGCGGACTTGCCAACGACACCGTCCCGTACGCGATCGCTGATACGCGAGTGAAACGACGACGATCGATCGCGAACGTTCGACGAATCGCGAGAAACCCAACGTCGCGACGCGTCGGCGGCGTGTGTACGACTTTCGACACGTCCTGTTTCGTTTCTCCTGCTCGCGTGGAGCGGAAGGAAAATGATAAAAGAAAAGAAGAAGAAGAAGAAAAAAATAAGGGAAACGAAGAAAGAAACGAAATCGAGCCAGCTGGGTGAACCTATTGTCCACGGTAGCACCCACGTAGACCAGGGAGTGGGAAGCCACTTTTGCGGGTATGATCGGCGGGCACACAAGAGCGTGTAAATCACGGAGACGGCGGCGTGACGAGGTCGGGAAAGTGGCGACCCGCCGTCCTCGATCCTCGCCGTGGTCTATCCGGCCTACACCACACCCTTTAACTCGTTCCTCGAAAACGTTCCCGTGCTCGATATGTCAAAGTGCGATCGGAGGGCGCCCGATCGAAAGCGCTTTATCTGACGCGCGATGGAAGGAATAAATCGACGATAACCGAATCACGGATACGCGCAACGGGTGATCGAATTATTGCGAACACTTTGAAACTACCACTTGTTCCAAGTTCGGTCCGAAATGGAATCGAAAGCGCGCGTTATACGTGGCATCGTCTTGAAGCCTTTTTGGAACAAAGAAAATATCGTACGCGTAAATGTTCGATCACGATACTCTTTTCGTTTACAATTCCCTGAAAATGTCTCTGTTTGAGATTCTCCGATTTGTTTTTTGATAGTATTTCTTGTATTTCTAGGTCGTTCCCTTTCTCTGACCTTTCTTCGAATGCATCTTACACTGCTCCCACGATTCCTTCTCCGAGCTTTTATAGTTTCTTGAACATCCGATCCTTCATTGTGACCACTCCCGATTTCGTTCTTACAGGCTTCGACGACCAATTAGAAGCTACAAGAGTTTAGCTCGTAAGCGAAGATACTAAATCTGCGAAACCACCTCCAGAGTTCCTCCTCGTTAACCGCCTACCTTCGAAGACCTTTGTATCCGTTGGATCGTTGACCAAGTTCTTTTGTTTCTCGAAAATTGCTCGTGTTGCCATAATCGAACGCGTAGTTAGCAACTAATCAACCCGGACGCGGAGTTCGGGAAGAAACATCCCTCGGTAGCGTCGAAGCAAACGGAAGTTATCCTACGATAATACCGAGTTGCATACTGATAATGCAACTGCCGAAACGTGTAACAAAGTTAGGCTGGGAAGTTCTTCCTCGTCTTGTGTACTCCTCGAATGCATAACTTTGGACTCTGACTTGTTCAGATCGTTAAAGGAATAGGTATTGCACAATTCAGGGTCGATGATATACGTGCTTCAAATATTGTATTATAGATGCAACAAAAAGGATCGATATATTCGTCCTAAATCTCCCATAAACGCATACACAAATACTCTCGTCGTACTTCGAAAAAGACCACACTCCTCAAAAATAAATCTGCACTCTTCCGCATAGTGCCAAAACTTTGCTCCACACTCGATTCTCTATCGTTCAGAATACTTCGAACACACGTACGTAGTTTCTTAATCTAAATTGTTACAATTTCTTTATTTTTAACTCTTGCGCCGTCGATACTGCTCGTCGAAGTGAATTCGTCAGCCATATTCGTTCACACACAATTGCAACAATTTTTTTTAATTCGTCTACGATGTATTCCTCTTTCGATGAAACAAAAATGAAATTCATTCACCGAGCAGTCTTTCTCGAATATTTTTTCACCGATACGAAAGCGTGACGTGTGACGCGTCAAAGGAATATCGTCGAATATTATTTACAGCGACGTCGAACCGCACACCGCGAAACTTACCTTTGAAATCCCCCCGCTGAACAGTATGGAAATATTTTCCACCGACGCGCGCGATGTTGCAACGTTCGCGATCGAAATTTCTTTTTCTCTTCGCACGCGCGTCGCTCGAGTGAGAAATTAATAAAACGACTACCATCGTTGGTTTCGCAAATGGTGAACTTTAATATCGTCCGCGAGCGAACGATATATTTGAACGGCAAACTTCGACATCTTCCACCGCCATCTTCGAAACAACGAAGTATAATACGTTCGTTAATCCACGGTATTACCTCGTAGAAACCCGAGTAATCGACACACATTTCTTCTCTCCTTCACCGATATTATTTGCACCTTATTTGTACAGTTGAATTTACGTTTTTGCGGTTATTCGTCACGGTTCGGGCCACGTCACGCGAGCCTCTGAGGCAAGAATTTCACGGAGAAAGAATCATTTTCTTTTCTAGATTTAATGGACACCAAAAATCAACGATCGTTGCGATGAACAATAGAGATAGAGAAAGCGATTACACAAAAATGATACCGTAGACCGCGCGTAGCGCGAATAGAATTTAGAAGCGGCGAGCGAATCGCGGAAAAAGTTTACAGAGTTAAAAACCGATTTGCGGTAACACATAATCGATCGAGGCGATTATTGCTACCCGTTGAGTGTGCGGTGGGATTCGATGGCAAAAAGAAGGCGTTTTCCAAGTGACCGAGTTAGGACGCAAATATTGAACTTTTCGAACACGTCGACCGATATAATAATATCGTTGAAAACGAGTAACAGCCGGATAGTGGTACGCCGTTGATCAAAGATCATTAATCGAAGACGCGTCAATAGTGACTTGTAATTATGACAACACACCGGCCTAGTTGTGTTCGTGTAATAGGAAACCGGCCTTAGAAACTTACATCGATTAATCCTATTCAAAGACGATACCAGAACCTACGGCGCGAACGGCCAGCGAACACTCGCGTCGGTCGTTTCTTTTTCTTTTTTTTTCTTAGCGAAGAACTCGAGAGTTCACTCCAGATACGCTGACTATCGAACACGGAGTAAAAGTATACGTTGCGGTTAGGCGGAGGTAACGCTTTGTTGTTTTCGTACCGTTTCGTACGAGTTCGCGTTCCACGAAAATTAGATTCTCGACGAACGGGTTTGCAGGAATATATAATATATCTCGTTTCTCGACGATTTGCGTTCGAAGCAACGGAGGCCGCGATGGTTATGCAAATAATCGCCCGCAGTGGAAAACATCGTTCGTTTCTCGAGGAAAAAGAAACAACGTTTTCGCGAGCGTTGAAAAAAAAAGCGACGGAACATCGGAGAGGAATAAAAGCCGCGCAGAAGTGTCCGTCTCTGAACATTGGATTTAAAAAGAAGATACTCGTGTCGTACAACGGGAAGCTTCGAGAGACAGGATGACACGTTTTATTGCACAACGACGTATCCCTTTATTTCTCCGCGACGGACACGCTCGATTCGTATCAAACGCCCGTCCGTCTTCCTAACGACGTTATTAAATAGAGCGTTAACGACGAACACGTTTAATGAACTGTTCGAGCATCGACTTTAGTTTCGTTGCGAGCGACGACGTAGGAAAAGTGCGCGTTCGACTCGCTGCGAAATCCAATAAGCTCGAAGTAGAGCGTTTTACGATATTAAAACACTAAGAACGTTATTGCTCCGCGAGATAAATGCGTTTTAAGGTGAGAGTAACTCTGGTCGTGAATAATTTACGGAGTTTCGGTATTACAAATATTCAGATACTGTATCGTAAAACTTATGTAAAGAGCGTTCGCCGAACTCGCGCCATAAAATCGATCGTCTCGCGGATATTCATCAAAGAGAACGTTAACGATCAACGAAAGACCTCATAACGGGTACGTCACTGGGAGTTAATTCTTCGTAACAATAATCGGAAAACGGTACTCGTGTTTTCCATCGAATACTACTTTATTTTAATAGAAATCTATATCTCAATCGGTGTAACCGTTGAACCATTTTATACGCGCGAATTTAATTTTTTTTTTTAATAGTTCGACACAATAAGAATCGAATGTTTGACGTCGAATGATTTTTCGAGCCTTTCGAGAGAATCCAACGTGCCGTAAGCGCGCGGTAACGCACTCACCTTCGTACTGGTGCCGGATTGCGCGATTCCCTTATCTTGATTAATTTAACGAGTTGAAAAAATGTTATAGCACCGATCGAATACTAGAATTGTCCGTTTCAAGGTACGATTCTTAGAACGTAAGCACGTAAACGCGTCTCACGCCGTCGTTGTATCCGACTCTGGATTCCAACGCGTACGCGATCGATGCTTCGGCAACTCTTAATTGACGTTGTTCGGTGTCAATTCGTTGATCGATCGAATTTTTCCAACAAAGGATCTCGCGAAGGTTGTTCACCGGTTGCATCGAGACAAAGTAAAACAGGCCCGTAATACCCCGGACGTTAAGAAAGGAACGAACGATTGTGTTCGAGAAACACCGATTAACCGAATAACTATTAATTTCATAGAGCCTTGCCAGTCGGTGAAAGGAAAGAACGCGTAGAATTCGAGAAGGATTTAGAAAAGAGGGAACACGGATTCGGTCTTCGATGCAACATCAACGAAACGCTGAAACCGCGTGTTTACACCGATCGCGTATGGAAAATCGATACTGCGATTACGTCGCGGATACGTAAACGCGCGTGCGTTTTGCGTAGGTGTAAAATCTCCGGTGTCGCGGGTGTGTAACTACCGAGTGTTTAACTTTCACCCGTGATGCGAGAACATTTTTCACGTTCGCGATTCAACCGTCTCCGCTCCCGTGATTCGGAAACATTTTTAGCGAAAACCGCGCGCGATCCGATCGATGCGAATTATTTCGCGAATTAGAAGGCGCAAAGGAACGCGGTAAACCGGCACCGAATGATTTTCGATGCTGGCTGCGCACATTCGTGTTTGCATTTAACGTTCGATTCGTACCACTTCCACCGTTTTAATATTCCGCGTTTAGAAAAGGATACTCTAATTCTAGAATAACCACTCTTTGAAACAATGTCTCCCGAAGTGGAGAACGTGACCCCTAGGAGGCGACACAATAGGTTGTTCAATAATATTTTATCGAACGACAAAACTTATGGAACAACCTAGTACTGTGCAAGGATCGATACATGTTTCTTTGATTCTTTTGAACATGCTACATACCTCTGGCACAGATTTTTTTGTCGTCTTAAATATACTACGTATCTCTGACGTAGATATTCTTCTTTTTCTAAGACTGTGGCTTCGGAATCGTTTGCAAACTCATCTTGAAAATCATCTTGACGCATCCGTTTGAAAAATATCTCGTACTTTCTTCTCCAGATCGAGAAACTACGACGAGCGGATATAAATATCCGCGTAATTTATCGTTCCACCGATAAATTTCATTTTAATAGCATTTACCGGACTATTTACTATACCATGAGTCATTATTAATATTAACATACTATGAGATACTACGAACCATACTGTTCGATTCTATTCGATAGCGTTTCACTTTGATACAATTTACTACACCGCGAATGCTTCGCCTCATCTACAATTAATTTATCAACGTCCCATTGTATCGAAACGAGCGATTGCGCACTGTTTACCACATTTTCCACGTTTTCCAAACGTTACGACAGTCCAGACAATAATATCAGTTTAAAGTAAATCGCCCCTCGTTCCAAGAGCGTATGTACGTTTATTCCGTTTTTACGGATATTGCATGAATTTTCGTGCCGTATTTACCAGCAGAGCTCGCCGAGTGATAGAATCACACGGTGATACGATCGCATATTAATTAAGCGCGTTAATTAATATACGGGCAAACGATGAAAAGAGATTTGTCGCACGCGGCGCGGCGCGGCGCGGCGCGTCGCGTCGCGACGACACGCAACCGTACGAAACTCGTGTCGTAGACTACGCTTCGGCGTGGAGGAACGCGTGTCGCGTTCGCGCCGCTTCGTGTTCGCCTGTCGTGGCTGTTCTCGTTTATTCAGATTAGAAGCGACGCTCTTCTGGCCGCCGTTTACACGTGAGAACCAACGCAGCACGGTAGTTTCTTCATTAACCGTGTTTCCGTCACGTGCTGGTTCGTTCGCACGATTTTACTCTCAATACATTCATCCCCGTCTGTTGCAATACGAATTCTAACTACGTATCACGATTTTTTGTGTAATTTTCCGTAATTATTCCAACGATATCAATGAGATCGTAATTACGGCAATGATCATCTTGGGCAACACCGTGAAAAATTACGCGAGTGATGGCCTCCGTGGAAGTGGTTCAGTTTCGAGACCGTTTTGAAAACTACGCACCGACGGTTCGAGCGCGCGACCATTTTTCTTCTCGTGGCGAACCGCTGGTTCACCGTTTGACGGAAAATTATCGCATGTACTCGCGTTCACGGCAAGTCCTCGTTAAAACGTCTCGTTTCCCCCTCGATGATACGTGTCGAATCGTCCCCAACGCTGTTCGAATTCTTCGACTCGTACCATCGTCGACCCGAGCGACTGGTAGATGGATTTCAAAATGAGATATCGAAGCGACGGCTAATAATACGAATGAAACATTTTTACATTTCTCTTTGGATCTTCGTGAAAGCGTTATCAATGGATCGATAAAGTCGTTCGGTCAAAAATAAATCCAAACGCGATCTTGTTCGGACTGGAAACTAAAAACGCATCAACCCAGCAACCCGTGAGCGCTACAGCGTTGAACTTCCTTGAACGAACGTTACTGTGCCGATATCTTCCCGCTAATTGTTTCTTCACAGTCTTCTAACTGAAAAGGTAATCGCGTAAGAATTTTTTCCGAAAATTCTAAAAATGTTTCAGCAGTTGTCGACATCGGGAATTCTATCGCTCGATCTGCCGTTAATTCGGTAGTCGATCGCTCGAGACTGTCTACCAACGTTGTTCTTACCTTATTAGGAAGTTAAGTGCCATCGGGGAGTCAGCGGCGCGAGAAACGCGTTCGATTTCGCGGTGACTTGTATTACATCCACGGGATCTTGTACTCGCGGCTGGACGCCTGACGTTATCGATTATCGCGTCCATATCCCAGACGCGACGCGACACACCGGAACGTGACGTGCCCTGGACACGAGAATTGTGCACCGTTCGCGCGGTTCGGGAATCCGAAGCGAGCCGAAAGGCTTTCACCGAACGGAATTCCCGACAAATCTGTAATTCCTCGACTACGGTGGTAATTCGCGCGATGATCGAGCGACAGGTTTGCGTTTCGTGTATCGTTATCCCGGTAGTTAGAATGATCGCCCACGGTGTCTGTTTCACCGATTATTAGTCGACATACCGTGACAATGGAAACGCTACTGGAAACTGAAAACGTGTTTGACATTACGCGGTATCGTGTTATCACCCGATCGAGACACTATCGAGGGATAATTTCAATATAATTCAATCAATATATATCGATACTATATATTGTAGTATAGTATAATTTCTCGAGAAGACTCCGCTCCGTTGCGAGATGAAAATTAAACCTCGTTGCAAGTACACGAATGGCTCTTTTCGAAATTAGAGTGGATGTAGAATCGATTGGCCGCTCAAGGTCGGAAGACATTTCCCCGCTCTGTTATTCTTCGATCGCTTTGTCGTTACAGTTCTCGTCTCTTCGCGCGAACTGTTTCTCTCTCTTACTCCGAGTGGCTAGTAGCGGGAGAAATGGCCTTGAACGTGTAGTTGATACTGTTCCGACGAAAAGAAAGCAGAGTTCCCGACAGTAAACTTTCTTGTACACCGTGACGTTTTTCCGCTGCACCGTCCACTTTGGAAACACTGTACGCGCCGATTCCAGGAAGTCTACCGTCCCGTTTAAAGTCAATATTTAAAACGTTCGGAAAACGTGTACACGTTGCGCGACTTCATATTTCTGCTGTGGCTGTTATCGATGAATCTCAGAATTCCCCGCATTATACACGGTTGAATTCGAACGGTTGAGCAAAAGAAACGAGGCGTCGAGAAAAGAAACCGCGCCTCACGCGATGATTTTCCTCTGTTTAACTCCGACGAGGATACGAAACCGCGGCGCGGTGCAATCTAATTAAAATCGAAGCGTAATTCCCGCCACGAACGGGATACGGGAGGGTAATCTCTAATCTCGGATCCGGTGTCGGTCGATTCGTAACTCTTCGTTTGACTATCGCTCGGTAGGATATCCGATACCCCGAAAGTGAAAAGTTCTCGTTCGGCGAAAGTTCCTGCCACAAACTCGAGAATTTCCACCATCGGTCGAACCCGGTGGCGAGTCGCATCGCGTTCGATATACCCTAAATCCTGATTACGTTTACAGAAGTTAGGCCAGCGGTGAGCAAAGTTTCGTCCCTACTAAATCGGATTAGAATATTGTTTCGAATATACGCGGCGCGTCTCGTCTAACTTGATCGTCGAAAATGTTCGTTTTTGCTGGTAGGGAAATAATTATAGAAAAACGTTTGTTCGAAAGGGATAAATATCTCTTACCTCAACAAATATTAGAAACGATACCCATCGACTTGGATACGCTTCTAAATTAGCGAACTTTAATTTTGATACACCAATCTCCCGATTGTTTCATCGTTTTGCAATCGTAGGTCATGGAAACTCATCTGGATCTCATCCATTACATCGCTATCATCAAAATGTAAAGTCCAGTTAAAAAAATACCGATGACCTTAGAATCTCAGAAACTATGACTTTGAGAACAACTTTTTGTTTTATTTAACTTGCCTTTTATTGGATTTCAAGCTTCGAAAACTATCGAAATTTTCACATTTTCGTTTTTCAAATGTTCTCTAATATCGTTTCCATTCTAGGTATTGTTCAAAATATTTGGACAAGGGTGTTATATTTTGATCGAATATCGTTATCGTCCTGCTTCTTTTTCCTTTAAAATTCCAAACTTTTTTTGGAGAACGAAAGGATTAGTTCAGTGGATCGGGACATTGCGCAACACTGCGACGGACGTTCTTTACCGTTAATAACGTTTCCAATCTTTGCGCGCGACGAATAAAGATGCAGATTTACGGCTCTCTCGATATAGCGAAGAATTTTATCGTCGATTAAACGGCGGAACTAAACGGACCGTGGATTCGCGGGCAATATTCTTCGCGAAAAGAAAGCGGAGTAATAAACTGACGATGGGATGAATGGATTACGTAAGTTTGTCTCGCTATTCGCGGAATGCGAACGCAGCTTCCACACAGTGTTCCTCCAGCGATGATAATAGCGGTCGCGTGGCGATTTAAAAGCTATTCCTCGAGCCTCGAAGAACCTTTGAAAATTCAAACGCAGAGTGTCCCAGAAATAACTGTCGATTCGGTTCACCTTGAGTAAAGGTGAATTTACGCGTCCAAAGACAGTTGCAAAGTTCAGAGTTCTACAACGCTTTTTGTCCACTCGGTGGTTCGAGTTTCGATGACCGCACGAGTGTGTACACTGTGTCTAGCCTATAACCTGAGTCGAAAACGTGGATAAAATTAAAAATTTTCATTCGGTACTTTTGTCGTTTGAATCGTTCTTCGTTTGTACGCTTTGGGTTTCCAATGAACAATCTCGCGCCGAAAATGACTCCAAAAATATAATCGAAAGCGGATTACGTTGAATTGTAATCCACGAACAAAGTTCACTCCGGTCCTGAATCACTTCAACGCTACTCGAGTTGTAAAACTTCACAAATTAATAGTCGAATCTATTACAACGCTTGTGAAAGCTACGTATTCGATTGTTTGGTTCTTGAATACAAAATATCGTTTCCAAAAATATATTCGTAAGAACAAAATTTTTTTACTCGAACTTCGTTCCATCGAGTCTCGTTCACTTTCTTCCATCGGTTTGCTTCGACCAGAATTCTCTACTCGTGGCTCGCGTATCGATAACGAGCAGTCCATTGATTTTCGAACGTGTACGCGAGGCATTACCGTGGTACACCTACATACGTGTATCAAAACCTGGACGATTTCACGGTCCACGGTGTTGGCCCCGTTGCTACCTGTCGCTTGGTAAATAAATCGATAACATCTCCCAGGTAAAATGCGTAACCCGCGAGCGCGATGGCACCACCGTCGAGATCGACGGGTAACCATAATTCACCCGCGATGAATTCCACAGCGCGAACGATTCACGTTGAGCAGGTGGTGGTAGGAGGGCGAACGAGTGAAACTTCTTTTATCGCGCGGAACTACGCGTCTAGTCCCTCGAAGCGTCTCGTTCGTGTTTCTTTTTTTATCGGCGCGATGCATGGCTCGGCAGCTTTCTTCTTTTGCGCGTGAATACGCCGGACGAGAACGTTCCACGCTCCGTTCACAAGCTGCGGCGAACGCTAGGCGGAAACCATCCTTCGATATAATGGTGGCGAATGCTCGCAACGACAGCCCGATAATGCTAGCTCCGAACGATGATGATCAGCGACGCAGATATATGCGCACACGGTACCAGTTAATCGTCCTCTCGACGTACAGTTTCCTGCCCCGTTAATTGTACCCGTTCCTTTGACCAATATCGAGATTCGGACTACCGGCTGATTCTCTTTGGGAATGTCCCGTGTTCGATAGGATCGTTCGGTTTTATCAACCTTCGAGAAGCAAAACGTTCACCGGTGATGAATCAGAGGAATACCTCGTTATAATTGTACAGGAGGCGATTCTTCGTCCACGAACGAATCGCGGTTGTAGAATTTATATATATATATTTCTGACTCGTTTCAACGCGTCAGAATTTGCAGGAATAACACGCGAGAGATACGCGACATCTGATTTAATTTTGTGTCGATTTCGTAGATCGTTCCTTTACACGATTCCGTGTTCTCGTAAGGTAGAATTCGCTCGAAAAACGACTACCTATTCTTTCTCGTCGATATTATTTCGGTTCTCGCACGGGCAAATACCAATTCGGAATATACTTGACTCCAAAACTCGTTTTCTAGATACAATTGTGTACAAGGTACGCGTTCCTCTCGGTCCCCGGCAGCTCGATCTTTCTAGGGTCAGAGGTGTGGAGACTAGCGCGTAACATTCGCCGCGCGATACTTTTCTAAATTTCCCAGCCGCTTGCATATTACGACAGCAGCGGTTACGGTCCCGAAGGGAACGGTTCCTTTTACTTTCTATCTAGACAGAACATAATCGAATTCCCGTTACGTGCATCCGATTCGCAAACTTTCATGCCGGTTGTGCGATCGCGCATTTCACTGTACGAGAACGCCACCGTGGACGCCTCGGTCGTTTTCGTGGTCCATTTCGTGACTCTATCGCGAACCGTTTCGAGTAAGCGAGGATTCGGCGAGTGGTCGAATCCCGAGGCGATTAGGGTCTCGTTCGTGGATCGAATGTCAAGTTCTGCGACACGAGGGTCGCGCGCGGGTCTCTTTGCATTCCGATGCGGAACCGAGCGGTGACCACAGAAAGCACCGAGGGAATCAGTATGCCTTTCAGGATCGGCTTGACGAGCAGCACGCTCCGTTGATGACCGCCCGACACGAAAATTTTCGTCAATGACGATACGTGGCTCGCGTGCGGGAACTCGCGGCGCGTGTCCGTCTACGCGCGAGGAAACCGCAACGTCTCTCGTTTTCATCTCGATCGAGCGCGAGTCCATCTACGCGCGAGGAAACCACAATTTCTCTCGTTTTCTTCTCGATCGCGCCTCCTCGATTTAGGCAACGATTCGCGCGAATTCGCGCTACCGGGATCGTGTTTTCGGCCGGACCAATAAATTAAAGATCTCGTGGAACCGTGGTCGTGTCAACGGAGAGAACGTTAAAGGAACTGTGTAACGCTGAGAAGTTGGAAGAATCGAACGTTTCGGTCGATTTTCGAAGAACTACGACTGAGCAAAAGTTACTCGACGTTAAGTGCACAACCTTTTCACGTGGTACTATATTACATTTGTGTCAACTACAACTTTAACCGTAGACTGAGTGTAACTTGTTGGAATTGAGGGTTTGTTATATATATTTTAACGATCAATCTTTGGAGCGTGGTATCCGGATCGAGAGCGACCCAAAAGTTCCCGATGGAATTGCCTCGAATCCCAGCAGCAAAATAGACTTAAAGTAGCTACACATCCTTGCAACTGTTCGACGATTCGATGGGAGAAACATCTCAGACTTTGTCCAATCATCGTATTCTCCCTTTCAGCTTCTCTCTTAGTACCAGCCAGTGCAGAACTAATCTTGGAAAAGCGAACCGCGATATTTCCCCAGAAATTTGTTCATTTACAGAATACTGAAAACTTCCACGTGAAATCTGTTCGTTCACAGAATATCGAGAAAGGTTCCACGCGAATTCTGTGTTTTGAAAATGGTCGAGATCCCTCGCGAATAACACTGTGATCGAGGCTATTACGGTAGATGTTGTTGAATCGTGTTACAAAGTTGCGAATTCAATTTCCACGCGTTCGAAACGTGTTTTACCCGTGTGATTTTCACCTCGAGTCCTCGGGCGTGGAGTCGTACGAAAGAATGCTTTATGGTTAAATAAGGGTAGCCGCGACGGAATATTACCGAATCAGCAGCTTCTGGAGAAAAAAAGTCGATCCCGTGGAACTCGTCACGATTTCCAATTTGAGTCGCGACTAATAAAGGAAACGCATTACCAGTTTTGCTCCTTCGCTCGCGAGTACACCATTTGTCCTAGAAACGACGGAGCACGCGATAGTCCACGGGTCTGTGCAAAGTATCGCAAATTGATTCAAATTTCTGTGATTGAGACGCATTACGTTTTCATCGGGTGAGTGCCTCGGAGGAAAGAACCATCGCGGTTAATACCCTCAAGCGATCGTAACGTGCAACGTCTGGAATCGTCCATGGACGATTTTCTGCATTTATCAACGACAAGGGGTACCGTTAAAGGTCGAGACGAAGGGGACTGGCGGCAACTGGACCGCAAAGGTTGAAGCACGTAAGAACACCGATACGAGCGAACGAAACGCGTGGTGCACCGTTTCGTGAACAATCTTCCGAAAGAAGACTCGCCTTTCACGTGGCCTCGATCTTTGCACGCGACGAGTAACACCGAGCGAGTACACGCGTGTTTCGATCATCGAAACTTCTCCATACCTTCCTTCCGTTTTTGCGAACAATTTTCTTCTCTCGGTCGCTCGTAACGCGCTCCGTGAAAGATGAAACCAAGCGTGCGCGCTTTCCTTAAGCGGTTATTGGCAGCGAGATTAATCTCTTTTTAGATACGGGATTTAATTAACAATTAGTATTCCTAATAGCTTCGATTAGCATATTAATCCATTTGTAACCGAGGTAAAACTTCTTCTTTTTTTTTTTCATATTTTTGAAAGTCGTGATAACGTGAAACGAAACTACCGTCCACGTGTTACATTAAAAGTAACGATTACTTTATTCACGAAGTTTCTACGAAAGAAAATTTTCCACTGATCGGAAGAATATTTTCGAAAGAGGAATTTTTAAGTTGCTTCGTATCCACGAACACGGTACCGTGTTGTTTTCTACGAAAGAAAATTTTCCATTATTGGAGAAAGTTTTTTTTAAAGAAATATAGACGGTATTCGGAACGTTGAGCATAAATGATACATCGTTTGCGAAGTTTCTACGAAAGGAAATTTTTGTATTAACGAGGAGAATATTTTTTTCAAGATAAACTGTATTTAGAACGCAGGGCGTACAGAATACTTTGTTCGAGTATTTCTGCGTGTACAGACACGATACTTCGTTTCATTCGAAGGAAAATTTTCTATTAATGGAAGGAATATTTCTTAAAGGCAGACTGGTGCATTGAATGCAGAGTATACGTGATACTTTATTCACGAAGTTTCTCTGCGTGTACAAACACGGTACTGACAATGAGCCGTTTCCTATGAAAGAAAATTTTCTATTAATGGAAAGAATATTTTGTAAAAGCCTACTATGTATAGATCGCGAGCCATAAATGGATTGAACGCCACAGGTGGCTCGTAGTGGGTTTACTCGTGTTGGCAAATAGCCACCGCTCGCAAGATTAATTTTTCATTACCGCAATTTCATCGGTCGCTTCGCAATTTGTAATTCTTTCGATTTATGAATGAACTTCGAACGTCTAAGAATATCAATTTTACATTTTCGTAGCAAACAGTAGGTTAATTATACAAAAACTTCGGTTACACCATTTAATAGAAATATCCTTAAAAATAGGTCACCTTGTCGCAACCGTATGTTTAAAAATTTTCATATCAAGCCTGCAAGAGAATCGAAAACCAAAATTTATTTTCCAAGTTTCACGAAAACTACGTGACGTCGTTTCATCGCACTCGACATCCTCCAGAGAGACGTCCCCGCTCTATTAATTTTTACGAATCCTCGTCGTGTGGCGCTTGTTCCGAAATAAATTTATTAAATTCATAACCGTTCGCGAGATCGGCGATTTGCGAGGGATTTTTTGCGCGTTTCCACGTCCATGGCGTTGTTTCCATAAACGTTTTAAATTCAGTCAACCGTTCGGTTGGGAAATGCGGCACGAGACACGGGACCGTGGGGACTTGGTGATTTTTTGTTTCGTTCGATTAACGATTCATTAGCTAACCGTCCGGCTCGTTCGAAGGTCCACCGGCTAGGTTTCCGTTCGGACCGTCTAACGGGATTATCGATCGTATAAATAATTCATGAAAGTTGCAATCCCCGCGGATGTTCCATTAATTCCAGTTAAATTACTCGTATTCCCGCGCGAGGAAATTGCCAAAATCGCCGGCAGGTATCGGCGGTCTCGTTAGTTACGAGGGCGATATCCGATGCGCCGATCGTACGCGATAAACGTTTCGATTAATTATGCATTTCTCGATTCCGTGGCGGAATCGATGGGTCGGTGCGCGGGGGGCACGGGGTGCACGGGGGTACGAGCCCGATGGCGATGCATCGAAAGTTCGGGCGCAACATCGGGCCTTAATTAAGTCTCCGCGGTGCTTCGTTAGCCGTACGAAACAACTCGGTTAATTAGCTTAATTGCCGTGGTTGAAAGATTCCCCGTATTGGTACCCGCCCCCGTAAAAAGAACGCCGGCTACGGATTTCTTTATTTCCCATACGCCCACGCGGTGTGCCCGTTCGTTTCCCGGAACTTGGCGCCATTGGTCGTTTCTCGAGTGAGTGTACGTTCACCGAGTCCCGTCTTCGATGAATCGAAATTGACGAACGAAGAACCGGGAAGCCCGATCGACGCGTCGGACAAGGGAACAGGCCGGGGACTCTACCGGCCGTGGTCCTCGTGCACTTGACATTGGGTGAAACCAGTAAACCGTGATTCGTGCGAGCACGAAACTAGTTCGACCGCTTTCCTCCCGGTCGTTGACTGTGTCGAATGCCATCTTTTATCGGCAAACCTCCACCGGAGCGGTTCCCACCAAGGTCGCCGCCGGAAGATCGGGCTTCCGAGGACATTTATCGCCGGTTCGAACCTTTCGAAAGTGTAACGTAACGCGACGCGTATCGGTGACACTGACAATTCCGAAACCGCGTACGATAGCGTACCGACTCGAAATATTGCTCGACGTTTGGTATTTTTCTTCTTTTTTTTTCGTATGCAACGCGTCGATCTGCTTGCATCTATTTATTCGCGCTTCTCCAAGATGTAGAAATCGTTTCGTGTACGAACCATCGATTTCGATCGGGGTAAGCGTTTGGCATTCTTTTACGCGAAGCAACGTCTCGATCTTTTCGCGTCTATTTATTCGTGCTTCTCCAAGATGTAGAAATCGTTTCGTGTACGAACCATCGATTTTGATCGACGTAGGCGTTACAAGGTGTATAAACACACTTATATCCTGATCATCGCGAAGGAAAAGTGGCTATTGTCTGCGATAAAGGAACGCAAATACGACTAAGATGTTCTCACGGCCGGAAAGCAATTTTTTCAATGATTCATCCAATTTCGAAAACGACTACATTGTTTTCCCAATCACGGTCGAGTAAAGTTGAAAACACACGGTAGATTCGAGACACTGGAATTCCGTACGGGTCTGGTTCGTTGTCCTAAACATTGGAAGACGTTTGACACACTTTTCCAGCTAACTATTGCGCGCGTCGATCCCAGGAATGTTTTCAAATATAAATAATTGATCCCGGTTGAAGCAATACGTCGTTCCTCGTAATGTGTATAAAAAAAAGAAACCGCTCCGTCCCGATGGTTGTTGCTTCTTTCGTGCCCACGCGATCTTCGATCGCTTCAAATTGTTCAATCAATTTCGAAATCGATCGCATCGTTTTCCCAATCGAGTTCGATCGCGATCGCGATGTGTAGCTGGCAGCTGGAAAGATGACACCTGGATCGAGGAGAATGTGCACATATTTATGTACAGATATTACACAGGAGTGGAATCTACGTGTCCGTGGGAATTATACGAAACTAGGAATCTTACTACGCAATAAAATTCCTCGTCTACATTTATAAAATTGAGAAAGATGTTAAAAAGTGATGAAAATATGGGCAGCTGCCGTATCTAAGATATTAACAAGGCATCGATCTACGAGAAAGTTATTTAAAAATCAGATAAAAGGATGAACGTGCGAATTTATAAGATATCTACGGTGAATGATCAAGAGAATTTTACATAATCGCAATACCCGTTCCCGGCGATAATTATTCTTACCTAAAATTCATCAAGATTGTATTGGGAAAAATACAAGGACGTTTTGTTCCTCTGATAATTAATATTCTCCATCCGTGACTACGTAAATGCGTTCCAGTCGTCACTTGTCGTCGCTTCGTCTCGCTCTATTTCGATGCCTCTTCGCGAAATTAGTCGTGCAACAGACTCGCGTACGCGATCGTTTTAACCAACATCAGAAATGCGTGTAATTGAAGGTGGGACGACCGATTCGTTCGTCGTTTACGATCTCTGCATACTAGTGCCGTATACAAGGGAATGTAGTCCCATGTATAAGGGGAATGTGGACAGCGTCGAGCAATTTTTGCACAGCCGCGGGCCCTCGAAGGCCGACTAAAACGTCCGACCCAGAACCGCGCATTGCTGAAAACGTGACGAGCGGAAGGAATACGGAGACGATTGGTCGTAGTGGTTAACCACACCTGACCGCGCGCGTATTCTTAATCGCGGTTTATTATTCATAGAAATGGTTTTCACCCGCCACTAATCGCCCGAGAAAGAAGAAGGAGTACGAATTCCACCCAATCGTTTTTCTAGCAACGCACAGTACGTAATTCTTCGCAGAAGTAAATTTCTCACTTCCGTACAGTACATACGATCGAAACGGAAACTCGTGGTGGGGGCTACGGGAGAAAGGTGAATGTCAGATGGAGTCAGTGTTCCTCCCATTTCTCTATCGTCCCCCTAATCGTCTTTTCAGCAACGCACAGCACCTAATTTTTTGCAGAGGTAAATTTCTTCTCCCCGCACAGTACATACTATCGAAACGGAAACTCGTAGTGGGGGCTACGGGAGAAAGGTGGGTGTTAGACGGAGTCGGTGTGCCTCTTACCTCTCTATCGTTTCCCCAATCATCGTTTTAGCAACGCACAGCGCCTAATCTCTTCTAGAAGTAAATTTCTCGCCTCCGTACAGTATATACGATCGAAACGGAAACTCGTAGTGGGGACTACGGGAGAAAGATTGGTGTTAGACGGAGTCGGTGTGCATCTTACCTCTATATCGTTTCCCTAATCATCGTTTTAGCAACGCACAGCACCTAATCTCTTCTAGAAGTAAATTTCTCGCCTCCGTACAGTATATACGATCGAAACGGAAACTCGTAGTGGGGACTACGGGAGAAAGATTGGTGTTAGACGGAGTCGGTGTGTATCTTACCTCTCTGTTGTCTCCCCAATCATCGTTTTAGCAACATACAGCACCTAATCTCTTCTAGAAGTAAATTTCTCGCCTCCGCACGGTACGTACGATCGAAACCGAAACTCCTGAAACAGGATCAGCGAGAAACGCACAGTACCATCTGCTCGTCCCGGTAGGTAGGCGCGTCAAGGGGACGTGGGAGGTCATCGTAACGGTGAAAATATCGTGGACGCGCGTACAGATCGCATCCATCGCGATCCTTGCGACGCCGGATCACTCTCTATTTCCGAGGTGAAGCGGCCGTGTCCCACGATCGGTCGTCTAAAACTGTGTCACGCTTTCTGCATCACTACTTGTCCAGCACGCAACCAATCAAACGCGAACGAAACCGATCTCGGCCCGATTTATTGCTCGTGCAAGTCGATCGCGACAACGGTACCGGTCTTCCGCTTCTGACCGGAGAATTTCTCGACACGAACGGTCGATTCGGTGGTCCAACGTGAGTCGATGATCGAAACGATCGCTCACGATCGCGAGACGAAACAACCGATCGAACCACAATGGCTCTTCCTAGTCCCTCGGAGTCGTGACACCGATATACGACCGATCGAGGGACGAAAAGGATCACGTGCACGTTAACGAAAGTTAACGATAATTGGATGTTCCTTCCGGTCAAGCGACTCGAAGTGCAACGCGATGCCCGCTTAAGCAGAGGAGCCTCGTTAAGAACAATACCCAGATATCCTGGATCGCATTTCACCGTGTAGACGCACGTCGCCGGAGATCGATTTCTCGTGACCCAAAATTTATGCACATTGTGTTCCTTTAAAGGGAACATCGAAACCCTACTTTCTCTTTCGGAGAAAGAATCGTCTTCGCGAGGGGACCGACCGAAATTTCATAACGGTGTCCGATCGTCGGTGATGTCCTCGCGGATCGAAGAATTTATGACACGGTGGAGTGGAATCGTTACTTCGATGTGAAACTTCGTTCGCGGAGAAACGTAAGTTTCTTTTTTTTTTTTTTTTTTAATTCGGAGACAACGCGGGAAAAGCTAGGAATTGAGTTCTTTCGGGCCAGCGACGAGGAAACCCCCTCGAGAATTCGTGTCGGGGTATTCGAAGAAGGTGTTCCTTTCGCTGCTGTCGCGATGCTCTTTTATTTTTCTTTACGGTTTCTATACGCGTTCAGTTGTGCAAGTAGCGCACAATTTCCAGTAACAAATTGAAAGTTCATAAAAAGGAATAGCAACCGTGACGTAACGTGGTCTTTCTTCTGCCGTCCGGTTTCACTTCAACAAACGATCGTAAGCGATGCCTTCGGGTTTTTTTCATCGTATTATCAAGGTCCGCGACGTGAGAAATCGCGACTAAACGGGAACCGGATCCGCGATTATAATTGTCGTGAAAGCTTTGTCCACCTGTCCGTCGCTTTTTCCGTGGAAGTAGTGGGGGACGTTACGGCTTCGTGATTATGTATTTTTTAAATACCGTGGATTTTTCACTTATCTCGGTGCATAATTAGCCATTTGTGCAACACTCTCTCTGCTGGATTCCTGACTTTCTACCCGATAAGGATAAATGGGTTACAGAAACGCCAGGTTGAAACGCAGATGTGGAAGTAGGTATCGGGAAAAGTAAATGCGCTCCGGCATGTGTTCTAACGCAAACCCACGGTGTTGGAGAGACCGCTTCAAGTTCCGAGGGCAAAAACGACGCGCGTGAAATTCTGCCACATTTCAGGGAATCCTCGAATGGAAAATGTTCGATGAAAAATTGGGACGTTTCGTCGCGAAGACGTTCGACGAAAATATACGATCAAGACCGTCCCACGGTTCGAGCTGACCACCATCGGAACGGATCCGTGAATTTTAATAAAAATTTACCCGACGAAGAGACGCGAATTGTGTTACGATAACATTACCCAACGCTCTCATTTTTCTTTTATTCGTATTCTTCCCACGGTTGCTTCGGAAAAACGGTGTAGCGCGATCAAGGTTTCCTCGGTAACTAATTTTTCTCGGCTACTCGACGTTCGATAAATCCGACCACGGCGCAAGGATTTGTAAAAGTTACGTTTCAATGGACACTTTTTGCGATCGAAATCGCTCCACGAGCACGGTTACGTAAATTCGAAGAAAAAAACGCAATTGTTATCGGTAACACCTTTTGTGCGAACGCGTGCCGATAATCGATAATCGTGTTCGCGCTCGGAATAGAACGAAACGCGTAGTGCCTCGGCCTCGTTGAACGCATTCCGTGCGTAAACACGTTACAAATGTGGAAAAGGAACGAGGTATAACGTATTCACGAGTGGTAGCGCGTTCTAGAAAGAACGATCGGTCCAGGAAGAAAATGCGAGTCGTGCTGGGTCAGACGTTTTAGTCAGCCTTCGTAAAGCCGGTGACCACATTCTACTTACCAACTTGGTATCAACGAAAGATCTTTCTTTCTCCTCGGGGCACATCTACCGCGCGCAACGTCCAAACAGTGCGGCTACCCGTGTAAAAACTTCAAAAGCAGCTGCTCGATCGTTTCACCGACGTTTCGAAGATGGTAATCTCGACGAGAGAAAATTTCAACTTTCTTATCGATCGATTGCACACTTATCGTTTTTCATCTTCGCGGATACGAGGCTCTCCGAAAACGAACAAATCGAGAGCGTTTCAACGTAGATCCAACCAACTCCGGTTGTATAACCTCGCAGCGCAACGTAACCTTTCCCGCGCGAAATTACGAACCCGGTTTCGTCTTTGCATAACGCCAAAGATGCACCGACACAGGGGAGATCGATCTCGCCCGTTGAACGACGTCCGCGAAGGATCGCGGACGCACGGTATCGTTGCCCGTAATCGTGATTCGCGTGTTTCTCGGGCCTCGTTCCGCGAAAATAAACCGCGAATCACGAACCAACCGGCCGTCCATTTTTACCGGGCTGACAGACGGAAGGAAAAACACGGATGGGAGAAAGGGAACGAGCTCTCCCGTCGAGAATCAACGGCCTAGACACACGCGCGCGAATCTGCGAACGCGAATCGAAAAATATGATTTACGTACGCGGCGCGAATAAAACGTTTTATGGTAATCGGGTAGACACATTTAACGATAAAATCGGTCTACGCCCACGAGACGTGTGATTCCGGACGGGAAAATTACAGTAATATCTCCGGCGGTGCGATTTTCTTTTTTTTCTCTTCGACAAAACGAAACTCAACGAACGACAGCGATCGCGCGTGAAATTACGTCGAATATTTACCGCGCCGAACGAGAATTTCGCGCGTCGTTAATAGCGTTTAATCTCGCCCGCGGTGTTAATTGCCCGCTTTCTCGTCGAGGATAATTGACAGGACCTCGAACATCGATCGCGAGCCAAGATTCGAAATTTATCCGCCGGTGGTAACAATGATAAATAAACGCACGATCGACCTGGATATCGTTCGTGACGTCGTTGCCTGGGATAAAAGTGCCGCGAGAAGCGGCGTAAATATACACCTGTCGCGTAAACCTGGTTTCTTTTCCTTTAGGTGTGTACACGAGCGTTTCGAGACTCTCGAGAGGGAAATCATCGGGAGGACGTGTGTAGGTGCGAGATACAGGAGGAGGGGGGAGGCTGATTTTTCAATGACTTTTATAGACACGAGGAAAGGCCACCGATCTCGCGCGGAACCAGTTTCGTCACGCGTAAGCGCGTAAACGTAAGCGCGTATTCCGCGTATCCTGTTGATCCGGGCCGGGGAGAAACGTGCTCGCGGGAAGGGGTTGGGGTTTTAGCAGACACCGGAGAAAGTCGAAAAATTTGTTCAACGATAAGTAGAAAACGAGAGGACGGAGATAAGACAGTCGTAGGTGGAGCCGGTAATTTCATGGAAGGTTTGCCAACGAAAGTAAGTATATTTCTCCTTTCTGCGCGGATCGCTCGACGAAGCGTGAACCTCACGGAGAATTAAAGGGAGCAGCGCGATCTTGGATCGTTAGTGGGGCGATTTTAACGACAGGATCGGCCGTGAAATTCGAGGAAAGCGCGCGCATTTCCGGCGTGCCGTCAGCCTGGATCAGCCTTTCACTCGTATCCGTTGCAACGAGTCGTTAATTCAAGTGGGTATTCTCGTATGTAAATTCCAAAAGAGACTCTCGTTCGCTCTCCTCGCAATTTCTTTTCTTCCCATCTCTTCTCTTCCATCCGAAAGGAAATTTTTACACCGTTTTCGTTTCGACTTGCACCGTTTGTCCCAGTTTGTCGCACTCGTATCGATCCTGGTGCGTTCCTTGGGTCTTTTTCCAGCCATCTCGTAATACATCGTTTCTCTATGATCGAAGCTGTTACGATACATGCAACGATCTTGTATTTCTGTAGTACTCTCATTGTACTATAAAGTTACAGGAGTAAAGTATACGAGTTTCATACCTTTTGGAGATTTTTGTACAACCGAGTAATGAAAATTTGAAATCATCCGCAAACGCTACTAAAAGGTACGTCCATTTCCGCTTGCGAATAAGAATACCCCCCTGAGCACTCGGCGATAGCCTCGTTCGCGACGTGTATTTATGACAAGAACGTTGACCATTTAAACGCGTGTACCGTTCCGCGTAGGACGTCCCATTAACGGGACGATACGTCGTAAATGCAGGAACGGAATGTTTTCAAAGAGACAGCCCGATAAATTCTTCAAGGTGTATTCAACGGAAGAAAAAAAGAAAAGAAAGAAACAGTATCCTCTGTAATTCGTGGTAAAGCGGAGAAGAAAGTGACTCTTCGTCCCAGAATGAATTGAATGTGAATCCAAGTGTATACTTAAGTGCCAACTTGTACCGTTGGTGTACAATTACCAACCATCCGCCCAAACGTACAATAAACTGCAATTGGGCCAACGGATACAAGCAGAAAACGATCCCTAAAATAAAAACGAAAAAACATTCGAGAACAATGGCTCTAAATTATTTTTCCAAAGCTAGACGTAGATTCGACAAATATTTTACGGAAGAGAATCGACCGTCGAATCTTCGATTCGTCGAATAGATTCGGTGATCCGACTCGTCGACGAACCGTTCCTTTCCGAGTGTAATATCCGTGAACGATAACGAGGTTAAAAATTTTGCAACCCGAGCATTAGAATAGACGAAACAAAGTTGAAGATAATACGAGCTCGATTGCACCGCGATACACTTATCCGACTGGTCAAAGAGATAGGCATTACGGCGTGAAAAACAAAAGTGGAGTAACGAGTGATAAATGGGACGCACTCGCTGTTTAAAAACTGAAGCACTTTAAACGAAGCTGCAGAACTGGATCATTTGTTAAGCGGATCGATCGATGTTAAAAATCACGTCGGGCGTATAAATCACGCAAATGATCGGTTCTGTGCGAACGAAGAGAAATTGTTGAGCAGAAACGGAGTTATAAATATCGTCGAAATCTACGCGCCGCGATTTCGTAGGCGCGTGCACCGGACACGCGGTCACCGATCTAAACGTAATCCGGTGACTGGAAAGCTTCCGTTCGAGTGGACCGTTATTACATTCATTAGCGCAATCGAAGCGGTGTTTATGCGGCATCGTTACCCGGGAACCACGATGCAACACTCGGTGCACCTTCCCTTCACCTTCTGGCAGCGACGCTCTCCCGGTGTTTGCACAATACCTCGCTTTTACACAAGCGAGAAACGCTCGAGCGTTCCGTAAGATGAGACGAGGACAAGGACAAGGCCAAGTTCATTCGCGGATCATCGCACTTTCTATCTCGTGCCCCGTTCTGTAACACACAGCATCATCGTTCCCGCGAGTACACTCGTGCACGGTATCGGTACGAAGATGCACGTGCACTTTTTGCGCATTTCATCGTTGCACGTGCTCTTTTCTCTTCTTTTTTTTCAATTCTCGAGGAACAAGAGATTCGTAGAGGGGACACGATCCTGGAAGATATTGGTCATTAGTTAATATTAGTAATATTGATTCTTTTCTTTCGAACACTTCCAGGAGATCGAGGACGTTTCGACTCGATTCGATCGCTCGAATATGCAATTATTCTCGAGGGAACGACTTTCTCGGGCTCCTCGGATGTTGAAGCGTTGGTGCATTTACTTATTATTAGCTCTACGCATTTCCCTTGAGTACGTGCACAATCTTAGTATATACTGATTATCGTGTTAGCATTTAATGTACCGTAGTTGACCTCTTAAAGTACACTTATGAGCCGTGGTTCAGCTTCCAAGATATTTCAATATGCCGTAATTGAACTCTCGAGGTGTTCAAATGTGCCGTAGTTGAACTCTCAATTGCACCGTGGTTGTACTTTCAAGGTATTCTAACGCGTCGTAGTTTAACTTCCAAGATATTACGTGTCTCGATTTAACTCTCGAGGTATTTTAATCCTGTTTCGTTAAACTCGTCCCGATCGAGTTCAAGTTCCCTGTTATTATCCGGGTGTGAACGCACATCGAAGTACGAATACGTTGAGACCAATGAAAATTGGGACGGTCTCCTCGTGGCGTAACATCTACAAGATCGAACGAAACGTTCTCTGAGAAGGTTACAAAGGTAGCAAAGGTAACCTTTCGTTCGAGGAAATCGTCCCGCGACAGTGCCATAAGTCTACTCGCTGCGTGTGGGCCTACAATACAAGTGCCATTAAGTGTGGTACGGTTGTACTCTTTCCCAGGGAAGTTGGCTGATATTTTCCAGCCGTACCCAAGTCCTTGAAAATATAAATACATTCCGAATACTCCGACGATTGTCTCGAAAACAACGTTCTCATCGATGCAACGTAAACCCTGTTACGTAACCACGATATACGCTTAAATCGATCGTGACGCAACACTGTAATTATCTATACAAAATCGTACAAAATCTACGTTACACAAATATGTACGACTTGGACGATCGGCTCGAGGGTGCAATGGTTCAGCGGTATCGACGATCGCTATTATTTTCGTAAGTAGCCTTTTTCCTCGATCTTGGAACGTAAAGGTTCTCCATCGATCGACGAACACCAGTAGCGAGCGCAAAATAATTTTCACGATTTCTATTTTAATCGTTCTCGCAGTCCTTCTGCGCACCTTCCTAATCACTTTGACATTTCGTTGAATCGGTCGTCGACAACGAGGACGCGACGCCACGATCAAGGCGCAACATTAAACGCGACTCGAGTCGATACCATCCAGTTACGATTGTACTTTTATTTGAACTTTACCTTTTGTTTGAACTTTCGAGAAACGAACGAATCCCGAGCGTAATCTCGCGACTCCCACGGCGCAAATAACTTTAACGACGTGTCTGCAGAACGAATCCGTGCGCGCTTCGTTAGCCCGAAACTTCGTCAATTATCGTTTCGGTTCGTCGCTCGCCTGTTACGCGTCCCGTGAAAACGCTTCCACACGACCAGTGTTTCTTTCGTTGTCGTTCGTTCGCGGAACGCACGAAAATACACCCGGTTGCGTCACAAGGTAAATAATAATTTAACCGTCTAATTGCTCGGGAAATAATTTTCGCGATCGTTATCCGCCCGGAATAAAACTAAGGCCGTAATAACGTCACGCAACGAGTTCGGATTCCGGTGGCTCTCACTTCCTCGTACACTCGTGACTTCGTAAACATATTCGTCGAGCAGTTGTTTACGCGCTACCGCGACACGCGAGATTATCGCATCGGGTGAAAATATTTGCGAATAAATCGCAATTATCCACGATGTGTGTATACGCACGATCGATATCGCGTAACGGACTGTTGTTATCGTACGATCGATCGTCCGAATTTAAAATAACGGGAGTTCAACATTGTAGCAAGAATTATTATTCGTCCTTGAGCACAACGAGCGCGGTTTTCGGTACGCTTTCCACTTTCCACAAAGACTTAATCATCCTCGAGGGACGTTGAAAGCGTTTAAATATTTTTTCATCGCAACACGTAGGAAAATCAAGCTACACATTTTTACACGCATTGCAAAGATTTATCACGTTTTACTAATGAACCGTTGAGTGTGCCAATAAACGAAAACGGGTAGCCGTCGGTTATCGACGAGATGTTAGGCTGTTGTTCTTGATATTTCAAGAAGGTACTTACATTCTATTCGTTAATTTATACACGGGTTTTACAAATATCGAAACTGCATCGGAAGCTTGATTTCATCTGGAAATCACGTTACCCGAATCGTGCTGTCGCACGGGAAAATTAAATTTCCCCCGGAATGCGAAAAATTATTATAAGTAAACTTTACATTTCGATCTACCGTCGTATATCTCCAACGAAATAACGATGAAGCAAAACACTCGAATCGCAATCGAAAGTAAGAAAAATCGGTTTCACGAAGACATCTTACCATCGTTTTTGTCAAAACTGTTCTATTATATAATACTTTTAACTCCACTGTCGCCAATGAACGCTAGCTACGGTCCGTGATCGGTGTTCGCCGCCAACTTTCAAGATTCTCGCAGCGAATAATGGTCGAGCGTATTTCTATGGTACTCCGGCGAATAGTTTCACGAAGTTTTCCCAATTGTCCGCGTAGACAGTTCCGAAGACAGATTCGTTCCAGGAGACATTTAGGTCCTAAGTAATCGTTCTCCACGCATCGACATTCTCGCGTCGGTTCGGGTATCGATCGAAAGTTCAATCGCGTACGAATGAAAGGACAAACTTCGACTCGTGACACGAGTAACGACGAAGGCCTGACATTTAGCGGTCCCGTTTCCATCGTCCCGGTTCGGGACACGGTCTCTGTTCGTTACCTCGAAGGATACTTCTCAGCCGTTGGGCGTGCGAAACCGATCGATCGATCGCTCCGAATAGGAACAAAGAGCAAATTGAGTCGCGAGTTTCGAGTACGTACGTGACTACGTGCGTGGAAGGTGGATAATCGACGACGTTGAACGAGAGTTTCGGCGGAGTGCCGCTCCCAAAACATCGGGGACGATGATTGCTCGATGAAAAAAGGCACTGGTGCGAGTGAATGGCGCAAATTGACTCGAGGCGACTTCGAGGGCCGACGAAAAGACATCTACACGAAAGACGTCGAGCTTTCGCCGTGCGAGAACTCCGACGTACACCGAACGCACCGTAAACATAACGACGCGTTGCATTCTACGCGGCGCGCGTCATTATGCGCGACATTGGACCGACGTACGAAGAACGAGGGATTAAAGAAAGCGCGGCAGCCGCACCTTCTCGATCGATCTCACGAGAATCGGTTCCTCGGGTCCCGAGACCGCACGAAATCGGAGCACAATGGCGAGCTTTCGTTTTTAAAGACACCTCGTCGCGAGACGAAACATTTTCCCTTGGCTTCGGTTTTAAGAGCCCCGGGTTTTTATCTGTCCGTTAACCCACTCTTGCGCAACACTCGCAACGTGACGCGGATGGTCCGATAAACGCTTCGATACGTGAATTACGAGACGAAATTTTCAGCGACGTACTCACAGCCCCGACGAGGAAATAATTCGGTCAATGTTCCCTTCTTCGCGATGACTTGCGATTACTTCGATAAGGTACCTTCCTTTTTTTCGAAACGGTAGCAGCTCGAGCACTTCTCGAGCTTCGGGACTTCTTTGCGATCGATTTGCACGCTTCGAGGTCGAGTGGATTTAAAAGATTCTTAGAGAACTTTAGCCGGTGAGGGAAGGGTGCGATAACGACGAGCACGTTGTTTCGGAGAGCTTTGAGACGTCTGGGTGTAAATCAACCTCTTGTTCCGATCTTCTATCCTCTACCGGAAAACAGTAAAAAGAGACACGGAACAAATTCTCGGTATCGAGAGTAACGAACTTGTAACCTTCCCGAACGACCCCTCTAGATGTAATTTACCCTTCCGTTGCGAGGTTTTCTTACCCTCTAGCGAGAAAATTGAGAGAGCCGTGGAACAGAGCCACGGAAACACTCGGTGTCAAGAGCAGCGAACCGTGTCCGATCGTGGTCGCTGTCCTCGAGGAAAAGTAATACAAAGCGAGTCGGTGACTGGAACGCGACCATCGTTTACTCTCTCGTACGAACCGAGTCCCAGATGCTGGTGGAGCTCGTACCTCGTCGTAGACGAGACGCGGTTCCGTTTTCCCCGCTGTTGTCCACGTTCTCTTGCGCGACGCGTGTCTTCGCGACGTCCGTTGTCCGTTCTCCAGGTTCGAAGAAATTGCTCCCATTGAACACGCTCGCGATTGTTCGCGAGCGCGTTCGACCACCACCGTTGTTGCTTCATCGTACTGTCATCGTAAAGAGCATCCGCGTGACGATTTCCATTCGTAGGTGGACTCTCTAGTCTTGGCCCAGGACGGTTCGATCGGGTTACGTAAATCCTCGTTTTCCCGTTGCCGGAGGGGTAGGAGGTTACGTAAAACTATGAAAATTGCACAACCGAAACGCGACACGATCGGACGACCGGATGATGACACATCGACCGGAGATCTGTCGTTGGAAGGAAAAGAGCAAAAATACGGTGAAAGTGGTGGACGCGACGCTGGACGAGTCGTTCGACCGTTTCTAACCGCGAGCTGTTAAATACAGGCCTGGAAGAGCGACGGCTGGACGTCCCGACGCGACGTTTCCTCGACGCCTTCCTCTCGATTCTTTTTCTCCGTTTCTTTCTTTTTCTTTTCCTCCCTTTTCTACCTAACTCGACATTCCCAGAGTCCGTCGGAATCCGATTCGAAAGATCATTGTCTACGCGAATTATTCACGCTTTCTACTTTTACCCTTCGTGGATGTCTTCGCATATTCGCTCGTATTAGTTGTGCATCGCCGTTTGCGATACGGTGCGGCTCGAACGGTAATCTTACCTTTTGATGCACACGGTGTTCCAGAAATGCCAGTCCCGAAATAGATTTTACTCACCTTGACTGTGGGAACGGATCGTACGATCCCGGAGATACGTTTCTCCGTGTCGCGCTTTTTGTCTGCGGTTTCAGCGTTTCAAGAACGGCTGGGCAAGGTTAGGGACACGAGTGCTTGACATCGTTCTTTCCATGCCAATAAACGGTAGGAGTACTCGCTGCCACGAAATAAATTGGAAAGCAAAAGGGGGAGGACGGATCGATCGCTCGAGATCGAAACTTTGCTGCATTTTTCCTATATTTCATTGCAACCGTTAACGAACGTTTCAACATCTTGAACAAGTTTCCTGGAAATGTTTCTCAGAAGTACGAACTGTTTTCTTCCCAGGAACACACTCTCGAAGTACATATACTACCAAAACACCCCGTGGAACAGACATTTTATCGAATAGTCGTTAAGTCGAAATAAATTGGAAAAGAAAACGAAGATCGAATCTCCGGTGTACCTTTCGCAAATTCTATTTCTACCGTAAACGTTCGAATACCCTGAAAAGGTTTCTCGAAACGTTCGATCGAATTTTTCTTCTTCCAACGAACGCGTTCTCGAAGTTCGCTTATCTCTGGAACACCTTTGGTACACGAGTTACAACGATGCACAACCTTTCGATTCGATGAGGCGGGTACTGGTGATTCGGTGTTTTATTACATCTCGGGCGTACCGTGTCTGACACGTTCATCCGCGTACGGTGTACTTTCCGTTGGAAAATGATCGCATTGTTAACCGGCCTCGAGCCGCCGTGCCGGCACGATACTAAATCAAGGAAGTAAATCGGCGAACACGGGGCACCGGCTACTGTGCGCGGCGTGCATCGCGGGGCGGATATAAAAGTTTCCGCGTTCGACCGCGGCAGAAATCGAGAGATTTACCGAATCCCTGCCAGCAATAAATTGTAATCTGCATCCCTTTCTTGCTAACGCGGTTAGGTAACCGGGATAGTTTACGAAATTGCTGCTAGAATAGGAAGCAAAAACGTTCGCGTTCTGCTCGCGATCTTATCCACCGGATTCTTTCTTTATAGACAGAAGCTTATTGTAGCGCGGTGCATTGTATTGCTAAAATATCGTTGCGACACGATTCTTCTCGAGTCGTTCTGTTCCGCCGACTGTGGAATCCGCGATCGGTAAGAAAATGGTCCAGCGACTCTCGCGCTCTCTCGATGCTTTCAGGGAAGTATTCCAGACTGGAAGATATATGGACGAAATTTTTAACCGGACGAAAGATCCCAGTTGCGAACCAAAGAACGCTTTTATCTCTTAATAAGAAATTTTTACCCGGACGAAAGTTTCGAACAATGGACCAACGTTTTATCTCTCGCTAAGAAATCCCGATGCGGATGAAAGATTGGTACAACGAACGAAAGACGAACAATCTCGTCTATAAAAATGAACAATTTTAATCGTGGAATATTTCACGTCCAACGAATCGTTTTTCGATCGAACGCCTAAATCTGTACACCGCCATTTATACGTATCGTCATTTATACCTTATTGTACTTAATAATCGTAAAGATGTAGAAAAATGTACCGTCACGAGGTTATTAATTTGTACCATGATTGTAGCTCGATGTAGTAGAGTCGATGGAAAAGTATGAACAGTTTCTCGTATCTGGAATGTACTTTGTAACTTTCAGACGCCTAGGCGTTATACTTTTTCTCGGATTAAATTCTTAGTATCATCCGAGAAACTGGCCACGAAAGGAGAATACCCCTTTAAGGAAAGCCGCGCGAAATAGGGTAATTATTGAATATTGCGTTTCCACTTGGCCGCGGTCTGCGTTTCTCGCGATCCGGAACCGTTCGATTACCTTACGCGGCTTCAAAATCAGCGAAATCGAGCGGTTCGTCGACGAAGGTATTGGAATCGCCCGTTTCGACCGTATCAAAGAGCCAATCGTCCGCGGGAGAAATTTCTTTAACGATCCAACGGTCGACCTGTAATTTTTCGCGGAAACGTTGCAAAACGCATCGCCTCGCGCGATCATTTGCATACGACTCGGAGAAATGTCAGCGATTTCGAGGAAATCGGCGACGGCTCGTGGAAACGTACCACGCGATATAAAATTTCTAGAATACTTGTACGTCCACGGAGATTGTATTTTCCAACCGTTTTCGTCTTCTCGATTCGTGAGTTACGGTTCGTTCGATCGCGACGTTTCTCCGTCCTGTTAATACACAGGACGTTGCGTGACGTTAACGAGCGTGTAAATAACTCTTCCTGGTAGAATCGAAAGAAGTCGAGGATGTAGATTCGTTTACACGGTTTTCGAAAATCGTAATAACGTTTTCGAAAGAATGTATTCGAATCTAAATATCAATATTAACAGCTTTATCGTACCGTTTTCATCTTCGATGCAACTCGTTCTCTTGATGCAATGCCGAGATCAAATACTTTCGGTGAAACTAATCTAAAAGATTAATAACGGGAAAACATTGCCAAATCTCAAACTCTGCGAAATAAATCAAAATGTGTCCTCGACTTATTTTCAACGAAAACGTAAATTCGATTCGATGTTTTATATTATTCAAATTACGCACGTTAAGTAATCTCGAAAATATCGTATCGAACGTTTCCTTCGAGTATTCGAATTTTTCGTCAAGCGCCACTTGCTTAGCAATAATGTACCAAAGTACGGTCGAAACGAGTCGCGGCACTCTCGCTCTCGCGGGCTCGAAACGCTCGTAACGAAAGTCGAGTTACGCTTTGGAAACGTGTAAAAGCTTCTCGAGCGTGTGTACGCTGTTCGAAAGCTCTCTAAGTACGGTTGTCTAGCAAAAAGTTCGCATACCGAGCGAGCGGCATAATTCATCCGAGGAGAATTTTTACGTCACGATGTACGTTCGGTGCAGGGTCGTAAATAATGCACGCCTATGCCAGTCGCGGACGAGGCCGACCGCCTGGCGTGCGACCGGATAGAATGCTGAATTACAATACTATAACCCTTTATGTATAGTGTCCATAGTTGTACAGGGTAGTTAAATATTGAAAAGCAATTCTTGCATCGGCTCGTTCCTTCGTCGCATCCAACTCCCACACCGATACGGGGGTACAAAAATCAACATAATTGAAAATGCAATAGTACGGACGGAATATACAGGGTGGTCCGACAGAAACGGAACATCTTATCGTCTTTTAACAATTACATCGAAAAATTTCGAAAGACATGTCGAACGATCGGTACAACTGACCGAGGCTCGAGTCTGTTAATATTTTTTCAAATAAAATGATGCACTTTTTATACACTATTTGAAATTTCTCAAGGATAAATTCCACGACCCAGTGTGCATAAATTTTATTGCCAAGTGTATTATTCGTTGATCAAATTTACATAAATCTCGATACGAATACTCTCCAGTGTGGACTCGAAAAATTGTTTTCGTAAAGTTCAGTAGTGCAGTTTCATAAAATACAAAGAAAAATAATAATAATAATAAATATATTCCAAGGTGTCTATGATTCCAGTTCCATGGCAAACGAATCGTATCGTTGGATAAAACATCGATAATCTCGAATAAATTTCTTCGTGCTTAATTACTCGAGGTTCGCGATGCTCGATTTTTCGAAAAATTTCGCTATCTCGAGTACTTTCGCGTACTTCCTCCGACGATCGTTTTCCAACTATTCGAAGAAGTTTCGATCAATATTAAATACGATCGTTGAAACTACACGGTCGTCGAATATGGCGAGGCGAGTGCGCGAAGTTTCAGAAATTCAACGGGAGAACGTTAGCGCGGATCGACATTCTCGTTTAGCGATCGCAGCGCAGTTCCAAGCGCGTTTCTGATTCAGAATGCTACGCAATCCGAAATTCCAGCGTGACTGATTTTTTTCGCGCACACGCGCGCACACGCGCGCGCACGCGTGAGAGAAAGAGAGAGAAGGAGCACGCGATTTTTCACGTGACAAAAACCGGTTTTGCGAAACGCCGCGAGTCGCGGACAGTTCGCGCGCGGAAAATTGATCGGCATTTGCACGTTTATTTGCACCGGTGACCACGGAAATCGTTTTTTTTTTCTTTTTTACGAGGCACGCGACTTCCACGGAGGCCCTTGAGTAACGGGACGCGATTTGCAACTGCAAGAGGGTAGACGCAGCTTCCAAGTGGTTACGAGACGGGTCACAAAAATATTTTTTCGTTTTTCATTTTCATGGAACTTTACAATTTGCACAGAAGACACATTTGGTAAATTTATGGAGGAGTATTTTGCGTCCGTGATACCTGACGAGGAAGCATTCTTTATAGTACTTATAACGTACGTTCTTGGGGAAAATTTTCCTTTGAATGTTTTCCGCGTAGTTTTCCGAGTAAATTTGTTGCATATAAAAAGAAGAATTAGAATGTCCACCGAAAGAAGAATGACAATTATCTCAAATATGCCTAAGATTACAAATTTTAATCGAAGTTAGCGTAGTCAAAAAAGTACACGCAAGAAAGTTTATCGTTTCATTTATATTTTATTACAGTATAATTGCGAAACAACTGTTCAGGTATTACACAAAACTGGACAAATATTTCAATAATTTGCAAACATATAAATCAAGTAACATAAATGTACTCTTGTATCCGAAAATTGAAGCGAGTAACTGTAGTTAGTTGCTTGCGTGATTTTCTAATCTTTTTTCGTATTTGCCACGTAGATGTTGAATTTCTTCTGTTACGGATTTCAATTTTAAGATCTTTACGCGTTTCATCGTTAATGGTGCTTCGAGTAGAGTTACGGGTACAACGAATCGCAATTATAAATAGACTAAGAAATAGTTCAACAGTTTGAAATTTTGTTCGCAGACGGCGTATGCGATTTTATCAAACGATTGTCTACGTATACCGTGAAAGTACACGAAACTACGAATAAAGTAAAATTCAAGTTTTACGATAATTTACGTTCATTTGCATCAGCAGCGCTGTCATTGAGCCAGTGAATTTTTAATCAATTCCTAGTATCGGTGCTGGATTTTTTACTCGACAATTTTGCACACTTTCGAGCGTAACGCGAATAGTTTTTCGATCGGAAAGCAATCTATGCGTTCAACGATAACTGCGGAATACAGATGATAAACGCAACCTCGATTTTTTTGTTTCGGATGACTTGTTTATTTAATACCAGCTCCACCAGTATAGACCGAGTGGTGCACGATTGGCTACAACTTTCACTTAAACGAAAAGTTTTTCGTAAAATTTAATGGACGTACAGTTCCGATAACGGATAAATATTGAACAGAGTTGCACGCTCGTTCTCGACAAAAATTTCCAAACGTTACCCCCCGATCGTTTCTTTTCGAATTCTGTCGCTCGGTTAATCACTCGTGGACGGATAACGATTAATCTTAAATATTATTTCACGAAGACGCTGCAACCGCGATGAAATCGAAATGAAATCGGACCGGAGTCGAAACACCAGCTACGGAAAAATGTAAGAAAGTAGATTGCGATACGGACCAGTTCCATAATTGGCTTTTTAACCGGCGGCCAACGATTCCGAGGCATCGACGCGTAGTGAAAACCGCTCGCAGAAATAACTCGAACATCGCGGTAATTAAGGGGAAAATACTGCGCGTGGAAATATATAGAGTGCGAGCGCGACGATCGAATTACTTTGTTCGCGCGGCGAGTTCCATCGTCCAGCACATTTATGATCGCGGCTGACCATCGTGATAATTAACACGCCAACCGCTGTTTACGGTACCGTTAACTATCTCCGTGGAAGAAGTTTAACTATCTTCGTTTTCCAGCGCGACGAGCTTCTCTTTTTTTTTTTAATTTTTCTATCAGCACAAGCGCGATACGAAAATTCGTCGCGCAACAGTGGTGTCGAATATCTCGCGACAACCGCGTAAAATAAAGCAACGATGGCCGCTACCTTGATCCAAGGATTCGCGCGAACCCGAGCAATTTCTCCGAGCCGGTGAATCGCATTCTTTCGCATACTTTCGTAGCAAAACGAGCGAGCGTGTCCGAGATAAGCAGGCGTTTTTAGATCCGCGAACGTGCTACGCGACTCCATAGCCACGGTTAAGAGTTTTAACCGTGGCCATTTTTCCTTTTAAATCGCTAGGTAAACACGGATCGTGAAGTTTTACGCCGGGCATGAGAAATGGGCGAAAACATTTGAAACTTTTTGCTCGTTCTCTACTTTCTTCGAATACGCGTTTCAACACGTTGAAGCGGTTGCCATCGAGGCAATCGATCTTACATTGTATGCGTTACGTTTCCATCGTACGTGCAACGTTCGGTGAACTGTGGTGGGTTGCGTAATTTATGGTCATCGAGTTCTCGAATACTAGATCATGCGTTTTCACTGGGTAAATAACGCAGTATGTCTTCTGTCTACGTTTAATTGCCCAATTTCGCTACACTGTAGTTTATAGTCGTTCCGGCGTAACGTTTCTTGCATTTTCTTTTACCGTGGTGTCAAGAAGAAGTATAAACACGTTTCTTATGCACGGGTTTCTTCTTCGCGTTGTGTCATGTGTCGGTGATTACAGAATTTCTGTACACCTCGTGTCCATTACGTCGCAAGGACGGTATTATTTAACGGTTATTTTCTCATTTCCGTTCGATAACTCATCCGATACCATCGATTACCTTACTTTTGTTCGAAACGATCGTTGTTAATAATATATCATTGCACCGTCGAATAAAACAACTCGTCCGGATACTAGTTTCGCGAACCAATTACGTTAGTTTCGCGAACCAATTCCAAAAGAAGTTTCGAAATAATCGACAAATTGTACAAAATTATTTCTAACGGCAATTCGATTCCGCGAAAGTACCACGAGAGGGGGTGTTTCTTCGAACAAAAAATATTCTAATGGAATTCAAAGAAATATTGACTGCTCTTTCTCGAATAATAATACATATTACACGTATCGTAAAGAGTGTTCAAACCCTGAAAGAAAGTACATACTATTTACAATTGGTCGAAGAATTTTCCCAAACTGATCTAATTGAGCACTGAACATTTTTTCCGTAGTTAAAAATAGAAAAGGTATTTGGGTGACCTGCTTCTGTGAATGTAAACCATACATGTACGACAAGTTGTTCACTATGTAGCTCTAGTTGTGCTACAAAGTGTTTCGTCGGCTCAACTGGTTTTTCTTCTTTCCAGATGTAGGCACCGATCAGACGATTGCATCTTCCTTCTGGACTCCGACTATCAAGACAGGCAACATTTTCACCGACGATGCAAACTTCTTCCCTTCGAGTCACGGGCTGGTACAGACTCATCCGAGCGCCGGCGTGTTCCGTAGCGGTTTCGGTGGTATCGATAACCTCGGTAGCAGAGGTGTGACCGTCAGACCACCGAGATTGAGACCCCTGGATTACAGCGAACGCGCTACTGCCGAACTGCGCCGAAATCCCTCGCTTTCCTCGCCCGACGAGTGCGCTAGAGCTTGTCGCGAGAACGAACCGCCCAGGATATGCTACTATCACTTCACCCTTGAATATTACACCGTGCTAGGGGCGTGAGTATCTCCTGTTTCTAATTATAAACGCGACACTTAGGTCCGACAGCTTCGATAACCTTGTGTACTCTTCGAAACCTTTTCGTCCCCTTGGAGTCCTCGTAATCGACAGCTCGGTCTTCTCGTTGTACTGTAAAGTTAAAAACGCGAGTTTAGTAGATATACTACTTGACCTTGAATATTACACCGTACTGAGGGTGCGAGTATCCCCTGTTTGTAATTATCAATGCGATATCTAGCTCCAATAACCGTTCAACCTTGCGCGTTTCTCGGTTCTTTTTCATCCCCTAGAAGTTCCTTTTCGTACGATCGAGTAGATACCGAACCGAGACGGTCGTAAAATAATTGTACATCTAGTAAAATTAACCGAGTTACAAGTTTACCGACTCATCTTCTGCGCGGGGACAAAAAAAGATAAATGTACGGGACTGATCAAAGATCCTAGAAGTTCGAGTCAAGTGGCAAAGTTGCATCCCGTTAATGCGTATCGTAATTTTCCTCGACTCGCAGCGCGTGTCAAATTTGCACCCCGAATGCGACCAACGTCGTCTGGAGCGATTGCCAATGCGTTTTGGCGGACGGTGTGGAACGTGGCATTCTGTCGACGAACCGAATGGTACCCGGGCCGAGTATTCAGGTGTGTCAGGGCGACAAGGTCGTGGTCGACGTGGAGAATCACATCGAGGGCATGGAAGTCACCATTCATTGGCACGGTATATGGCAAAGGGGAACACAATATTACGACGGTGCGCCGTTTGTCACGCAGTGTCCCATTCAAGAGGGTAGCACGTTCAGGTAATTATCCGTAACAACGATCTGGTCGTGTTCGAACGGTCGACGTAAACTAATTGCACGTTCTCTCATCGTTGCGATCCATGTTCCTCTTAAGTCGGAATGATTTACGACGACGTCGTTCGGGTTATTGTAACCTCGACGTTCACCGTGTGTCTGTACACCAGGTATCAATGGATGGCTGAAAACGAAGGTACACATTTCTGGCACGCTCACACCGGATTGCAGAAAATAGACGGTCTTTATGGGAGCATCGTGATACGTCAACCACCGAGCAAGGATCCCAACAGCCACCTTTACGACTACGACCTGACTACTCACGTCATTCTACTCAGCGATTGGTTCCACGAGACTGCGGCCGAACGTTTCCCCGGTCGTCTCGCTGTTAACACCGGACAAGCGCCTGAAAGCGTCTTGATCAACGGAAAAGGACAATTTAGGGTATGAAATACGACAAGGTTTCTTTCCCTTTGCAACGTCATCGTCGGCTCTTCACTCCTCTTTCTTCCACACTCTCTCTCTCTCGCTCTCTCTCTCTGTCTGTTTCTTTACGATCGGAAACTAGGATCTCCCCTGCATTTTAAGTTCCAATTACCTACGATATCTTGGGTTTCAATTTCTCTAGTGAGAAATTATTCTCGAATTGCAACGATCACGAGCAATAAACAATACAAGAGTCCAAGATCGTGTTTCTGGTGCCGTAGGATCCCAACACCGGTTTCATGACGAACACACCCCTGGAGGTCTACACTATAACTCCCGGGCGCCGTTATCGTTTCCGAATGATCAATTCCTTCGGATCGGTTTGTCCATCTCAGATTACATTCGAAGGTCACTCGCTCACCCTGATCGCCACGGACGGTGAGGTGGTGCAACCAGTCAACGTGGACACCATCATCTCGTTCTCTGGTAAATCTTCAATCCCCCCTCGCTCTCGCTCACTATCTCTCTCTCTCTCTCTCTTTCCTTCTCTCTCTTTGGCCAAGCGATTTTTATTGGCCGTTACGCGGCAGGGAAAGCGCGAAATAGCCGGCGTTTTTAATTGTTCGTCGTAAAAGTGAAACGCTAACCCGTGATTTACAGGCGAACGATACGACTTCGTTATAAACGCGGATCAACCGGTCGGTGCATATTGGATTCAAGTTCGTGCACTCGGCGAATGCGGTATCCCGCGCGCGCAACAGTTGGCTATATTGCGTTACGCCCGTGGCCCTTACCAACCGACCACCACCGCTCCGACTTACGATTTCGGTCTTCCACAGGGTGTCGTAAGTATGATTTTCTCCCTTTACGAGCCCAATGTCCGAGAAACGACACGACCGGAGAAAAGATTTGCGAAATTCGGTTATTCCGGGGGGAAAACGTTCGAAATTCCATAACTTTGTCGTTTCAGAAAATCGTTTTTGCGCTGAATCGTTTCAGTGCATTTCGGTCAAATTTATTTATTTCGAACCGCCTGCCGCGAACCGACACGACTGGGGAACGACTGTCATTTTTGAAATTATTTCTCGCGCTTTCGAGTTTCCTCGAAGCGTGAGTGTAACAGTCGCGCGAACATACGATGCATTGCAGAAAAATCAAAGAGTATTCCAAAGAAATGGAATAAATTTTGTCCAGCTTTCGTTCGTATATATAACACGCGCGATTAATACGAGCCAGCTACAGTTAACGCGGCATCCGATCGACGTTCTTCGTTACCTATAGCGAAGAAGGACATCCGGTACAAAAATTTCGTATTCAGGTACTGAATCCCCTGGACGCTATATGCAGTCGTCAACGCGAAGACGCGGTTTGCGTGAACCAGTTGAAGAATGCCCGTCAGGTCGATCAAGGTATTCTCCAGCAGCGACCAGATGTGAAAATATTCTTGCCGTTCCGTTTCCTCTTCTACAGGCCGGAAGAAGTATTCCAGCCGCAAACGTATAATCGATTCTTGGGTAAGAAACCGGTGATTTTAAAAGCTTCGTCACCGTGCTCGGAAACCGTCGTTCGGCTTCGTCTAAGCGCAGTTTCTTTCTCTCGCGTACGGTGCAACGCGTCGTTCGTTCGTTACCAACGAATCGGCTAATTCAACGGGCCCTCGACGTCCCGTGGAAACGTTTGTCACTTCGCGTGTACTTCCAGTGGCACCGACCGGAGATCACGTAATTTCTCTCGTCGATGAAATCTCGTTCACGTTTCCGCCGGCGCCTCCGCTTTCGCAAATCGACGACATCCCCCCTGAGCAGTTCTGTAACGGGGACAACAGACCTGCCGACTGCGGCGCCAACTGCATGTGCACCCACCAGGTTGATATCCCGCACAACGCGGTCGTCGAAGTGGTCCTCGTCGACGAAGGTGCGTATCGTTTCTACGTACAATACTCGATCCTTTCGCATCGATCACCGATGTGGACGCGTACTAGAAGTCTTTGACACGCTCTCTCGAATAATTCTTGAATTTAATTGCACGGAAAAGTACAACGCGTTCGTAGATTTCCCAACTGCACGACACCGTCACGAGCGAATTGGAAATAGGAAAATCGTAGGCGATTGAAAAATTCGAATCACCGTTGGAAAGTCTTGAAATTTAATTATCAGAGTACCAGAGGGACGTGCTTAAGCATTGAATCAATATTGCGGATATTTACTAATGTTTTGTATATTCGGAATAATGGATCGGCAAATTTCGAAATGGTCGAGTAATCGATAACGATTACTGTTCGTAAACCTGACATTTCGAACTGAACGATTGTGTTATTCGTTTCGCGCAGTGCAACAGCCGAATCTGTCGCATCCATTCCACTTGCACGGATACGCCTTCAACGTGATCGGTATCGGTCGCTCACCGGACAAGAACGTGAAAAAGATCAATCTGAAGCACGCGCTGGATCTGGACAAGAGGGGTCTCCTTAATCGTCAATTCAATTTGCCACCTGCCAAGGACACCATCGCCGTACCGAACAACGGCTACGTGATTTTCCGATTCCGTGCCGATAATCCCGGTAAGCCGACACGAGGATCATTCTCCCTTTATCTCGCTGAAACGTTCGCGGAAAGCTTTTGTCGAGAGTCGATTACCGCTTCGAGTTTACGGAAACCAAAGTCCAATGAGCGCCTAAAAATGGTATAATTACTCTCCCTTTACAGGATACTGGTTGTTCCACTGCCACTTCCTCTTCCACATACTCATCGGCATGAACCTGATCCTGCACGTGGGCACGCACGCCGATCTGCCACCGATACCGCCGAATTTCCCCAGATGCGGGGATCATTTACCGCCCATCACGCCACCAACGTTGTCGTTGGACTCGTTTCACTGATCGATCCTGAGATCGGAGCTCAGCGATCGAGGTGGTCCAAAGCATGCACGATATTGTTAGCGTATTCCTGTAAATTAGTCGGTATGCCGTAGCGAATCATTTCGTAATGTTATCTTACACTCGTCGGGGGTCGTTCGTCGAAGAGCGTTCTTTACCACGCGAAACGGACGAGGAGAGATATCGTAGCTGTGGTCCCTACCCCTGCCGTAAAAAGAAAAATGAAAAAAAAAAGAAAAAGAAAAGAAGAAAAAAGAAAACGTGGCGCACGGACAAGCGACGGAGATAGCGAACGAACGGACGCGAGGAGAATTTCGTAAACTCGGTAACGACGTTTTCCGTTTCTCTGGTAAACGTTCGATATTTATTTGTTCGTTCTGGGTGCTACACTCCGCGCGTGCGCGCGCGCGCGCGTGCGCGCGATGAACACCGCCCGCCCTCGTCCTCCCCCAATTCGCTCGGTTTCGCGGCGAATCGTCGATCGCGCGAAACAAATCGGGCCTGGCTTTGGGACGCGCGAACGTTACCAGGCATTCGTAACTCTGTAAATAATGTAGAAATAGTCGTTACGTTCAACGTGACATTAATCGCAAGAGGGGGGTAGTTATTGTTTTCGGGGTTAAAAGTAGCGCTCGGAGAGGAGCTCCGCGAGACCTTTCACCGGGTGAGGCGATCGATCGGGCAGCGATATCGTTAGGGAAACGCTGTTTAAGGAAACTCGATCCGTTCGATCCGCACGATCCGCTTGAAGCGGGACAACGCCGATAAACGGCGCGGAGCCGCTTCGCGGGATCGCATCCAGATTCCTAAAGTGGCCGTAGTTAGGGAGGAAATTCGTGCCCGTAACCGGAGCACGCGCGGCTTTCGTTCTTGTCCTTGTCAGCCTTCTCCAAGTAGATCGATTAGGGTAAACTTAGCCATTGCCTAATACGTTGTAAACTGGTGGTTAACAAAACGGAAAAAAGGTGGGAAAAAAAAAAATACAAAAAATATTCGTAGAGTTTAGCGTCGAGAGATACGATTCGGGGGCGTCGAGGAGATTCCCGTCCCCCTCAACCTAGGCCCCAAAGCCCCCCGCGTTGATGATCGTGTCGCTCGTGAACTCGAGCGACGCGTACACGGCCCACGTGAGACGGTAAGAAGTCTCGTGGCAGTCAACGTGTTACAGTTCGCCTTTACCGTACACGCACGCCGAGCTGCACGTTTCGTTCGTCGGATCGATCCACGGTCCCATTCGCTATTTATTCGCTCGTGTTCGAAATTTTCGAAGCAAGCCGACCGTAGGGGACAACGATTCGGACCGAAACGGGGACGGGGAACCTGTTCGCGAGAATTTCCTCGAAACATCGAGCTACGTTTCATTCGCGACTAATTAAGGTGACACTTTCTACCGTACGTTCGATGTTACACAAACGAAGAAACACATCTCCGTAATTTTCGCGCGTCGAGAATCGATCCTGCGAATCGTGAATCTTCTTCTGTATCGCGTTCACATTTACGTGTTAATATTCTTCCTAAAATTCTCTGGATCACAGTTGCTGTAAATCCAAGGTGACGACACTTCTGCAGGCGCAGCGAGTACAGTACGCGCTCGAGGAAAATGCATTCGGAGGTACGGCGGGTTTCGTCCGTTCAGGGGTCGTCCGAGACGCGGGAAAAGTATTTTTGTATCTGCTCTCGAACGAACACGATCCGCCGCAACTCTTCGTGCAATCTTCTCGCGCGCGTACTGTACACTTTGCACCAGTTTGTGTATCACGTTCCTCGTAGAGGGTGTTCGCGAGCGACGTATCTTGTCCTCTCGAGAGATCGTACACGCGACAAAATCCTACTGATGTGTCTCGTCGAAGAACGTCGCGTTTCTCGAACACCGAGAAACGAATTTGAGCGAATGACATCGGTTCGCGCGTAACAGGTTCGCCACCCCCGTGACCGGAACGTCGAATCGAACGCCCGAACGATACGTTCCACGCGCAAAAACGATATTTGAGAGCGAACGTCGTGACGTCGAACGACGCTCGGTCGCGACGGTGCACGACCGTCGCGCGCAATAGTTGTACGTATATTCATGGTGCCCTCCATTTCTTTTATCACGGATGGAGAATACGTCTTACAGTTACTCGCAACTCACAATTAACGCTTCAGTGCTCGATCTGTACGTGGATCGCGGCGCCGCGCATGCGCGTACCCCCGCGGGTTACGCGCATGCGCCCCGTCGCGATCCACAATTTCATTCTGTAGATAGACTCCGTCTGGTTCGTTTCGCCGAGCTCGCTCGACGTAAACCATTAAAACACGAAATACTCAATCGCGGCGAACGCGACGCGCGCGGTTAGCGGAGACACACGGGCTCAACGTGCGAACGTTCACGCGTGTCGCTTACGAGACCCGTACCGTAATTTATTTACGCGTAACCGTAAGAATTCCGTTTCGAACGACGACCGGGAGCGTTCTCTCCTCGAGATTGTCGACGATGAACCCTTCGATTGTCGTGTCCTTTGGATGTCGAGATTTCGGCGATCGATTTCCACCGATCGTCGAGAATCCGCGCATTGGATTGGCTCGAAGGGTGGGTGACTCCGAGAACGTCGAGGTATAGTTGTAGGCTCGAAAGATGACTCTTGGATCGAGGGGAACATAGTTCTGTGCTTAAGGGGAACGTGGACAGCGTCGAGCGATTTTTGCTCGGTCGTAGGTCTTCTAAGGGCGACCAAGACGTTCAATCCAATACGATTCCTCCCAGAAGTCATCTTCGCAGCTCCGCACAGTAGGTTCTCGCGTGGAAATAGTTGTCCGGGCTAGGAGAACGTGCCTGTCTTTAGTCAGACGTTGGTAAAGTCGATCCGCTATTTATTTGTAAAGGTTTGCTCGCTCAAAAGCGGTGCGATATTTCGCGGTTAACGGTGAAACGACGGAGGTTGATCAATTGTCAACCGTGCATTCAACGTTCGATTCGATCGATGTCCTTTAACCATACCTTCGTTGTCTAACATCGTTGTAAATCTTCTTTCGTTTTCCCTTTAATTTATTCAAGTGTTTCTTTTTTTTGTGTAGAGATGTACAGACACGCTGTTTTAAAATATACGTATCGTTAAAAAAATTCATTGTACGTTCGTCGAAGTTTATCGGAATATGTTGAATCGTTCACACTCTCGGATTCTCGAACGTTTTCATCGTCGGTGCAACGAAAAAAAACATGTTTATATGTATTGCGTTCGTTGTTGGCAATTAGAGTGGCGAACATTTGTATAACTATTTATCTAACGAAACGCTTAACGGGTTTCGACAGTTATTGTGCACATGGAGATGAGTTTTCGTGTTTTTGTACAGGTAGTATTTAAGCGAGTAATTCGCGTATACTCCGTTATCAGATAAAGATGTACATTTAATAATAAATTTGTTTTTAAAAGCTCGACTATCTTTTCCAATTGGAAAGTTACACCGAAACACCGTGTTACGTCCCAAAATCCGATCGAAGTATTCCAACGATCCCAACTATCTTAAATGTTCTACGATTATTCGTTCTAGGGTCTTAATAAAATTATCTAAATTTTGTCTATCCTACCGAGTTAAGAAATTAGTATACGTTCTGTATATTCTCGCAGCTTGGTAAAAAAAGTATACGCATTTCTATCCCATTAGTTTAAAAAATGTACTACATTCTACGTATCTTATGAATCTCGATAAATATTCTAACCTTGACTTAATTTTTTGCATTAGAAAGAGACCATTCGAGAAAAAAACAGTTATTTTCTTCGCCGTAAATATAAACGGTCTGTCGCGTATTTTTTACAGAATCCAAGACATCGATCGCATTTATTGCATATTTATGTAACCATTCGATCTTTGTATAACTCGTAACTTGGCAAACTTTCAAAACATTTCTCTGAATGTTCGTATACGTAAATTGTCCCGAACAGTTTTGTTTTCCATAACGTGACGTTACGTTTTAAATCGCGAGCTTTTGGCACGTCCGTCTCGCGATAAACATTTCGTTTCAGAGTCCAAAAAAGAGCCACTGACCCCACATTCTTGTAAACCGTGGATAACGACCGTACGAGAAAACCGGAATACTGTTATCGTTAACGTTAACGTATTCCTTGTTAAATGAAGTTTCAAAAATAGCGGTGCTCGGCCTCGCTCAATTAAACCGCGTAAAAATGGTACAGTTAACCCGGATATGTGAACTTTTTCGAGCGATTAACGACGCAAGAGTGAAAGGATCAACCACGAGAGTCGATCTTCGTGAATATTGTAAAATTATTTATCAAGGTAACTTCGAGTATGGTGGGGTCGTTGAAAAAGTTATATACGTCTCCGAAGAAAATAAATGCGACGAACAATGAGAAGCTTCCTATATATAAATCCTACATCATTGAACGTACTCGACTACAATAACGCTCAAAGATCTTGTATTTCTCACAGTAGCTTTGTTGCGCAATATTAATTTCCCGATAAGATCAACGATGATTTACAAATTACTGAAACAATACATCTATTCGACGTACGCGAGGAAGAATAGTAGTTCTTGCTGCTCGCGAATCTCAAGTATTATGGAAAAGTATCTCGTAACGTTGTTCGTGTTTTCGATCGAAGTCCGCAATACCGAAAGCTTTGCGTACGTAATTCGTCCTTGACAGAGTATTCAGTATGAGAGGAGACGAACGATATGCGTGTCTCCTTACGTGACAAAACGTATTCATGAATGCTGCATATCCCCAGGGTCGCATACTTTTACTTGTGATTCGATCCCACGAACACGTAGAGATTTAATTGTACAATAACCGACTATTACGTTCTAACCGCTTCGTTTTTGTCGAAGCAGTCGAGTCACGCAAACTGTGTTTCGTTTGGGAGTCCGTTAACCTTTCAATTGGTAAGTCATCTTGACAGATAAATATACGAGAATTATAAACCGACGACAATAAAATTCACCTTCGCGATTACAAGAGATCTCGAGAATTTTCTCCTCGCGTGGAGATTAATTTTCATCTCGAGTATCGTAGAAGATGCGTTCGTTAAAATATCTACGATTCGCGTTTTTTCGGCCCTACGACGAGCACCGAATATACGGATAAAAATTCGCCTGGTTTGGGGTGTGGAATCAGTATTTGACAATATTTTGTAAAATCGTTTACTGTATTTATGGAGCATGTAATCGTAACTCGTTCGAACATGGAATGTTTCATTGAGCTATTCAGAGCGAATAAACGTGTCGACGACAGAACGTGGTTCTGCTCGATTTATTGTCTCTGTTTCTATCGCTGTGCTTGTCAAATTTTTATACAATCGCGTAATAATTTCGTCCGGGAGGACCATACTTCTAACTGGACGGTATAAAACTACGCTAATTTTGACGATACAAGCGCGAGAACAGACGTGTCGTTTCTACGTGTCGCTAGTCGCAAAGGATGAATTTCCCGATCAATGAATTTATGTACAAAAGCGGTTCGTCTAATTCTTCTTAATTAAGTACGATGTTGTGCAACGTTATAAATGCTAAGTACCTATATTTATGACTATCATATGATACATATACGATCTAGCGGAAGAACCTTCTCCCGTGCGAAGACGTTGAAAATATACGGAGGCAATCGGTGCAATTTCAACGTATGAAATAACAATCGATACCGTATCGGGAGCGTTCGCATCGAATTCGATCTCCGTGAAAATTCCTGATAGAGCCTCGTCTCGTTGGGAGAAGGAAAAGACAGCTATATTGATACTTGAACATTAGTACAAAAATACTCTGTAAGGCAGGAATTGTTTAACCCTTTTGTGTACGTAATATATTAGTAGTAACTATTAAGGACACATCGAGTTACGAGGATCGATCCTTAACGCGCGGCAGAAGGTTTCTCGGAACGACGTATTTCGTTTCTCGTTCGGGGATACGAACGATCGGTGAGTTGCCCGCGTGACGCGTTTTCGAGTCGAGGATCGATACGTCGTTCGTTATTTCGTTATCGGTCGGTGTATTTTCTTTTCGAACAGCGGTGAGCGGCGATTCCAACGAATCCAGCCGTTGCGAGTGATTATCGTTTGTTAAAACAGAGCTTGAAACGCGAGTCTCGTTCAAAACATTGAAGCCGAAAATATTAATCGTCCGTTTCTATTATTTTTCGTTAAGTGGCTATGGAGAATATTATTTCCCGGAATAATGGGAACCGATGTTCGACGGTGGCCCTCTGTGATGATGATGATGCTTCTGGCCTGGTCCGGAGTATCTGCTTCCCGGTCGGGAGTGAACTATGGCGTAGTGATCGCTGTTCGTCGATATCGACCTCGTGGAGTTCATCGTCGATCCTCCGGAAGCGTATCCTTGCTTCCCGTTTAAGGAGTATCTAAGTACAGAGAACGATTTATTCAGGATTTTCATCGCTACCGAATCTACTTTCGCTAATAATCCTTCATTATTCTAAGCACCGGTTGTTACGAACGGAGGACTCGTCGGGACAATTTGCATCTAATTGCGCATCGAATATATCAAACGAGACAAAGGCGCGGTCTTGAACGAGCTACTGCTTCGATGTTTCGATCCTCGGAAATCTAGGAACGAATTACGGACCGAGAACCACAAATTGTATCGTTAATTCTAACGAGACTTGTCAGAGTACGCGAATGTGCTTTGGTACACCGGTACGCGTACGATAGGCGCAGATCGTTTCGAAAATTTTTACCCTCCATACCTCGACACGTTCGTATCGTGCATTACCGACAGAACGAAACTTTTCTGTTCGATAAAATAAAATACTGGGTCGTTCGGAAAGTCGTTTCGTTCTTTTGAAACACAACTTTTTTAGAATATGTATAAACATCTATAAAAAAAAGAACGAAACGACTTTCCGAACGAATCAATACTTGGAAAGTCGTTCTACTCGCGCACTCTGTTAGAAACGGTGATGAAAAGTTTCGAAAGGAATGTTCCAACGTCCTCTGTACCGGGTATCTGGTTCATCTCGTCGTTATCGTAGGAGAATTTCGTTCACGCCCACGCAACGATACGGTTTCTTCGACTTCGCGACGAGTTCTGGCACAGGTGCGGCAAAAGTGGAACGTAATCGTGAAAAGAACAAGATCGAACCTCGAGCCGTATTGAGAGCCGTGCCAGCTACGATACGGATCGTAATCTTCGATGATGGATGGTTCCTTCTCGATGGTATCGGTCCTGGTGCAACTGCAGGTCATCGCGGAACAGAGGAATATGTTGATAATGAGCATGATGAGGAACAGAATGCCAAGAACCACGGCCAGCCAGAGCAGCCATAATGGGTGAACGCTGCCGTCCTCGTACAAAGTTTGCACAGCTATTAAACGAGACGCGTTCGATATTGAGACCCATTAATCGTTCGTATCGCGGATAATGGTAACGTCGAATGGGTGGGATAGGGGATGCGAGGCGGGCTAATTAATAGATCGGTTGGAAAAATTCCGAGGGTAATTTTCAGTTAGGTTGGACAGCAGGAAGCCATTTGTGGCCCGGGGTATGAAAAGTACGATAGAATATTTACATGGTGTTTGACCAGGGTCAAGAACGAACACGCTCGTGCCGGCAAGAAGCACTCCTTCCTCGCCGCTCACGCTTTGCCCATTAATTAAAGACGCTCCCTTTATTTCTTCCTCGTTATCGCCTTCGCAAATAGGGATACCGCAGCTTCCTGGAGGATAGAAGATTAACGTTTTGCGTTTCACCTGTTATCTGCGTGCCGTAATTTACCGTTCGACACTCGACCGAGCGTGGCGGAACATTAAAATCCCCCACCGTAAAAAGAAAGCGGCGATGGTCCGCGGGTAAAGTTGACGCGAGCTCGTTCGAACGCGAAACGTACGTACGTATCTGATAACGCGGCCTAGGGGGTGGGGTGGGGTGGGGTGGGGTGGGGGGACACTTCCGAGGGGATATGTTAATTCCCCTAGGTCGAGTTGAACGGCACACTGTGACCCACATGACGGCACGCAGCCGTAATCGGGAATCACTCGGTGGATCAGTTTATACCTCTGCACACGGCGATGTCGCATTGAAAATGCACTTGCGGGCTGTCAGGAAACCGGAACATCGAGAACAATGTCGCATCCGCCAGGCCGGTGTTCCGATCGTACATGAATTTCGTCACGACCCAAGCCTTTACGGGACACCTTTGTGATTGAACGTGAACGGTTACGTAATCGGTTATGATCGTGGACCGAATCGCTCGCGGGACGCCTCCGATTCGGTGTTACCGATCTTGGACAGCGTCGCGTACCTCGATCGGTGGAAACGAACGCGACACCTCCTACGACTCCGAGTGGAAATACCTGGAATAAAATTTCCCGTGCACCGTCACTTTCCTACGGGTCTCGTCAACTTGAGTTTCGATCGTGTTGTCCGGATCTTGGATCACGAACCAGGGTTCCATCGAAAAGATTCTTTACGCGGAAGAAAAGAAATTGAACCCTCGTACAGGTAAAGTACGGTAGCGCGCGTTAGCTGTTCGTAATTACTTCGATCGATGCGTTGCAAACGTAAAATATTCTAAATACGATAAGCGTAACGAGAATTTCAATTTCGCGATCTCATCGGTAACGAGTCGACGTAAACGTTCGTCCGTGATCGGGATCCACCGAATCGAAACTCGAAGAAGCACGAGAACGATATTTATTCCAAGCTCTCGACTCGTTCGTGCGCGAGGTATCGTCCCCTCTGTCGACAATTGAGACACCCCGTTTGGTCAACGGAGGGGAGGTTTTCGAAACTCGGTGAGGTGTCGTCGATCCAACGGGATCGAATTCCACGATCGAGAGCGACTTGCGTCGAATCGTCGATCGAGTCGCGTTCGGAGAAATTTACGACCGATTGAAACGAGACGAACGACGAACGTACCCTTTGTCGTCGATCAGCTGCACGCTGTTGTTTCGTTTATTGAAGGCGAAGCACGATTTCACTTTAATTCCGTACATTCCTGCAATGCAAAAGATCGATGAGAGCGCATCAACGGCGCCCGCGCGCGTTCGCGTTACGCGCGCTCGTTAATTCCAATTAAATGTAAGGGTGAAATGAAGCGAGTGGTGCAGTACGAACCATCTGGTCGCGAGATCTCCGCACGCAAAGTATAGTTGTGACCATAAATAGCCTCTTGCACTTTGTGGCCTCCGTCCAAAAGGCGCAACGATACTAACGAAGTTTCATTCCTGCGCAGAAAATTATCGTACCGTTGCGAAATTATACCCTCGCCGGTTCGGCGCCGTGATTTTAAGAGATACGAGCTAATATTAATAAACGTTATATGTACTTCGCATTTTTGAATCCGGCTTTTCCGCACGTAATAACGTAAAATTTATCGTCCGCCAGCTCCAGGGTCTTGTGTATCCTCACCGCGATGGGGATGGAACGTTCCTCGTTGTCCTGCAAGAATTACAACGGGATTAAGAGGAATTTGTCGTCGGTGTGTTTGCAACGATGCTCGACGTTTTCGAAAAGCCACGAACTTCGATGTTTCGGAGAAGACACGGTTAAACGAAACGCGAAGATTTCTAAATGGAATTATAGATTTTTTTTTTTTCCTAGACGATCGAACGATCTACGATACATAAATGTTAAAACAATTGAACGTATTCGTGGTCGAGAAATTAGAGCGAGATGCGATATATTTGTGTATCGTCGTTTACCCAATTTCTTTCGAAAAGCTCTTCGATACTGTGAGAAAAATGTACGTTTTTGGAAACATTAATAATCGCGAAGAAACGAAGAAAATTATTTGCCTTTGCTGTCCGGTCCGTGAAAATATTTGACTTTCGTCTTCAGAAATTTCTCGTATTTTCAGGAACGAATAGGGTAATTAAGTATTCCGCTACTAATGGACCGCTCCATGAATTAAACACGGCAGACCGAAAGTCAAGGATTCGTGGTTCCGTGCTCGGTCAAAAATTCTACGTTAAATTAACAAGAAGAATACTCGAGGGTCGAGTATGCTCGGATTCGTTTCTCTTTTTTCAATTTTATTTTTTATCGCTGAAATGAGCTTATCGCGGAACGTAATACCGTAAGATCGTTTTACGCTAAATTAATTACTCTTTGTACGTTTCGGGTCGAAGTGTGTCGATGAAAAATGAAGAAAAATAATTCTTCGATTCTTCGAAGCTTCCTCCACGGAATGAATAAATTTTAAAGTGGACAATTCATAATTAACATCTCAATGAATCGTTAAAGGTCGCGGCGCGTACTCGTTTCAGGTAACTGACCCAGGAGCTCGGCTACCGCTTTCGCATTGTATTGTTTCAACGAGGGCTACCTACAATATAACAGAGATCGATATGTTAATTACGAAACGCCCTCTTTAAAAGCTACTTCTTCTCCAGAGAAAGCTTCGTGGATTCAACCTACATGCTTTCGAGACTTTTATCACCGAACGTTCGACTCGATATTCGCGAATGAAAAATTTGCTGATAATTTTCGCGTTTCGAAAACGACCGTGAAAGTTAAAAGAAAATTTATTCCAAATATCGATCCTCGTAAACGAAAACGACGAAAATAGAAACTCGACACTCTCGACAATTTCGGAGATAAAAATTAATTTGCGTATATTAAAGAAATTCAAAACCAAATAAATTGATACGTTTCAAGTTCACCAAGATTCCTGACCTCGAATGGAAAAAGTGATCGATCAATATCGCGTCGAACGATCCTGTAACAATCATCCAATGCAATAATACCGATTATTCCTTCCAGTTCGATGATTCGAAGAAGAGTTCCGTATCGACGACTTCTGAAATTTAAAGAACTCCGAAAGTTTACCGTTGAAATCGTAGAAGAAGACGATTGCTTCCCAGTATTTTTCATCGCGGCTTATTGCAATCGTCGAGGCTTGAATTTTCATCGTGAACATCGCGGTACTTACGTTATTTACCAAGACGCCGCAATAATCCGGAGATCCTTTGGGCGCCAGAAGATTAATAGCGAGGGTCGCGTGTGTAGAACCATTTCCGGGCGCCATGCACTGCGGCGTCCGAAAATCTCTAGCGTGAACAGCTCCTACGAAACTCTGATTTAGATTCACTCGTATCGTCATGTGGCCGGCTTTGCATGTCGCTGTGACCGTCGGCTGGAACTCCGTGTCCAATAATTGAGCGGTGACCTGCGATGGAACAAGAACGAGATTGAACTTGGCGGAATTCACCACGGTAACCACATTTCGAAAATTATCATTCGAGACGAACGAATGCACTCTGTATGGTAAACCGTCGGATTCGAATCTACGACACGTAACGATTTACGTTCGATATGAAAATTAATCGAGTAAATGCTTCACACGTAATTACTTCGACATTATTATCCGGTATCGGCGTCATCTCGGAGAATTAACGCTACTTCCATTATTCGATACAATTGAGCACACCTCGCGCTTCCACCGAAAGAATTCAATCCCGCGAAAATGAATCCAATACACTCGTTGAAAGTATTTCTCATCGCGATCGATATTTACGGAATCGAGAAGCGGTTGCAGTCGTACGGACCCCTTTCTCCCCTCGCCCAAGGAATTTCACTTTATATAAGCAAACTTTCCATACGTTACGACCCGACGAGTGAAATTCGGTCGAAAACGAGGAATCGAATACGTACGGTCGATTTCGTTGAACACGCGCGGCTCGAAATCGAAATATCTCCTCGATTTCGTTCGAAGGTATTACCTTTCGTCGCCTTCGTTCGATCGATCGGCCCGATAGAGACGTCGAAGCGAGATAAATAAATTTTCACTTGGAATTTCCAGGGCCGCGTGCACGCTCGGGCGCAACTATCGGCCCCGCGGAACGATGGGAATCACCCTTGAAGTGGAAAAATGGACGCGGCAATTAATATTAAACACACTCGGCTAATTAGTCTGCCAGGTATAATTGTACGCGGTTAATTGCCCCGTGCCCTTAAAAGCGCGCATTCCGAGCGGCTTCGTCCTTCGTTCGGCTGACGGCTATAAATTATTCGATTAATTATGTCCGGTGAGGGTTGGCGGGGAGGGTGTGGGATGGAGAACGGGGCAGGAATCCACCGGGGGCGAAGTTCGCCGGGTTCGGTGAATCGAGGGAAAGAAAAGTTGTGGAAATTTTCGCGCGTATCGGTCGATAGGTGCGCGAACACTCGCTCGTGATCGCGAACGGGCTGTATACGGGGTGTCGGGGTCTCCGGAACGAAAGCTGGCGATATTTCTCCGGCCCGATCGGCAACTTAATGCCCAAGTAAACTTGGGACCGGTCTGGGCGGTAGCTATCGACCCACGCTAACTTTCAATTTCATGTGGCCGGACCACTTCGCTCGCCGCGGATAAGGTATATGTACGTGTATATACGAGGAATGTCCAGCGGTGCCCGGACGGATACGCCAACAATAAAATCGGCCCCGGTCTGTAGGAGATGCTGCGACGAGCAGCATGGCCACTCTCGGAACCGAGACAAAGGTCTCTCGGACGTAGGCGTTCGCAAGGCCACCAGTCCTAAATGCTCTTCGGTGGCCTCTCTCCACCAGAGAAAGATCGGCGGACGTGTTGGGTTACAGAAAAGGATTCCTTCTCTCGCGGACGGCTAATCGATTATGAGAACACGACATGGTAACGTATACGCGCGCGTCCTTGCGTTTTGCCAGCTGCTCCTTTTTTGGTCTCGATGCCCCGCGCAACGTTCGGCCTCCTCTCTCTCTCTCTCTACCTCACCGACCGGCATCGAGTCTATCATCCACATTGGGACCGACTTTCTTTGTACCTGTCGTCGATGCCAGCGACGATACGCGTTTAAACATTTTGCAATCGATCGTCCATCGAACGAACGGTAGACCATTTCGGTAATGCGGACCATTTCAGAGTACCGTGTCGATCGAATCGGGAACATTCTTTCCTGTACGCAAGTTCGCGACCACGACGCGACAACGGATACTCGACAATATTAATTGTCGCAAAAGATCAGATTGTAATATCCGGTTAAATTATGATACACAGGGATCTCGCGTGTCCAGTGATACGACGAACCATCGTCGTGTACTTTTCTCGACTCTCTGCTTGCGACTGAAGAAAATTGAAAAGGGCAGGGGACGACCCTTTTTCGGCAGTACGAATACAGTCCCTAAAACTCAACATAGACTGTTCGTTGTCAACGCGTTGTAATCTCGTGGATTATTAGACGCCAATGACGCGTCGAATCGAGAAAATTGTCACTTTCGATGAGTTTTCGATGGTAGCGTTTAGCGATGATTTCGCGTTAATTTCACGATCGATACCCGTGCGGTTAATTATGACGAAGCTAACCGCTATTTATTTCTTTGCGATCCGTGACTACTTCGAAAGCAATTTATTTCTTGCAGCTTCGTTACGAGGTATACGCCGTAGACCGATGGCTTTACGTAATCAATACCCCGGTTTCGATTAACAAATAGTTCAATGAAGCTCCGAGAAACCAATCAGAAGTCTCCCGCTTTCAGACCAGGACGTCCCGGGATCGGAACGAATCGCAAGAAACGCAATATTCGTATCCATGACCGCGGTCTCTAATTTCCGACTAGAACGAGAGTCACGGCAAGTATGTAATTACTATGATTCACAATCGCCTGGCTTCTCGGGCACGCAACATTCGATACCTCGCGAAATCTGTTACTCCTCTCCATTGACGAGAAATTGTTTTACGCTCGCGTGCTGGAAACCAGGGCCGGCCGAAATTCCAAGCGAATAACTCAACGGAAAGAAAAATTCAAGTTTACGAGCAGATTGTTGCTCGAAGCGTTCCATCGAACAATTTTACGACCGCTGCGCTTCTCGTTCAGTTCATTCTTACCTACGTTTTCGATCTACGGTTACAAAATTACATTTTCGAACTTCCGATTGTACATTTTTAATTTTCTATCGCTGCAACGATCGGTCTCGTTTCACAATTTTCCAAGCGCAAGATTTTCTAAACATTTCACCCGCAAATTACCCTAACGATTATACGCCGTTCTCGATCCAGTCTCTATACTTTGCGCAATCTTCCGGAAACCGTGATTCATTTTTCAATCGAATAAATTGTGCATAAAGCAAAGTAAATTACAAAGGTGAAAATCGCAATTATTTTTCCCTGCTCTGGAATATATAACGGCGGTAAACTCGTTAGCGTCTCCCGGGTGGATGCAATATCCCCGCGGCGGTATGCACGCGCGAGTAAAGTTTCATCGGAAGAACGGGTCGAATTAAAAATCGTGGCGAGACGTCGCGCGGGTTCTTGACGCGGTTTCTTCGGGGCGACGTAAAAAGAGGGGCCCGGAACACGCCCGTGTCGACATTAACGGCGTGACGTAATCAGCATTCTCGTCCAGGTATGCAGGGGCATAGACGGACGAGGAGGACGGTGGAAACGAGACGAGCCCGAGCACTCGCGAGCTCGTGGTGACATCACGGCGAACCGGCGCTTACATAAACGAAAGTTAACGTGGTCCGCGACGTTGGATAACATCGGCCCTCGTCGACGAATTTCTTCGCGTGGGACAGAAGGCGACGCGCGGCGCCGCGCCGCGCCGCGCCGCGACCGGCGCTGAAAACAAACGCTCGAACGGATCGCAGAGCGATGTAACCGGCTAACGAGTGACTTTGCTCGTCGACGGAGAAAGCAACAATTAGCCGGCCGCGGACGCACGCCCGGTCACGGAATAGAATAATTCATGTACAAGGGACCGTGGCGGACAAGTGGCCACTTAGTAATTCGCTACGATAGAATGTACATTATCGGCAATCGGCCGCGCGGCCGATAAATCACGAATTTTTCAACGACGAAACCTAGCTGGAAGCGTGTGTGCGTGCACGTGCACGTGTCCGCGGGTTGGACGCGCGAGCGCGCGAGCGCGCGAATTTTACGCGTGGATAGCGGCAATGTATCAAGATTTAATCCGAACCGCCTCGTGGCCGCAATGTTTCAACACATTCCGATAGTACACACCCATAGGCGGGTATGCGAACCGCAGGAACGAGGGCGGAATAGTATCGACTGTGAAGCGGCTCACATTTTTGGGAACGGAATGGAATATATTGCCGGACGTATCGTTGCGCGCCGCGTACTCGTATGTCCAGTTCGACGTCTCTGTTTTATTATTGTTGTTATCGGACCGCGATTCTTTCCGCGGTTCTTCGACCATTCGTTCCAAGACCGTTATTAGAATAGTTTTTTACTCGCTGGGGACTACACAAATGGTACTCCATTCGGTGATTATTACCGAGATCGGTTTAGTCGCCGGTTGTTGGGAATGTTCTGTTCCGAGAATGTTGCTAGCGTTAGATTATTCGCAGGCTGGTATTAAAATATTGATTTATTCAGTGCCAACTACTGAAATATTATTTCATCGATTGACTGGCATTGAAGTGTTGTTACACTCGTCGAATAAATCGTCGAATAATTATGGTAAAACATTATTTTAGTTATTGTTGTACGTTCTTGTTGCGCTCGTAGATGCCGACACGTATCGTCGAAGGAAGAATAGTTTTCACGACCAGGTACACCTAGATGCTTTTGAACCGAGCCTCAAAATTATTACACGATTACAGCGAACGCGTTAACACGTATAGCGTTCCGCGTAGGTAACGCGCTTTTACGATGAACATTTCGTGCGGAAATACGTGGAAAGGAAACGAGTAATTTTCTGGACAATAATTGAGACGAATATATCAAATTGTGCCCCACCGTTGTATAATTTGTCGAGACACAAATTATAAAAGTTAACTGTCTCGGGAAAGCTTTATTTTCGTATATTTTATTTAGCTTACTTCGGTTATATTTGTACATCGTACGGACATTTCGGACTACATTTATCATGAGATTTGCTACAATGTTCGTACGGTACGATAGTTGAGTTATTCGTATAGATTCTTGTCGAAGATGCATTAACTTTTAGAAGGTTTAGACATGCACATAATTTAGAATGTTTAGATCTTTTTCTTGAAGATTATTAGACATTCCTGTAACGCCACTTAATTTGTAAAACCGGATTCTAACGGTTACGATCTTAACGAGTTAGATGGAAAATTAGACAGTCTTCCGTTTGCTTGTTAAAACCATGTCCGTTATAATTTCAATACTACTGTAAGAGTGGCAATGGTTTATCTCCACGCGGAAAAATTTCTAACCCCGCCCGTTTGCGAGTAATTCTAAAACTGCGGAACATCGTAACCAACAGCCACGTTGCTTTATCAACTACACGAAATAGTTGCAAGATCACCGTATTTAATGTCCGATAAAATAAAAGCGCCCAACGAGAAACACAGGATATCCGTTCTCTTCCGCATTGGCGGACAATTATTCCAGACAATAGTTTCAATAGTTTCCAGCGTGGGCGGTTTAACAGTATCCACACTTCCTTGCGTCTCTTCGATCGAGACCTATGAAGGCTACTCCCATTTTTTTTTTTCTTTACATATCCACGTATATAGTATCGTCTTTCGATGCAAGCTTTTTTACGTAATTCGAGACGAATCAGAAACCATGTAGGCATACGGTATGCGAGAAACGAGATAGAATACACAACACCGACAGAAGCAAACGATAAACGAATTAAAGAACGCGCGAGGAATAAAGACGCGATTACCGCGTACGTATAAATTATTCGGTAAAAGTGCTCGTACGTTATGAAGACGCGCACCCGTCCAATCGGGAATTTCCTAACTGTTTTATGTAGCATATCTCCCGTGTTGCGCAGGAGAAACGCTATCTCCTCTCGAGCACATTATTCCGCGAAACCGCTGGCAACATAATAGAACGGAGTACGTGGGTCCTATGCGAATAGCCGAGTTCGTTCCACGGTATGTATCTTTTTAAATCGTACACTTTCACGTGTCCCGAGTTTTCTTTCGAACCGTGCGTAAATTTCAGCGCGGCCACCAGAACCGGTGCACTCTGCTTTCACTTGCACGCTTTCGGGTTTCGAGAGGCTGCGCTCCCATAAAAGCGGGAGGAGACGACGAGCCACACGATCAGATACCGCGAAAACTAATTTACAATTACTTCTGACGCAAGCCGATCCGATAGCGCGCACGTCGAATTATTAAAGAGACCTCGTGGACCCGTGCACCTTATCGCCAAGCGTTGCCCGTTGCACCTCGAAAGCTGCTCCTCCCTCTCCGTAAATATTATTAACAATTAAGCGACCGTTACCGCCACCGCGGTAGATTTCACCAACGAAATTCTCCGCCGGTCCGATCTCGTCGAAATTTTGAAAGCCGTTGTCACGAAATAAAAATCGATCCTTTTTTCAAATCGCGCGTTTCGTTTCACGCCGGAACAAACCAATCGGTCACTCGTTCGCGATACGCGAAGAATATCTCGAGATATCTCGAAAAACGAGATCGATCGTCCGAGGCGAAGGACGAATCTGCGCGAAATTCTGATCGCTTTCGCGCTGCTTCTACTTGTGCTTAAATATTGACAATAAAGCCAGCGTTAACGGTCGAGTCGTTCACGATGATCCATTTCGTGTAAAATTCCTCTTCGATGCGATCTCGTTGAAGCTTCGCGAGCAAACGAACAATCCACGGCAAATTCGCGCGTTTCGTTTTGCGCTCCGATCGAGTGCACGCTGCATCTCGAACGAGACACGTAGTTGCACTTGGACATTCGGACAAGTCGTTCGCATAATTACCTTCGCGCCACCGGGATACACTTTACGCTTCTATCGGTCGTTCGTTCTTTATTTTGAATTCGTAACCGTTCGTAGGGACGGTAGGCAATCGTTCGTCGTGAAATTTTGCGCGAAATTCGACGCGATCGCATTTGCATAGGTTTCGCGGTAGGAGGAAACGGATGGGATTCGTGTTTGGTCGCGAGACGTTAAATTGACCGGCGACAGTGAAAAAGCGAAAGTATCTCCTCAGCGTGGCGCAAACTCGTACGGTGCACGGTTCAAGGCGAGGAGGAACAAATTGAAGCGCAGCCATGTTGCGCGTCTCGGAAATTTCTCCGAGGACCTTCTTTCCTGGAAGCTGCGCGGACATTAGCTCGCACGCCGTTCAACGTAAACGTTTCCCTCGGCTTCCGTGTAAACAGCCATTTTTTAGCTACGCGTCGGTCCGTTAAATTTCGAACCGTAAAATCAACGAAGCGATTCAATCGCAAATTGCAGCACGCTCCGCGAAACGGCGCGATCCCGCTTTCGACGAAAATGCCGCTGGCTTCGGTGTTTGTTGCCAGAGAGGACGAAAAAAGGAAAAAGAAGAAGAGAAGAAAAGAAGTAAAGAAAAAAGGAAACGAAAAACAGAAGAAAACCGACGACACGAGAAGTTAGACGAAAGAACCCGAGGAAGGCAGGGTCAATAACATAGGTTTTGGTTTCTCCCTTTCGTCCTTTTTCCTTGCAAGATAATTCGAGAGCCGGTTCGAGCCCTCTGGCCAAAGAATGCACTTTCAGTTGCGTGTATTGTGTCCGTGAGAAGACTTCGCATTGACAAACGCCCGAACAGGGCCGGACGGAGGCACTAAGCCTACTTAGCATCGAACGGTGACGCCTAAAGTCAGGGGCGTAACACGGATAATAAAACGGAGCGTTTTTATCGACGAAAACAATCGGTTCTCCGGTCCACGAGTCGAAGTTCCCTCGTTAAGTTAACAAATTTAATGCTTCGAGATGACTCGGTATCGTTCACACGAAGCTAAAGACTCGCAGAACCAGTGGGAAAGAAACTCGTGGATCCCGATACGGTCGAACTCGAAATCTCGATGATCCGTACCGAGCTCCCCGCGCGACAAGACTCGATAAACACGACGGAAGGGGAACGAACACGGATAGACCACGGCTCCGTAAAACGCGATACAGGTGATGTCAGATTCGTAGGGCACGGTGCGGATGACATCAGGCTCTTATGACACGATGGAGCCAATTTTAGAGTCGTTGCGTAGGACCACGGATCCGCGAAACCGGGTAATAGATACCTTCCCTACCTCCTCTATCGGGCCACGGACTCGTAAAACTCTATACAGGGCTATGTACTCGCGGAGATGACACGATACAAACGACACGGGACTCGCGAGACACGATACCGACGACACGGGACTCGTATAACGCGATGCAGGCAAAGGTTGGATCGCTACGTAGGACCACGGATGCGTGGAACTCGATACAGACATCCTCCGACTCGATACACGGGGTCGTTGACTCGTGAGTCTGTGTACAGTTGCCTCTGGTCGAGTAGAACAACCTCCAACCTAATCTCCGGCCAAGTACACGTAGCCAGAGTTCTGGTACGGTTGATTTCGGGCGAGCAAGTGACGGCACAGACTCCAACTGGAGGGAGTCACGGATACGTAAGACTGGAGGAACACGTGACTTCAAACTTACGAACAGTTGAGAAGAATGACTTCCCCAACTTAATCTTCGACCAAGTACGCATAGTAAGTGTCGACGCGAACTTCGATTCCAAGGAGTCACAAAGGCGTAGGGCCCGAATAGAGCCAGTCCAGCAGACTGGAGAAACGGTCTGTTTGGATCAGGAGTTAACTTGGACCGAGAAGAACAACATCCCGTCTAATCTCCGTCCAATCTCCAGCCAAGTACACGTAGCCAGTATCCCGGAACGGTTGACTTCGAACGAGCAAGTAACGACGCAGACTCCGGCTCCAAGTAGTCACGAAACCGTGAGACCTAATAGAGTTGATCCAGCAGTCCCGGGAAACGAACAACCATAGGGGACATTCCTGGGAACATGTGTCCTCGGTAGATCGGAGGTTTCGCGTCACCCCGAGGGCTGCAGGGATCCCGAGGAATCCAGGAGTTCACTCGGGTCGCGTTTGTCGCCGGTCTCGGGGATTCCTGGAGGTCTTCGCGTTTCAGGGGTACAGGGGGTCCCGGACCCTTTGACCAGCCGTGACTCGCGGAGTCCCTGACAACCTTGGGACCTCTGCGCCCCTGAAACGAACGGTCGTAGGACCCAGGGCTCGTTCGGCTCGGGTCTGACGGGTTCGCGGTCTCCTGCACTGTGTCCGTTAACGTCTGTATCGAGTTCCTCCGTGGCTGTGGTCCCGTGTATCGTTCCAGGGGTTGTCTGTATCCCGTCTCGGCTCGTCCAAGATCGCCCGTGTCGGGTTTCCCCGAGTCCGCGATCCAACATTTCGCATCTGGGTATTATCTGTATCGTGTCGCGCGTGTCCGATATCGGGTTTCGTGGATCCGTGTACCCGCGTCCGTTGTTCCGCGAGTCCAGTGTCGTCCGTATCGCGGTCCACCGTTTCCACGGTGCCGTCTATCGAGCCAATAGTCGCTCGTTCTCGCGTCCCACGAATCCGTGACCTTGTGTATCCAGTGTGGGGCTGGCGTGTACCCTGTCGCACGTACTCGGTATCGCCGGTATTGGATTCCACGTATTCTGGGTCCCGTGTATCGTGTCAGAGGACGTCTGTATCGTGTCGCACGTGTCCGGCATCGCTCGCTCTGTGTTCCACCGTTCCGTGGACTCGAGTATCGATTCCCATGTGCACCGTGTTGTCTGTATCTTAACGCACGTGTCCAGTATCGTACCGACGGTGGTGCACGAGCTGCACAGTATCGTTTTTGTACAGCCGCGGAGCATTCCCGCGCGTTTTCCCCTGGTGTCGTCGCGCACGAGTTTCAACATTTGAAAAATTAAATATTCGAAAACGTTCCGTCGTTGTTCGACGAATTTTCCATTTTGCGCGAACCTTGATGAACCGAACCCTCTACGCTTCGAAAAATTTTGTTTACTTACAATTAGAGAAACGGAGGAAGAGTCGGCGATTTTTACGACTCAACGAACGAAATCGTACGGTTTTCCGGCACAGAACTCGTTTGGTTATTCGTCCGTTGAACGAGAAATATTTCCACAAACGTGCAACGTCGCGGACGCGAAAGAAGATCTAAAGCACGTAAACAATTACTACAAGCTGCTCCGGGAAACTCGCTTCGTCGGAAAGGCCGATGGTAATGTAAATACCTATAGTATATTGCGGTTCGCGAGTGTGACACAGCAGCATTGTTCCACGGAGACGTGACTTCCTCGTATTTTTCAATTACTCTGGCGCACCATGTGTTGTTCCACGCGTTTAGTATTTTTCCAGACCTCCGCTATAAATTCTCCGCGCGAAGACCTCCGTCCGGGGGGAGCGAGAGAAAACGAGAAAGACAGATAGAAGAACAGAGGCCGTAATCGGTGTACTTTTGTTCCACGGGAACGATGTAGCGGTTTTGGTTGGGTAACCGAACGAGGTACCTCTTCGTCGATCGAAAAATCGAACGAGCGAAAACGATCGAAAATTCTTCGTTCGAGGTTACCATTCCGAAAAATCCTTCGATCGACATCTTCGTTGCACGTTTCGCAATCGAACCTTCTCTTTCGTAGGTATCGTAACCGTTCTCGTGTCGTTACTCTCGTAAACTCCTCGAGATTTATCCCACGCCGTGCGTTAAATTAAACGCGCTGCGTCGACGGCCCTTTCTCCTCTTTGAACAGCTCGTCGGCCAATGGAACCTCAAACCGGTGAAATGATTTCGCGTTTACTCGTACCGGACTCTGCTCGCCGATATGGAATTTCGTTCGAATCGTTCGCGATTATTCGAACCGAAATATTCGTTCGCGAATATTCTAGTTGTTCTCAACGAAAGTGAACACTCACGCGCACGGTCGTCGTTCGCCGAATCGAACGACTCGCGTAGCTTAACGCGGCCCTCCACGGCCCCCGTAATTCTTCATTCGAAATACCACGAGTCGAGAGACCTCGCCGCGTCTCGCGACTCGATCGGCCACGCATCGAGCAAACAAAGCGAAAGGGACGCCGATTTTCATAACGAGTTTGTTTCTCGGCTGTCGCATAAATTGCAAACCAATAGAAACCGCACGCTTCTTCGCGAATAACGTTTCGCCGGTACGATCGCATACCGTACCCTTAATAACCGTGGGCGTGCGTACGCGTACGCCATTGGGTGGCGCGCACTTCTGCGTGCACGTTATTGAATGGCGAAAGTGAATTGCGTTAAATTATTACGATTATACGAAACGCGCGTGGCGCGAAAATACCGATACCCATTACCTTCACCACCTGCGTTGAAATAGATGAACGATAAGTTTCAATAATGCCATAGTGTTTGAACAGACGGGTATTATGGTTCGCCCATGCGAGATCTCCTACGGTGTTACTTATCTCCGTGAAATTATCGGGATTTTTGCCCGTTAAGGCGACGTTGGCTGCATTGTACGAACACTCGCCGTAGAAAAGACAAAAGGTGGGGTTTGGTGGGGTGGGGAGGGGACGAGGAATCGTTCGTGCGCGTAACATCTCCGCGCTTAAACGTGAAACTAATTTAAGTATACCCCCGCGGTTCCAATTTCATATTTTCGTTATCGCGAGACGTTCCTCTTAATTGAACCGTTAAATCACGACAATCTCTCCACCCGTGCGAATAACGAACATCGTTACGTAGACGCGAGCGATTTTTCCCTCAGCGATTTACTCCGACGATCCGCGGAGCACACGAAATCGTGACGAACGCGAGGGCAATTGGAATACCCGACAGCCCCTGCCGGTACGGTGTTAATTAATTCCCGATACATTCTCGCAAATATTCGCACACTCGCAGTCACGCTGGGTGCTCGCTAATCGTATCGACGGTGATTAATTACCCGTGGGCTTCTTCTTCTGTTGAAGCCCGGAGAAAGAAAGCGTAGACTCCCGTGCACCGTCGTCGCTTTCTCGCGCAAATAAATTAAACGATTAAAATGTAATAATTAAAACGCAATTTCTCGCTCGTGCAACCGAGACACGTCGCTCGCGATCCCGAGATCGAAGAAAGCGCGTTTCCTTTCTGCCATCGGTGATCTCCTCGCGTTCCTGGAAACGCGACGTCTTTCGATCGTTCGAAACGTCGTAAACAAACGAGAACACCAGCCACGATCGTCGAGAAAATTGTTACCGAGCCGATCGCGCGACGCGATCGACGCGATCGACGCGTCGAATGTTTCACTTTCGATCGATCCGAGCATTCTTTGCGACGAAAGAAAAAAAGAAGAAGAAGAAGAAAACAAAGAAATACCGGATAGAAACCGTTTTTATTATCGTTGATTATAATGCTTATCCGTCGAGGTCGAATTACCCCGATGCAACAACACGGTGCGCGATTAATACTCGATTCCCGTTTACCGTTGCCTCAACGATTCTTAAACTCGACGGTAGCCTCTAAACCGACGATAATAGAGCGGCAATTAGCAACAATCTCGATCGGTCTAAGCTCCTCTTTATCGGCACGAGAAAATGGAAAAGGCGGGCATACGTTATCGTCGTTAATCCCCCGTCAATTAAATCGTTAAAACGTTATAACATCGAGGGCAATTAATAAATATGTTCCATCTGCCGGCTCCCAGGAGCGGCGGCGGTGGCGGTGGCGGCGGCGGCGGCGGCGGCGTCGAATTTAAATATGAATTGCGCGAGCGAACGCGAGCCGCTCGAAACGTTTCTCTCGACACTGTCTGCAACGGGTGCCGCGTGGTTCGATTAATAAACGGCGTCCCAGTGTTTCTCGTTTTAATGGAGACGCACGGTCTCGTGGAAAAAGGATCGTGGCGCGTTGCTCGGTAGGTAGGTAGGTAGGTAGGTAGGTGTAGGTACACGACGGAGAACGCTCCGCACGGAACGTCGGCCGCGGCCAGACGGAAAAGTACAGCGAAAAGTGAAAGTGCGAAATTAAAAAGCAAAAAGGCGAAATTGCATTCGGTTTTATTGCCCGTGCTGAGGTCAGTGGTCCTCTCGCGGCGAGATCCTCCTCCTCTCTGCGGTCTCGCCGGCGAGCCTTGACTCGCGCGTAGAATTCATACTAGAGGTACTGCTAACCGTAACATTATCCGTAAAACGAACCGATAACTACTAAAAGGTGTACAACCCATTCCGGAATTAGTCAACGTTGGCGCACGTACGTTTCGCGTAACGTTTCGGGGTCCCGGTTACCGAGTCGTTCCGGATGTATAATCATTTCTTCGCTCCGTGTTACAGAGAAGGGGCAAAGACGATAACAACGAATAATATTTACGAAAACACGGTACGTCGAAAGAATTGAAAAGAAGGCGAGTAATTCGATTGTTTCAATGGTTGGTGTAAAATGTACGCAACAAGGTATTAGCAAACCGGCTACCGGTACTCGTTGTAGGATACAAGTATTCGATGATAATTATCGTTCTTATCGCGATCATCTTTGTTCTTCTCCTTCTCCGGTGTTTACCCTATATTATTTTACTTTCTGCTATATTTACTCTTTCTTATCGATGCAATTATCGTAATACCTAATTTTACTTCTGCGCGTTAACTTATTTTCCTTCTTTCGTCCCTCCGTACGATATTATTATTCTCTTCTCTTTTTAATGCGTACGATCTTGGCGCGATAAGGACCTCGCTATTATAATTATCATCGCTGTACGAATACACGTGTATCGGTGTACGCGTATTTGTGTGCCAACCGAGGGGCGTACAATTGGAAATATGGAGATACGTAGTACCAATTTAGGAAGGTAATCGAGAAAAGAAAATAAAGGGAAGTCGAGTCGCGTTTCGGTCGTTTCGCCGACCCTCTTCAGAAGTTTTAAATTAACACCGCGTGGTTACGTGTAAAAGTCGTAGCCCCGGCGCGACGAAGATTTAAATTGAATCCGTAACCGTACGCAAAAAGAAACGAAACAACGACGCACGGACTGACGGACTGCTGATGGTTCGCTCTACATTATCCTTTATAATGTTAAATTAAAATTCCTGAAGAGGGTCGGGCAGAACGATCGAAATGTAATTTGCCTCTCCACTTGCTCATTGGGACCGAAATAAAATTCTGCCAGCCACGAGTCGCGGAAGGGTGCCTCGCAGAGGGTAGAACACGCTTCGAAAAAAGTACTCGAAACTGTAATTTAAAAGTCGATTAAAAACACCGGACGAAATATCACGATTTTGCATACCGGTCTCGAACAACGATACCCGATACTTTCGCAATTCTATTTCGATCTCTCGCGATCGAGAGCATACGCGTAGACATTTAAAAGCTGTTAATAATCGATTCGATGCGATATGTCGTTCCGTAAACGTTCGGTTCGTGTCACCGCGCGAATACTTACGAAACCGGAGCGGAGATTCTTTTCGGTGGATCGAGACGCGATTGCGATCGAAATACGTTAACGAAAGCGTTAATACGCTCGAGGCGGGATCGAGCTCGGCGAATTGATACGCGATCGAACGTTTTATCGGTACGGTGCGTATATTTCGTTTCTTCTATTGTCTCAACGATATCGTCCGTACCTAAATCGTTCGTTTCGCGAACTTCACCGATAACCGCTGCTGGCGTTTCTAATTCTTACGAGCATCGAGTTCCTCCCGTTGCAACGGCGTATCGCACGTGAACGTAACGCGCGGGTACCCGGACGTACCGTAATGGTAGCTGGCCCCATACGCGGCGGAACGAAGCACGAGGGGACATTTCAATAATTTCGTTCGGACATTCCCATCAGAAGGATAATGAGTATGTACGACGACGCAACGAAATCCCCGCCGATGCCGTTTTCTTAACTGTGCCGTTTATCTCCTCTAAAACGGCATCATTACGGTCCCAAGTAGCGACACACGGAGCACGTTTATTGTTCCGGCAACCGCGACGATTCCGTACGCAGCGTGCACGGGGCTTGTATTTCACGGTACCAGCGGAACGATTCGATTATTCGGACTATCGTAAAGGGGAGGAGGCGAATCGAGAGAGAGAGAGAGAGAAACGAGAATCGAAGCCAATGGTCAGCCGAGAGCAATTTTCCGAGAGATTCGACGACGATACCAATCGTGTGCACCGACTATCGAAAAAAGTCGAGCACGCGTGGAAATACTCGTTCGTGTCGCCAACGCGATATTAAAACGGTAAACCGATGTTTCGTACGGAGGAGTTCTTTTGTCTCGTGGAGGGGGGAAAAAAAAACAAAAAAAAAACACGATATTTACGAACTCGACCGATCTCGGGCGAGAGAACCCGAGGAATCGAGATATGTTTCTCGAGAAAAAAAAAAGAAACGAAAAGGTCGTTCGATTTCGAGAATCGTGAAGCGAATTTCTCTCGTTCTGCGATAGATGTTCGCGCGGGACACTCTCTCTCGTTACAATGGAGATTTCGATGCGTAAATTTCACGAGGTTACCGTTCGTGCTTCGCGACAGGCACGGTCGTCGTTGGTGGTCTCGCGAATTATCGATCGGGCTACCGCTACTCTTAAAAGACGTCGCCTCTTTTGCATAACGGTGCTGCGCTCTTTTCGCTTTGTCGAACAACGCTTAAACAATACCCTTCGCGAGAAGCAGACGCGACGTCCAGTTAACCGACCATCACCGTCTTCGAATCGGACGTACCAAGTGTTCTCGGCGCATTTGTAACATTCAGAGCACCGTGGTTCGTGGACACTTTAACGCGTTTCACTCTTCGATCCACATTTTCTCCACCTCGAGAACTCGATTACTCTCGACGCACCAAATTTGAATAAATTAACCTTTAAACGCGTCGAATTGCAAAACCACGATTTATCTACTTAACGAGCGTTTCTCATCTACTGTCGTATTTCTATATATTTTTATAAATCTTGAATCATTTCCCGATAAATGTCTACTCGTTTCAACGAGCGAAATAATCTTTTTCTCAAGTTCTGTTAGGAATTTTTTAAAAAAGATCTATGCATTGAACGATCGAAGCGAATCGGTAACTTCGTAACGAGAGAAACGAAAAATAACATTGTTTCGTTATTGTAACATTTCTCGATACACGTGCTGCGAGAGACCGGTTAACCGCGTTGACCCGAACGGAACTCTGAAAGGTACGGATCGAAACATCGAAGAGTATTGATTGTGCTCTAGGTAACGAAGTGTGGTAATCAACGGTGAAATCGGTATGGTAAAATTCGTATTATATTTGCAATAATTGTTTGAAAAGGGCGCCGTGTAACGCTCGAGCCCCGTGGAAAGTTTAAACGCTCGAGATGCGTCGATCCATGGCAGAACTCATATAGGTTTGCCCACGGCAGCCGGCAAATCAGCCGCGTCAGTGGAGATCGTGATTTATATCCACGGTTCTCCCGAAGGCGACGTCGGGACGAAATCGGCGAAGAGGTACGTTCTTCACGCTTCGTGTGCAGTACCACGGGGTTCCCTTTGTGTTCGCTCGTGTACGTGCACATCGGCCCGTTCGCGGCACACACCTCGATTCGTACGAAATGGCATTGTCGTAAAGATGTAAGCGTCCGTGAATCCTATCTGGAAGTCGAGGCGCTGGTAAAACCACGGAAGAAGAGATTCGAAACTTCAGCAGCGGCGTTGTTCGCGCCGTGAACGAAGAAACGTTTTCCAACGGGCGATACAATGACTCGACGACAGTTGAAATATTAAGTATACGTTATGTATTCCTCGTCGCGTACGAAAACCAAATCAAACACGGGGCTTTAACGAGCGTAATTTATTCCCTCGTAAACACTTCGCTCGGAAATTTCAATCCGAAAACGAACGTACTTTTAACCCCACGGTGCGAAAACTCGTCTAGGAGCGAAGTACCTCTTCTTCGATGAGCAATTTCAACGCAACCACGGCGAAATATGGAAATACATTTACGCGGTTGCGCGTATTTTCTTTGGATAGTGTTGCATCGCGGAAGACTCGAGTTTGCGGTCGGAACGTTTTTACGAAGAAACGAACAATGGTCGAAGCTGCGTATTTGATTATTCGGTTTTCGGAAGTATCGAACGCGCGTGAATTTCTCCGTGAGAAAATGATTTTTTCTTTCGAATGGAGTAGCCTCGAGCGTATCGTATACGAGATAAGTATCGATGGCGAAACAAAGATAATTTGTTGGTTAATGGATTGAAATTAACGGAAAGGGGCAAAAGGTAGACGCGGACGGTGCCCAATAAATCAGGATAAGATCTTGATCAATTTGAACTATTGCCCCGATGAATAATGTAGCAAGGTTCCGCGTGTAATAATATAATAAGATTCCGCGTATAGGAAACCGTTTAGCATTTAATCGCGTCTCGGACGGAGTTTGCCGGATTAGAATTGCAGAAGCGAACATCGGCGTACCTGGAACTGTACACCAATTTCGAACACTAACAAGGAACATCCGCCCAATTGACAATCTCCGATTTTTAAACGAAATTCGACGCACAGATGGCGCATCGAAAAAATATTTCATTCGATCGGTGTAATCCTTAAATCGACGAACGTGCATTGTAGTCACGGTTGAACATCGAAGAAAAGATTCTGTTTCGTTGGAATAATTGCTAAGGTACGTAGCTGTGGGCATATCGGAAACGAATTTCACTTTCCTCCTCGCACGATGTGTTACCGTACGTTACAAATACCAACAAGGAAAATCGCTCGATCGACGATCGCAAAATTTCCGCCCCCCCTGCAAAGGTATCGGAACACCTGCCGGTTTCTTAAAAAATGTATCGCGTTCCGATCAATTTCTACCGGTTCTACCAATTTCGTGGTAACCGATTGGCAAAAGTGTACGTCGAGAGATTTATCGTTCGTAGAATCGGTTGTACTCGTTTATCGCGTTCCATTCATCGAAAAACGTACGGCGAGTTCAATTTTTGCGAAACTCGGCGCGCGTACGGAACACCGAGGGAAGACTCCGTTCGTTCGGAATAATTCCTGAGAGACTCGGTCGCGTATCGTAAGCGCATACGGAAACGAATTTCACTCTCGTTGTCCCGCGAGGAATGCGACCGAGAGAAAAAAGAAAAGAAGAGAAAAATAGTCGCTTACCAGGCGCGAAACGAGCAACGGTCGTTACCCGGAGAAAAGTCGCGGCGGAGCTACGCGTTTGGAAAAAAAATCTCGACTTTTACAAACCGGCGGACGTAGTATTACGTTATCGCGGCGGATCTCCGCGTCGATTTGTCAAATTAGAAAGCGTTGTGCGCCGCGACCCAAGTTTTCGCGATGATGATACGCGAAAGGATCGTTTCGTTACGCGCATCACGTGGCCGCGATGTACGCGTACGTTGCTCGCGCCAGCCCCACGGGTAATATTGTTCGAATATATTCACTTTCATTGACGTTTAGTAACATCTTGATAACCGGGAAATAATGAAAGCGGGAATAGCGGTGAAATCGCGTATTGTACGTAGTACGATGCATAGTATGCACGCTGTTGGAGCGCGTCATCATTAGCGCCGTTTCCGTTCGCTCTGATACACAGCAACACGTAACGCTGAAGCGATGCGTGATTCCCAGCGCTCGGATCGTTCGAAGAATTTACCAATGCAAATCGAACGGGAGAGAAACAGAGAAAGAGAGAGAAAAAAAACGTCTCTCGAGCATTAACGTCGCAGGTCCCTTCCGTGGCTCCAGCCATCGACATGCCCCCAAGAAGTTCGTATTGCTTCCAACAGTCACCCGGCAAGGGACAAGGGAATATCGGGGAATTCCTCCACTCGAATCGTGAATGCTGCGATCCTGTACGAGCATCGATTCGGAACTCGACACGGGGTTTACGTAATCCCAATTTAACGGAATACGTACCACGTACACTCCGAAAGTATCGAAAAGCTCGCGGAAAATAAAGCAATACCAAAGAATCATCGCGATATCAATCTTTTAGAATTATCAACGAGTTACTCTGGACGTACAAAAGAAATTTCACCGAGACGATGTTTTCTTCTCATCTAGATTCCACTGCGTTTCTTTACTCGTCTTACCCAATTGTAACGTTCTTCTCGTTAATATTTCTATCGTTTGCTACTCGGTTCTGTAATTAACGCCTGGCCCAAATACAACAAACTTCAATTCTTCGTGTAAAAGCAAAGCTAAAGAAACATTGTGAAATTAATCTTTCAAAATGATCAACAAGTTACCCTGGACGTGTAACAACAATCTCGCCACGATGAAATCAGGTTTTCTCTTCGTCTAGATTCCGTTGCGTTTCTTTACTCTTCTTACCCAATTTTAGCGTTCTTCTCATTAATTTTTCTATCGTTTCAGAGGCTCTATTTGAAGAAATCTGGAGGAAGTACGCGCGTTAAAGTGAACACGCATACGTTTACGATGAATAATTATCCAAATTGCAAATACACGTATCCAGATCTTTGGTAACACGTCGCAAAACTAGAAAAAGTTACCTAAACTTCTCGTTTACATTTCGCGCGAAAGGTATCCCGATACTCTCCGACTGGAGTGCGCGTCGTTGAAATTCGTATTAAAATGACCGTATACGCCAAGGAGTAGGAAAGAATCTCGTAATCTCGGTTCTCGAACAAGTCCGAGGGCGAGGCGGGCCCTCATCCTAATTCGATAAAACACCGTCCGATGGAATGCGTCGCGGACATAAACCAGGAAATATTCCCCTTGCGAAACAGCCGGGGCGTAAGAGTATCTTGTTCTTATCGTAATAAAGCAGGGATTTTATACGCCGCGGTGGAACGCGTTTCGAGCCAACGTGGGACTGAAATCGGACAATACCCGTGCGTTATGCTTCCGTGTCGCGGGTTGCGCGCGGCCGCGCGCGGTTCATTCTCGCCGATGCAGATAGAACGTATGACATACCGACCGCGGCCGCTTACACCGGACCGTGCTGTACGGGTGGATCGTCGATATTCTCCGCGAGTTGTTTCGCAATCGCGAGGGAAAGACATATTATCGCGGCTGAACGTAGGCCGTCGCCGTGGCGTAGGCAGAACTATCTGGTCCGTGGTCGTTCTCCCGAAATGGACACGCCGATGAGAGGAAAAGTATGCAACGAGTCGGACCTTTTTCGCACGGACGCTTTATACGGTCGTGTACTCGCGCCGGAGTCGAGACAGAACGAGTAACTTACGCGCTACCGTCTCCGATTTTCGCCAAACGAAACGTTGGAAAATTCTTTGCTCTGCATCCCGAAGAAGATTCGGTTCGATACTGTAGAAACGGTTGAACGCGAAAAATGTTTCTATCGTTCGCGTGCGCTCGGGAGACTCGAACGCAAATTTCAGCGCTACGTGTACGGCGCCCGCTGATCGAATTTTGCGAGAGAGAACAGATGGTCCACAATGTCTGAAATTCCTATTCGATGTTCGCGGTCGCTGGTTAAAGTAAAACTCTTTTTCGACGCTCTTTCGAAAACTAACCGCAATTGTTCGCCTCCAAGGTTCCGAGGAAACGCGCGTCTCCTTGTCGATGTTGTCCTTTCTTGCGACACGCAACGTTACACTGTATCCTTCAATTCGGTAAACATCGTAGATCCAGCGACTGTTACGAGAGTCGCGAAGAAAACTAACCTTAACCGCTCGCCTTGGGATCGTCGGCTCGGACTGTTAAGTTGTCGCAACCGTGGACACGAAATGTTACAGAACGAACTGAAATGCTTCGGTTCGTACTAAATTTACTTAGCGCGAGAACCATTTTATTCTCGACTCGGTACGCGTGCAGTGCGATGATACAAATTGTCGAAGAAAAAGGAAACGAGATACTCGTCGAACGGCAATGTTATCACGGGAGCGGCTCGTCGAAGTTCGACGGAGAGACTCGTTCGCGCTCGAGGCGTTAATTCAACCTATTTAAAAGCGTACGCGCGAGTGTTTACTGCGGTGGTAAAGGCGTATTATTTTGGTTCGACGCGGCTCGGGAGGTACTCGGGAGGTACTCGGTTCGGAGATACCGTGGTCGTTCGCGATCGAGAGTTCGTGGAACGAATCGAGTACTCGGTACGCAAGCGTGTACTCGGAACGCGACGGTTGCGAGGTAACCCGATGGACGAGAGAGTATCCGTCGATAGCCACGGTGCTAACTTCGTTCCGTTAACGGCGAATTTGTGGAACGAGGCGCGCAACCGCGTAACCGCGCCGCGGGATCGAGAGTCCGTCGAAATTCTTCGCGACCGACCGACCGTAAGTAAGATTCTGTGTAGGAATTAATTACGCGTCGCATTACGCTTTCGTTGGACCATGGAAATAAATATACGCGAGGTATCGCAAGCAACTGTGTGCCGTACCCGCGGTGTTCGTAATCGATGGTCCCTGAAATACAAACATCGCGTTATGGTCGAGATTCGCGAAATTGATTGCGTCGGGGAATAGTTTCATTAAAGCGCAGAAGCGGTGCTTTTCGCGCCGACGTTCGATCACTGTCCGTGGTGCTGGTAACCTGTTCGTGCTGCCCCGGTGCATCGTCCTTGAAAAATATTCGATGCAAGAGGATTACAAAGGCGGAATAAATGCGCGTATCGCGGCGTCGTCGTCGCGTTTTAAAATTCCGTCGATTTCTTCGTTCGCGGTCGAACGAGGGGGATGCCGGAGAATCGCGTCGAGCTCGAGCTCGAGCTCGAGTCGAGCCCGAGTCGAGTCGAGTCGAGTCGCGTCGCGTCGTGTCGCATCGCGCGAGTATCCCGCGTGCGCCAACCCGTGGATTTCAGAAACCGCTGGCTCGGAATGCCCGCGGAAAATGTAAATTCCTCCGTTTAGTCGAGAAACGAGATATATGAGAAGCATGGGATTTTCTGCGCGAGACTCGCCGCGCTCGAGGACACCGAATGGTATGTCGTGCACGGTGCACGCGCTCGGAGTACGAGGCCGACGAGGACGACCACGAGGAGGAGGACGCCAACCGGAGGGAATTTTTCATCGGCCGGCCGCCTTTGCATCGATTCAACATAACTGAATACTTAAACAACCGGATCGGTTTTCCGCCCTGTAATTGTCCGTTCTCACGCCAGGTACTGTAACAGTGAGTAATACGGTATCGAGCACGCGCCCGATCCGCGTACTCGACGCTCGTTCGCGTTAACGTCGTTGAATTCGACGTTTCGCAAGGCTTTCGCGGACTACGCGAGGCGCATTAAAATCACTTTGAAATCAAGTGCGGAATTAAAATTGTGGAATTTTAATTCCAACGAATGATCGTCACGGTCGTCGAAGCTCTATTACGCGAATAACTGTACGCGGAGACGAGAATCCTATCGAGATGGATTCTCGCACGCTCGAACGTTACAGGGTTATCCTTCGCGATGGATTCGTTCCACGGATGGGAACGTATTCGAGACGGGGAACAGAATGGTAGCGGGGATCGAAGGATCGCGCAACGGATCCAAAGTTTATCGATTTCGCGCGTCACCCGCGGGGTCCGCGCGCGGTGACACGCCGCCGATTCATAAATATTGATAAACTCGCGTCGGGTAAATCGATCGGCGCGAGGCCGTGCACCTTAATAAGGCCACCTACTATTAGAGATCACCGTAATGCCCTCGATTACAGGTATCGGCGAAAGAAGACGCTTAAAATTCTTCGCAAGTCGCTACGAGCGTTTGCAATTAATTCGCGGGGAACCCAGCGAGGTGCACGGTGCGCGCCATTAAAATTCTCCGCGAGCTTGCGCAAGCTGCTTTCGAATGTAAACCGAAGCTTTTCAGAGCGTATCGACGGTTTCGATAACTGTACCGTACACGCAGCACACTTTTGCGCCTCTGACGCGCGTAATTGTGCGTGCGGAAAAATTACATCGGTGGCCGGAGGAGGACACGAGGAGCGAGTCTATTTATACATCGGGATACAAATGAATCCTCGTATCTACGATTTACGTCGCAGATAGCCCCGTATGTGGCAAGGCCAGCTTCCTGCTAAATAGATTTTTTAATTAAGTAAAAGTTCGGTACGCGAGGAGTGGTACACCGATGCGCCCGTGTCTCTGTGTGTACATCATTGTTTCGTTGATCGCGTAAATGGTACGCATTTGTCCGGTGCATACCGGGTGTTCGATGCACCGTGCATCGCGCGTATCGAAACGATTCCAAGTGGAACACGCCTTCTGGCCCGATACATTGTACGCTGGAATTTTTCTCTCGGAATTATTCGTAATAAAATATGGAAAATCGACCGTCAGAAGTTGCTCGAAAGATTCCTCGTAACGCAAAGTATCTGGGACAAAAATGTCCCGAATCTATGGAACTCGAATTGATAATTTCACAACGCGATAAGATGACAAATTTGGAGAAAAATAATATAACATACTCGAAGAACATACTAAGGATAGGTGTGGAGTTGAGTTCGTTAACGAATGTCTATATCGGTTTGGGTTCGATTTAGGCCGTGTCTGATCAAGACTCGAGTAGAATCGTTGTTGAATTGAGGTTCCGTTCGATCTAAGTAGAAATATCTAAATTGCGATATTAATTTTAGTTACGTTCGTTTGGACCTCGATTTTACTTCCTCGATAAAATCTCGAGGCTAATTTTCGACAATATCGACGCGCCCAAGATACTTTTTCCAATTAGGAAAAAGGATTCGTGGAATACTTGGGCTCGAAACGCGAAATGAATCGCGAAGTAGAAGCAGCTACGTTTCTCCGTATATTCGTTCCTGGTTCGTTCGCGGAGATGCGCCAATTTCTTTGCTTACTTATTTATACCCGATGCGTGTAGCCGAGTCATTTACATTTTCTCTGTGCGTTTCTTCGAATCATACACGCCCATCCACGCCTTCGCGTTCCCGGATTTACCACTTATCTATTCCGTCATCGTTTCATTCACATTCGCGAACAATGCTGGCCCATATTTACGTTAAAGTCGAAGATGCTCTTATTATCTTTTTACGTTCTCCTCCCTGACCGTTTCGCCCGCATACACCGGTTATTTTCTAAAACATTTACTCGTCCGAGTTACGTAACCTTATTTTCTCCCAATATCGTTGTTAAACCTGTACGACAGTTGAACACCGGAAGCACAAATGCGATAGTAATTTCTCTTCCGAGAGAAGAGCTCGTAAAAAAATTGTTAGATCCGTTGAGAACATCCATCGCCGAAAAATGTTTCTAAATTTAATGCTTACACCTCTCGTACCAAAAACGTTCAACGATTAACGTGTACTCCGTGTCTAACGTTCAAAGCGTTTCGTAAAATCCGAACGTAATTTCAGAGTTGCGTTCAGCGCGGAAAAATAAAAAGTTCGTCGAAACGATTTATCTTATCGGTCTCCGCGAGGTTCGTAGCAGTCGGCTAATTCCGTACAAATATTTACCACCGAACGCTCGAGCGGTTGTCTATGACCTTGCTGACAATTTGTAAATACTGTTATTACTTTCTATGAATCATTCCGGCTCGCTGTTGCGAAAACGACACCGCGAGTGCGCGGTGCGTTCTGGAACTCTCGCCACGAGAATAGCTGAACTGGTTCCTTTTTTCGTGGACGAGAAAAAGAAAGATCGCCAATTCGGTGGCAAAGAAACCGTCCCTGGTATCGTTCCGATCGTTTACAACCGTCGAATGTAACCGTCGCGCAATTCCCACATTTTATGAAACGGTCCGCAGAAAACGAGCAAACGCGGTAGGACAAATCCTCGTTTCCCGCGTTAGCGACGAAATCGGAGATAACGCCAGGGGCTCGTACAATTAGTTACCATTCCGACGAAATCCGTGAGTCAGCGTATGGTTGTGCAATTCACGCATTCGCCGCACGTACGGCTCGTATTATACATATGCCCGCGCGGAGGCGCGCTCGCGCGCTCGCGCCTTTGTGACTCTCTGCATTCCTCGCGGTAATAGGCGGACCCAAGGGCCCGCTGCTTTTCGTCGCTCGATACATTTCGGCTCCGACGACACAACCGCGGGGCCCTCCCGCTGGACAAGTGCATTCCGGCGAGCTCCCCACGGGAACGACCGCTCTTTCTGTACGAATTTTTCAAATCGAGATTTCATATTTCATTCCCCGTGGTTAAATAAACTTGATCGTCCGTTTCGACGGTGCGCGAACGAGTCGTACAAATTCTTATTTCCCAGCACGACTTTTTAACGAATATACGGTACAGGTGGACACGCTTGTCGCTCTTTTCGCGTTTTTGTAGATATTTTATTTTCGATATCTCACCACGGATATTGTTTAAATCGAAATTTAATATTTGCTTCGACGGAGGTAAATAAACGTAATTGTTCGAGCCAGTGGCGCGCAATATGGCTTCGCCAGGGGGTCGAACGAGTTTTTATTTTCCAATATCGTGGTTTAATAAATCTGTACGATAGGTACGCGTAGATACGTTTGCTACTCTTTGCTCGGTTTTTTTTTTCATTTTCGACGTTCGGTAGTGGAATTTTATAAATCGAGATTTAACGTTTGCTTCGTTGGCAGGAAATAAACTCAATCGTCGAACGAATTTTTATTTCTCAGTATCGGTCTTGATTAAAAAAAAAAATATATAGCGTAGGTAGATGCGTTTTTTTAATATTTCATTTCCGACCTCTTCCTCGTTGCAAGAACGACACGGTCTACCTACTCGAATTTTCAAAATCGAGATTGAATATTTGTTTCGCCGATAGTAAATAAATCTAGGTGATAAATGGACACGATTGCTACTCGGATCGAACAAGTTTCAGGATCTCGAAAACGACCAATCGACCGAAAACGTTGAAAGGATTTCGTTCGTTCGTTGCGAAATATTCCATTCCACGTGATTCGAATTACAAATTACAGTTCGACGAGTAAGGTAGACAAAAAAAACCGTGCGCTCTTTCCCGGTAAATCAAACATATCTCTCGGTTTCCGGTTTACCCGCCTTTTCGCGGACGTTACCGAAACACGCTCTCCGAGTGACCGACGAATGCGTTGTTTTCAAATTACACGGTTTCCCGGTGAACATGTTCCGCGTGAATTTTTCTCTAAACGGGGCAACACATTTAACCGGGGATAAGGAGAAAACGGGAGAAGTGGGGAGGCTGTGAACAATGTCGGCGAGGCGAGTTTACGGCCCGTTACCGTGACTCCTCCCCGATATTACTGTATAATATCGTATTACCCCGTGGATCGGGGCGAATTCCACGGCGATTCTCCTTCTTTTACGCGGGTAATTTCACGATACCGCGCACCGTTTCGCGGTACCGGTGTCTTCTCTCTCGCGTTCGTAATTCACGTAATAAATTTGCACGCTAGGGATATCCGTGCAACGGACGCGAGCGAAAACGTACCTACCCACTGGTGCGCGTATTTCGTTTCTTTTTCTCTCTCTCTCTTTCCTTTTTTCTTTCTTTTCTTTTTCCTCTGCCTTTTTTCGCAGCAAAGGCAACAGCAGCGGCGGCATCAGCACGGCGTTCGACCGCCGGCGCGCGGGACACCGTTTTAGAAGCGACGAGCCGCGTATTTACACGCTAGATGAATGAGTCAGCTGGAGACGCACGGCCCGATCTCGGCGATTTATTATTGGCGAACGCGCGTCTACGCGCGTCCCGCGTAATCTCTGTCAGGGACGGGAAACAGTCGTCGGCGGGTTCCGCTTGATTTTTCTTATTTCCAGACCGGGCCCTACCACGGGTTTGCCCACACCGTGGGTCCGGGCGACGTATTTACGAGCGCAGATCTTAACTCGTGACGAACGATACGGTGACGAATAAACGGCAACACGAGTAACCGTACCCGAGTCGCATCGAACCCGACATACCGAGCGCCGGTATCTATGATCTACTTACTCCGCGATGCGGCCACGTCGAACACCACCGGGCATCTAATTAATACTTCGCTACGTTTGATCAACGTCATCGAGCATCAACGTCTTACTTACCGCGGCGGCGGGCTTTATCGAAACCCCCGTAACACCCGTCTTATAACATCTCTCCGACGGTGCTCGTCCCGGTCCGTCTTAACGTCGAACGTGACAATCGTAACTACACGTTTCGTGAGTGCACGGCCCCAAACACCGATAAAAAGCTACTCTCTCCCGATGAAACTAATTACGTCCCGTGTTATCGTTCGATAATTCCGTGTATCTCGAAACGATCGATCCTTCGAGCTCTCCGGTCGCGCCCAAACTGTCGTACACGGTCCTGTCGAAACCTCGTAAGATGTATTTTGCAACATCTTGGGTCTGTACTCGTGGTTAAGATTACGAATCGAACCCGAGAAACGCGTCGTAGACACTCGTTGCGCGTCTACAGGACTCACGGGGTACCAAAAATGGACAGTAGACTCGTGGTAAAACTACGTCCCCTGTCGTCTCTTGGTACTCCATATATCTGGCATCGATTGATTTTTTTTCTTCAAAAGAGGAACACGATCTCGTCCAAACTCTGTACAATGCGTCTTGCAACACCTCGAGACTCAACTCGTGGTCCGGGTTACGGATCGAGGGCGACAAGCGCATCGTAGATACGCGTAGGTGTCCCCAAAACGCTGAAAAACCGGGACGCTCTCGCGCGAAACCCAATCGCATCCTCGGTTTTCGGTATTCCGTGCATCTCGAATCGATTAATTTCCGCGAACTCTTCGAACGCGTTCCAAGGCGAACGTTTCGTGTCCCGTCCGATGGCGAGACCGTTTTAGAAAAAAAAAAGGACAGTACTGCCCGTCGACTCGACCTAGAAAACGTCTCACCGTGTACCCGATTCTCCGTGTACCGAGCGGGACGATTTCAACGACGCAGGACGCGTAAATGGGTACGTATTTATCGTCCCGTGTTCGAAAGACGCGCAGAGCTCACCGCGTAATCGTGAGCGCGCGTCGAGTGTTCGCGGGTGTCCGGTGAAATCGTGACGAGAGAACGAACGAGGAGGGAACGCATTCTACGCAGAATCTCGCGCGAGCGCGCGAGCGTAGCGGTCGTAGCGGGCGTAGCGGTCGTAGCGGGCGTAGCGCCGTGTAAAAACCGCCGAGAGGAATTTTGCGCGTACGCTGCCCGCGTAAAACTTACCTCGCCGACGCGAAGCGCCACCAGGACCAGGCACAGTACCGACACAGCCGCACTACCGGTGAACGCGTGGAAATTGGTCCTTCTCACTGGCATTTTGTCGTGGATTGGTTCGCGTGGGTTCGCGTGGTGACCACACCGAAAACAAGGGGGGTACCGTACCGGGAAACGTGTCACGTTCTCGCCAAGGCTGGTCTGCGCGCGGCCAATCTCTCACGTCACATTTTCGTTATTCACCGAGAAGTGTCGCATCGTATCGGTGGACACCAGGTGCTCCGAAGGCCAACGGTGTTCACGAGGCGGCCACGCGGTCCTTTGGAACGATCCGCGAGCCACTAACCGCCGTGTCCCGTTCGTTTCTTGGCCGTACGTACGCGACCACGGACGGACGGTGTCTCGAAAACACGATGCCTCGTTGAAAGAGAACTGGAAGCGAATGTTATACTGGCGCAATAATGACTGTTCCTCTCCTGAGCTGCCCCCAGGGACGCTCAGGTGTTCAGCTTTTTGGTGGGGATAGATCGTGCGCCACGGCGGCCATTCCCTTTTCATCCGATGTGTATGCGATCCACGCATTCATGTCTCCGAATCCGGCGATGAGTCCCACGAGTTTCCCACGTACCTCGAACGAGTGCAGCACCGTGCACGTGGACCGCCGATAACGTCGCGGTAGGCCTTATCGACGACCACGAGGAGACCTTTCGAAGGTTCGAGAACGTACCGCGAAACGCTCCCCTGGCTTTCCATTACTCTCCGTCCGGAACAACGACCATAATTCCCGAACGTGGGCGTTTGAAAAATTCTCGCGCAATTAAACGACCCGGGCCGTTCAATCGATACCCAGAGAACGCGGAGAGATTCGGGGGAACGTTATATTTTTAGTTCCGTATGAATTATTCGAGAGGAGATCCTCTACGCTCGAGCGTGGATATCGACTCGGAAAACGGTCCATCCGCTTTAATGCTTCGATTCTCGGAACTCGATTGCGCGGTACGAAACGTTTCAATTTGTTCGATACCTCGATGATTGTGCACCGTCCTCTGGAATTGTATTTATGGAATTTAATTCGGCGCGGTACGGTGTTTCGTAAGATTTTTTTTCGTTTATGTGCGTTTCGTTTTATGCGCGCAGCGGTAGGTTCTCGCGAGAAGGATCCCTGTTTAAAATTCGAGGGAAGTTTGGAAGCTTCGATGACACTTACGAAATTACAACGAACGAACGATTCAGCGGATATCGATCGAACGAAGATTGCGGAATTACAGGACTGCCGATAGTCGCGATGCTTGGCGAGGGTATTGTTGCGGTCGCTCTTAAGTTGTCACAATGCGGACAAAGGCAAATATCGAGGACAATAGGGAAGCTTATAGGATCGCTCGTGTACGACGCGAGAACCGTTGGAGAATCTGATGCATCGATATCTTTACACGCGAATAATTTAAACGCCGATGATTGGATTCCTACGACGAGCGTGACGCGACTCTATGAAAACCGAAACATTTTCATACCTCGATCCGAAGGTCGAGTTTCCACGCACGGCGAACAATGGAGGACGATTTCGTCGCCTCGATCGAGCTTGAATATTTTACGTTTCGAACCTTGGATTCTTCTACGCGTATTTAACGAACCGCAGCCTTCGATGACAATTCGTACAGAATCGAGAGTTTTTCAAACACGGTAGCGCGAGTCGCGATTCAAACGAATTTACTTCTATTTCGTTTGCGGTCGATCCAATTTGAATTTCGAGTTTATCAAATTTTCGAAACGTTCGCCACGATACCGAAGGCAACGAACGTTTCCCGTGCGACGATAAATTGAATTTCGTAACATTATTTACGAGTAATCAACGACAGAGTCGGGGTCAATTACGATCAATCCCGGAGAAATTTAATTAAAATCGTCGAGATCGACCGTATTAAATCTCGTACGATTCGAAGCGTCGTTCGACCGATTTTTCTCGTTAACACGGTTTCACCCGTTCAACCGGTGTGGTAAATTAATGGGTCTCGCGAGAGCACGACAGCTCGCGGAGGTAATAAAAGTAACTCGCAAAAGAAGAAGAGTCACTCGTGACTCACATTTTCTTACGTAACGAGGCGAGACGACCGACGCGAGACTCGAGAAACGCGGTCCTAATGAAAATCTAGCCTTTCCGAGCTTCGTTCGTTTTTATCCCGGGAAAATCTTCGCGACCCACTTCCCCATAAAAATTAACAGGGGTGAACGCGACGCAACGTACCGACGAAAAGAATGCGTTTCGAGTACGCAACGAACGAAACTCCGTACAATGCCTTCTTCGTTGGAGAACACGGTGAAAACGTTACGCAACCCGATTCTTTTTGAAATTAATTCCAAACGTATGTAAAAATTTTAACAAACGACGTATAGGTGCTCGACCAACGAACTACGAGACTTAACCATCGTTATTATCTCGAGACGAGTATACGAAACTTGAACTCAAAGTGTGATTGAGATCCATTTAAGCGAAAAAACAATTCTTCGTTACTAGTCGAAACGCGATCGGGGAACACTAGAACGCATTGTTCGATAAAAGAACTTTTCTCGCAATTTTTCGCGATTCCCTTTCTTACGGGTCAGGAAGTAGAAAGCACTCCCCGAGGCGCTCCATGCTTCCAGTGTTTCCTGGAACTTGAAATTTGATTCCACGATCCACCACGGTTTCCCGTTGACCGCCTCGAGTTATCATTCCGCCTTTTATTTTTCTAAAACTATTCTAGATTCCTTTGTCGTTAAAACGGCGCACGAAAGCAGAAATCATTACGAATATCGAATAAAAGACATTTCCTCGCAATTTTTCGCGCTGACGATATTTCTCCTTTCGTGCGAAAATTGATCCACCCAGTCGTCGTCCTTGTTTTCTTTGACATCCCCAAAAACATCTCGTCGCTGAAAACGGCGCACGGAAGCAGAAATCGTTAAGAATGTCGAGTAAAAAGAACTTATTCGCAATTATTTGCGTTTAGAACACTTACCCTTTTTTACGAAAATTGATTCCCCAACCCTCGATCCCCCTCGATTCCTCGTTAACCTTATCCAATCATCGTCCCCAATTTCTTTTTCCCCCCAAAACGATCTGAATCCCTTTATCGCTCGAAACCCCTCGAAAATACAATAATAGTTAGGAATATCGAATAAAATATTCCCTTTCTCTTTTTCGTGACTACACTTTCTTTCTTTCAACTCGGAAAATATGAAACCTCCCCAAGGAGTTCGATTCCTCGTCGATCGCTCCAAACAGTCGCCCCACAATTTCTTATTCCCCCGAAAAAAAACAATTCAAACCCTTTATCGCTGGAAACATCTTACACACGCAGCAATAGTAACGAATATCGAATAAAAAAAGAAACTCTCCTCCATGTTTCGCGATAACGATACTTCCTTCTCTTACAATTCGCCCAATACGAAACACTCCCCAAGGAATTCGATTCCTCGTTGATCGCTTCAAACAGTCGCCCCACAATTTCCTATTCCCCCGAAAAAAACAGTCTAAACCCTTTATCGCTCGAAACGCCTAGCAGACGCAGAAATCGTTACGAATATCGGATCCATTGTTCGCGGAACGGGACAAGCTCGAGCGAGAGAGAAAGAGAGAGAGAGAGAGAGAGAGAGAGAGAGAATCGCGGATTCCCTTCCTCCGTGAGATGGGGTGGGGCAAAGATTTTGTTCCGGAACGCGGCACTCGGTTCCGCGTTTCGCGCGACGACGCGGGGATTCTCTAAGCCTCGCGACGACGGCGTCGCGAGTCCGCCGCCGCACCGTAAGCGGACAATGGGAACGCGACTCTGTCTCCCGAAAGATTTCAAAGCGCGATTTCCATGAGGCACAAAAGCGCCCGGGGTGTAAGTGCGAGGGCCGCGCGCGAATATCTGGGTCGCTGCATTAATTCTTTCGTGTACCCCGGCGGCGGCGGCGGCGGCGGTAGAGGCGGTAGCGATGGCCGAGCCGGCGGAGGCGGAGGTGTACGGTCGAGTGGTCCGCTCGCTCCGGGGACCGCGAAATCAACACCGCCCTCGCTCTATAATTAATGCGCCGGGTATCGGTGAAACGAGTGGAACGACGCGCGCCTGGATTTCGCGGAAATAGTATTCCCGGGGACACGGTATCCCGATCGCGCGTACAGACAGCCCCCTCCACTCACCGTCGGGAATACGCAGCTTCCTGGAGCCGGTGCTCGGGTCCCGGGTCTCGCGAGCGTCTCGCTGCCGGGGTGGTAAAAACCAGCGACGAGGACGCGCGATACCGCGATGCCCTGGGCCGACGTTTCATCTTCGCCGGGGCAACGCAGGTGGAGCGTATTCGACGGCGCATCGAGCGACGTCACCCTGTACAAACACCGGGAACCGACGGGGGATGCAAGAGAGAGGGCGAGAGAGGGCGACAGAGGGTGGAGAGAGGGAGGAGAGAGTACGGGCGAGCGAACGAGGGAGAGGGGGCACGTTCGAGGGAAAAAGGGAGAAAGAGAGAGAGAGAAGGAGAGCTTACGCGACCAAGAGAGGGAACGCGCGCGAGTGAAAGAGGAAGAAACGGAGTTCGCGAACGAAAGAGGGAGAGAGAGTGCGGGAGCGAGAAATAGATATCGTGTGCCCGAACGAACGACAGAGATCACCGTAGCGTATCGGAAAACACACACCGGGGCTCGTCCCTTTCTTCCCCTTGTCCGACGGATCGCGCCCGCGTCTTCGGTAGGATAGGGGGGACGATAAGAAGGACGCATGCGCGGACCTATCGACCGCCGGGAGACCCTCCGGGTAACACCCTCGCGATCCGCGACCGAGGCTCACTGCTTCACCGGCGAACTAGTGGGTAGTACACGCACGCGACACAGGTGAGTGCCAGTTTCCTCGGATCGTTCGCGATCCCAGTGTATTTCAATTTCGTAGACTTAAGGGTAGCGATTAAGTGGGCCTCGTTTCGAGTTTCTTTTCGGAATTTCCCGCACGACGATCTCCCAACTTTGAACTCGGAGCAGAGTCGCGATCTCCACGGTACACTCTTAGTGCTACGACTCCCGGTCGGGAGATGAAGGGTTGCTCGGAACGGTCACCGGGGAATCGAGGGGGATGCGTAATTGATTGTCCGTCGCGGAGGACCCCGCCGATGCGACTTTTACCGTTCGAGTCCGTAGTTCGAGTAGACGCGCAATTATCTCGACCACTCGGAGCGATCGACGTTCGCGAGATTCGGTCCAGAGAGTTTCGACGCGAACGGGAGAGATCGCGTTCGATCGCCGTCGATAGTGGTTCTCGTCTCGAGATACGGCGCGGATCTTGATCACCCGATTGGAATTTACGCGGGAGTACGTACGTACTCGAATCCGCGTTCTATGGGGAACGAGACGGTAGCACTTGATCGCGCTCGGTGTCTCCATGATTTTCGTATCTCTCGTTTCGAGTAAACTTAATCCTCCATGGAGAAGTACTCGGACACGGTTCATCGGGGAGAAACCGTTGGAAAGGATCTCGATCGAACGAATCCGCGCGAAAAATAACAAAGATCGAACGAAACGACCGACTCCTTCGAGGGCGAACCGCGGACTAGGCGCGTACACCGATCAGCACAGTGTTCCGCGCGTTGAGAATATCCGCGAGCGGGTTCGGTCGCGTACGACCCTTCCTACCGCTAGAATTAATTATTCGGTAAGCATTGGTCGGTAAGTATCGCCCGATCCGTGCGTAATTTCGACGTTACGAACGGAAGGTTTCCGTGCGCGCAGCTTTGGGCGGTCGATGCGCCTGCCCTTCCCTAACACCTAGGGACTCTTTCGTCATCGATTATTACCGGAGTCTAAGCCGAAGCCACTGGAGATAACGCGAATGCCAAAGACCCCCGGGAACCCAGAGAAGGGACCGTACTTATCGCGCTGTGGATACACAGTTTTCTATCTCTCTACGAATATTATTAACCGAAGTAACGTCGACCGCGGTCGCGCGTAAGTCCGTCGTTCCATCGGCGCGTTATTCGGGGGTTTCGAGCGCAAGGGTGTGTCGCGAAATCGATTCGGGGCATCGAGATTGCTCGAACCCCCGGTGCCGCGACGATCGAACCGTCGCGGTCGACCGTTTCGCGACATCCGCGACGCTTTAAAATTAGAAACGACTCCGCGTCGACGATAATCGACGAGTGTCGCGTTACCCGTCGTGTCAAGTTCACAGTTTCGAACAATCGCGTAAATATTCGAGAATTCACCGAGCGAACGACAGGGGGGTGGGGGGTGGAAACGCGAAGTTCCAACGAGGGAGGGAGAGAGTCGATCGAGACTCGTTTGAAATTCAATCGAGCCCTCCTGGGGAGAACCGAAATTAATCGAACGGGAACGGATCGAGGTGTCGTATATAGCGCGGAACCACGTTAATTTCCAAGTTTATCTCCGATTGAATAATCCCTCCCCCGACGAACAGGGGAAACGAACTCCACTTGTTACGATTTCGAAGAAATTCTGAACTCTACTCCACGTCAAGTACGTTCGTTCTCTTCGCGGATTGAATTACCTCGTTTCGGAGAACGTTGAAGTTTCGTTTCTTTCGAGAGACGTGCGAGTTTCTAAACCCGAGGTGGTCGCGTGCCGGTTATAATTTCGTGGAATTTCAACGCGACTGTTTCCGCAAGCGTGCTACGAACGTACTATTTATTTCGCGTTTCCTTCGCTCGCTGGAAAGGATAATTAGTTCCGCGCGGCGGGGTGTCGGCGAAAGCCAATAAACTCGTTATCGTTGTTATCGCGATGAAATACGCGGCTCGAAATCGTTGCCGGTGGTGGACGTACGAGACACGGGGTAGAAAAACGAACGGGGCCGGTTCGCGTAAAAATTCTCTCGGCGTGCAAAGTCACGCTGCCACCGGTATCGATCAGCGGGGTATCGCGAGCTCCACTTTCCTCGTGCTAAATTTCGGCGAGAGGTCTTCGTTTCGCGCGCATAAAGCTTCCCCCGCGGGCTTCGTGCAAAAGAGGATGTTTGCGCTGCTTCCGCGTCGCTCGAGCCGGAAAATTGTCATTTCGAGGAATCTCGAGGATGCCGTACGAATACGGGGGTGAACCACCTCCCTACTCGACCGCCTTCACCTTTTTTTCGCCACCGCTTCTTCGCGAATTGAATTTTTTTTCCTTTTTCATCGCGAACCATAGAATTTCTCTCGCTCGAGAAGACATTTAAGATACAGGACGAATTATTCAACTCGACTCTATTGCCTTCGTAATCGGTGGACGACTCGAATTTTTTTTCCGCGATTCTTTTTCGCAAAGATACGGAATGAACTAACTCGATCGACTCAATTTTTTTCCTAACCGGTGAACGAATCGACATTTTTTTCGTCACGGACGAAAGATATCTTCTTCGCGAAGATGTTCGAGATACGGAGTGGATCGTTCGATTTAATTTTTTATTACAACCGGTGGGCGAATCAAAATTGTTTACGATTTCCAGGAACACTCGGGGCGATGACTCTTGACTTTTCGTACGTTTCTTATTTATGCAAATTTGTTTTCCTCGGAATTACTGTGTAATTTCTTTTGCCCATTTTGGGCTAACATTCCTATTCGCCCACCGGTCGCGATAGACATCGAGTTCGTCGAGTTAGGTAATTTACTTTGCACGCAACCTCCGGTGAATTTTAAAATTCGACTCGAGGGTCTTTCTCGAGCTGCGAATAGTATCGACGATAATTTTGCTAAAGATATCTCGCCAAGAGGGTGGTCGAAAAGGCGGAAAGAGAAGATATTTATGTTCGGTAAATTATTGGAGAGTAAAATCTTTCCATGCTTTTCCTTCGAAGATTTCGATCGATTTATTTCGCTCCTCCTTGAAACTGTTACAAAACATTGATCCGAAGTACAACGAAATGCAATACGAAGAGAAATGTACAGAATCGTAAATACGTTGCGATAGTTGCGAACCACTAGCCTCGAAATTCGAGAGAAAACCTAACCAATCGTTAGGTTAAATACCGTTGAAAATTTTCTAAAATTTTTCTCCACGCAACGAGTATCAATTCCTTAGATCTAAAACGAACAACGACCCGCGTTAACCTTTTCGCTCGCACGAGCATTGTTTATTTTAAGAAAAGGGAATCGATAACAGTTTATTGCGGAGTTGCAATTTCTTCGCTTTTAATCCCCCTTACCCTCTCGCGTAACGTGGCTAACCTTGGAATTAATCGTCTCCGGTAATAAAAACGAAGGAAATAGAAATATAACAATTACCCTCGATACGCCTTGTTGAACCTTCGTCCCTACCTCGTTGCGAACAAAATTTCCAACCCCGAACGTCGAGCCCAGATCGGATAGCCTACTACTTCCAATAAAATATATACAAAACAACAAAGTCTACCAATAATTTCCTACGAGCGAGTTATTTTCCAAATTCTTCTTACAATTGTACCAATTGGTATTTCCTAATCACCCTAACCATACCCCAACACCGGCCCTATTTATTAACCAGGTTCGATGATTCCCTTTCAGATTTCAACTTGGATTGTTTAGTTTCTCCTTCCTCACCTCTCTTAGTTCGTCCTTTCCTTTCGGATTACCTTACGTTGAAGTTTATTCCGCAACACGACAAGGAGACGCAAACACCGAAACGGTCGATCGTTGTACGAGCAACGACTCAACCACATCTTCGATCACCGCCGATCCGCGTAGCTCGTGGAACACGAAGACCATCGCGTACGCGAACCTCGAGAAGAAGCTGAGAGGCAAGAACCGGCGACACTCGTCAGGGGGACGAAGTCGGTGTCAACCGGCAAGATTACAGGCCGCGGCGGTTGCGCCAAATACTGTGGTACAGCTCCATCACCCGGCACCATTTCATTCTCCAACTTTCGGCAGTCCTTCACCTCCAATGTTAACTACCTGAAACGGAGGTGAGTGCGCCCTCTTCCAGCTCAGACTTCTAACGCGACGATTCTTAAATTCACCGCTCGAGGCTCGCTCGCTGCGATCTTGAATTCGAGCGACCGACCACTTCAACAACGCGAAACTTCGCGCAAGGAACGATACACGGCCGTGCAACGTTTCCGCGATTCTCGTCGTTCTCGTGGTCACTTTTCTCGAACGATGTCGGGAGAATCGTGATCCCGCGTCGTCGCCCGCTGAAAGTCCATTTGTACCAGCGACGAGTCGAGAACGAGTTGAGCTCGTTCACCGGTACGCGTCTTGAACGGTACAAACGAGGACCAAATTGAGAAATTGTTGACGACGAATCGCGAACAAATCGCGTACGTTTGCAGTTTTCTCGAACGATCGTATTTTGTCATTTTCGGTTATTCGTTAGTATAGGTCTTGAGCGGTATAGAAGCTTAACGAGGACCGAATCGAAAAATCGTTGACGACGAATCTCGAACAAATCGCACACATTTGCGGTGCTGCGAAAGTTTTTTCAAAAGACCATGCAATGAACATCGCGTTTAAGTTTTCATATTTGAGAGTGCCCTCCCATTTGTTCAATGTACAAATATTGAAAAGTACAAATATTCGATAATTTGTCGGTCTACTTGTTCGTGTTTAATATCACCAACGACACTAACGTTCTTCAAGAGTTTGCATTAGTATTTGTTTCTTACAAGCGCTTTGAAGGAACGTGCGAAGCGTTAGTCATCAATGTTCAACATTCAACAACTGGTAATAGCGACAGAACACAATCGACTCGTGTTTCGACTGTGGTTCCGAGCCAGCGTAAATGAACCTTAACTCGGAAACTCATTGATTTTCGCGTCATTTCCGGCGATCATTGTACCTCTTGTACACGAGAGGAACAATCCCTTCGTTGCTCGTTAACAACTCGTACGGTACGCGAAACGATAAAGGCGCTATCGTGGCGCTCTTTCCGCGCGAGTTCCGTTTTCCACGCGGAAAGAAAATCGGTGCACGGCCGGCGTCGCGATACTCTCCATTGAGCGTCCCTCGAGCGACCAGCGGGGAATCGAGCTTCTTTTTAAACTTTGCATGCCGCAAGATCGATCTCTGTTCGATGGAGTTCCTGGAACTTCCCTCCACAGTTGATACGAGGAAGACTCGAAGAATTCGGAAGCACGGTGGTCGAAACGCCGTACGAACGTCTTTCGAAAAGAGATCGGTACCTTTTAGGTATTTTTCGCATTTTTCGGGTGTAATTCTCGGTGTGCATTCCCGCGAGTGAACATCGAAATCGCTAATCGGGAAATCGGCTCTCGAGCTCGCGTTCGCGTAGAGACCGCGAACGAGACACTCGAGTTTGAGAAAAAAAAAAAAAACAAATTAAATCATCGGCGTCCGCGTCGCGTCCGGAGCAACGTAACGGAGCACCGAAGCAACGAACACTTATCTCGTTGAAAGGTCGAGTCGACGTCGGTCCGTATTGTGCCCCGCGATACAATACAAGACACCGGGTCGATAAAGTGCTCGTTCAATTAACCGAGCGTTATCCGATTCGCCCGTTAAACCGTAATTAAACCGTAATTCGAGTTTCGTTGAACGCGGGCCGGAATACCGTAGACAGGGTGGACAATATTAATCGACGGGGCATGTCTCGCGTAATGAAACGATCGCGTGTCGATCGATCACCGTTGGAAAATAAAGGGAAACGAATTCTAGCTAGATCGTTCGTCACCGCGAACCGTCCAACGAATGGAAACGGTGTTTTGCATGTGATCGTTTAGGAAACCGCTTTTGGTATGCGATGTCAGCCTGCGAAGCTCGATGTTCACCGTTAGTAACGTCATCGGGGTTACGCGAACGCGCGGGGGTTAAATCCGATCGATCGTAGCCGGGCGTTCGGTAGTTCCGGTTGGTCGTTCGTTCGCGATCTCGGTACGCAACGAACGAAGCTTAGCCAGCTCGCCGTACGCGTTTCGATTCCGTTCGGTCGCGTGTCACCGGACGCGCCGTGGCTAATTACAACGTCGCTGAACGGTCCCTCGGCTACTCGTCTCGCGAGGGAAACCGTCGCGTCGTCCCTGCTTGTAAAGCACGAGCGTAACGGCGAACTTTGCGTTTACAACGATGGTCGAGCGAGACCATCGCCCGAAGCTCGAGCTTTCGCTGCGGGACTACGTGCGAGTAAATCGAACGCGACGTCACCCGTCACGCATGCAAACCAGCAATCAGCAATCGTCCATCATCGGGCGACGCCATCCACGCCACACATCCCCGAGCACTGGCTGATTCGATGTGCATTAAGATCCCACGAGACCATGAGCGATATGCGAGCGAGGGAGTGCGAGATACTGGTTGAAACGCGAAAGCGCGAGACCAAGAGCCAATCCGACCGATTGCCGCTATCACGACCACCACCATAGCTTGTCTTCCAGGTTCTCGCAAGGGGACTTGACCTGGGAGTTGAACGATGAATCGAGCACAGACTCCGGGGTGGCCTCCGTGGCCAGGGATTCGTCCCAATCGTATCAAGCGACCTCGGATCGGCCTCTCCAGTCTCAGCCGACACCGGTCCCACCGGCCAGTCAACCGCCGGTACCCGGAGCACCACCACCGGGACCACCTCAACCCGTCGGCGGTGATCTCAGCCTCAATTTGAAACCCGGATCCAGGACAACCAGCGCCCCGTCCTCGCCGGCGAAAACACGGGAGAGTTTGCTCCAGAGGGTACAGAGTTTGACCGGAGCTGCCCGTGACCAGGTACGCGACTAACGAATGCTTACTTGCTACGGGACAGGGACGAGGAAAGGGTTACGTTTCGACGAAAGTTTCGAGTAACGAGCAAAAGATACATTTTTTACGCATTCGTGAACGTAAAGTTGAACTCGATTTGTACAGGGTGTGGCTTTCACCCCTGAGAGGACTCAATTTGTAAGCGAATTTAAGGAAAGAATTAATTACAGTTTGTTATCGAATCGTGGACAAATTGAGGGGCGATGGTTGCTCGATAGAAGTATCCGTTCAATTACGTTTACCGTTGTTTCGAAACGTTTCGATTTCGCGTTTGAATAATATCTGTTTTATGAATCTAAATTTCCCTTTCTTCTCCACACCGATACAATTATTCGACTTGCTCGACACTTTGACGATCGCGAAGACCGTTACCCGCCACTGAGAAACTTTCCCGAGAATCTCAACGCGATAAAAGTCTACGAACGGTTCTTTCGTCGGAAATTTATTTTCGAGATATCGAAATCGAATTACAAATTACGATTTGTACGAGACGCGAAACGATACTAGGAACAACGTTACGAGAAACTGTAAATCTAGATACCGTTGCGAAGATACAACGTGCAGGATTCGAATTTAACCATTTTCCCAGTTAAACGAACAACGACGTAACGAACGAAAGACCAAGATCGCGTAAACGTGACAACGGCCGGTAACCGGTGGAGAACGTCAAAGTGTCAAGCGGTAGAGTACGGCGATACAGAGACTTACGGAGACTTTAATTGCGATAATCAGGGTGCATCGATTCTGGGAGCGGCGGTGTCCGGAGCAACGAGAGGTCCGTCGTACAACAAGGATCGTTGCTTCACGCTTCTGGTGATCGACGACCAGAACACCGACTGGAGCAAGTACTTCCGGGGTCGTAGACTTCACGGTGATTACGAGATCCGCGTAGAACAAGCGGAGTTTCGAGAATTGTCGTTGACAGCGAGCGAGGCTGGCACCGTCGTGTCCATGGCAGTTTACCGCAACGGGACCAAAGTCATCCGGTAAGATGACCCGTCGACCGATCCTCTTAACCTACTAACGCTCGGCATATACTCGATCGAGAATAATTCCGTTGACAGGTCCTTCAAACCTGACTTCGTCCTGATACGACAAAACTTAAGGGACGCGGGAGAAGACAACAAGAACATTTTTCTCGGCTTGATGTACGGAGGTGTACCGGGTGTTAACAATCTCACCGCAATTTACACCTTCCAGGTGAACATTGATCCGAGTACACATCGGCTCGATGGATGTGTACCGACACGGTGGATCCCACGCGACCTAAAAACGGGTCGCTAGTTTTAACGCGATTCATTATTAATCGAAGTTGTTCGGTCTGGAACGACGAAGACTAATTTCATTTTTGAACGAAACAAAATCTACGATTAAAAGTACACGAACGAACAATGTGATTCGACGAGGTGAGACTACCTGGATGTACATTGAGTCGATTCTCGAGAAGCTTGTATCGGTAAAGACAATTTCGTGGAAGAGCTCGAGTAAAAAAGTTTCTAAACAATTTTTTCGTATCACGGTCTTTGGTCTGCGCATGCCCGTTCGAGAGACTAGAGGCTACGCGATTGGACAGAGTCCGGTATAGTTGAGCTCTCTTCGCTCTGTTGCTTTCTTATCGAAATAGGAGATAATTCACTTTCGAGGAATATCGATCAGTCTCGATAGCTTGAAACTCCTCTTGTGTTAAAAATGAAACATTTTATCCGTCTCGAAGATATTCAGGTGGTACTTTTCCAATATCTTCTACTAATATCTTTTTCATACCCATAATCGTAAAAGTCGCTATTGGCCCCCTGAAAAAGGTCGCAAAGCGTTGGGATTCAACGTGCCGCGAGGAAAAGATATATTTAAAGACATTCGCAGCAAAAGGCTCGTATCAAACGCAAATTATTCTTTTAGGATAAACCATGGGTGTTCGCGCATCTGCTGCAGCTACAGCGTCGTTTGGGAAAAGAGAACTTCCCGCTAATCGAGCAGACTTACTATCCTAATCATCGTGAAATGGTGAGTGAATGATAACCGTTCCGCGGACGTCGTTTACAGAACGAACGAATATGCATATCTCGTTTATTATTCATCGTTTAAGTAGTATATAATACTTACAAAAGTTATCAAATGGAAGAACTAAACTAAAATACACACGTTACGAGTTGACGTGCGTTCTCGTGCTAGGAAATGCCGACTAACTCCCGTCACATTGCGCGTTTAGTGGTTTGTACTAAATTTCTACCCACGTCTAGGGTCTCGTTCCTCGTCACCGTCGGGCGAGAAACCAAATGATCACGCTCGGTTACAGAGAACTTAAATCGATTACGACATTTATAATATGACGCTCAGCATCCGCATACGTTCTCTGAACAATGGAGACAACGCAATCTTTAAGCGTGAAATAAATTTTCCCAGCGATATCTGTTTCGCGCCATTGTTTTCATCTCGCTGGAATATTTTTGAAGATATGTATACCGGAGTGACGCGGAGGGAACGCCCCTGGATGAGTTCATCGATCAGAATTTTTGAAAAAAGGAATAGTTGCGATCCGTCTTGCTCGAGCATCGGATTCGGAAAGTTCATCGTCTGTTGTTTTAAGTTTTCTTTGGCGATACAGCGTATTCGTTGAAAGGAGGTTTTTTCGTATATAAAATACGATAAGCAGTCCATATATTCGAAAATTTTCTTCCGTTTTCCTTTCCTCGGTGTAACGATAATGTATTTAACGCCATTAATTGGAGAAGAAATTCTTTCGCTTGGATTCGTACAATACGCATCGAAGAAGAAGTTTACATTAACCGTGCATTATTTTGCACGATCCAATTCGTAAAAAATTTAATATCGGTACGACTTTCTTAGACTTAGATCTCGCGTGTAACACGTTTTACGTAAAAATATCTGCTTTCCGTAGACGCGTACATTATATTATCGAATAAGATCCAAGCAAGGTCGAAAACGTTCTAAATACGATGCTCGGGACGACCAAGAAGAGCTGTATCTTTTATTTTCGACAACCAGGCAACGCTTACGATTATAATGTTCGAGAAAACATTATTTGTACGCTAATCGTTCGGAATTTCTTGCCGCGTAAATGAACGACCATCGTTATCGTGAAAAACGTATTCCATCGCTCGGGTGTATTCTTTGTAGCTCCGGTGCGGTACATTCGATATTTGTGTCGTTTCAATGTTCAGAGATTTATACAAGACTTCGCTAAAAATTAAATACACTTCAGCAGCTTCTTACGCGGATAAGACGAAGCTACGTACAACGAAACAATAAATGAGAATAATTTAAAAATGCATAATATACATTGGTAGCCTATATGTACAACTAAGGGGATGGCCAATCGATGTTGGAAATGCTCGTTGCTTTTGCTGTTTCAAGTTGGCTCGATCCATTTACATTGCCATCGAATCTTACCGAGTTATTTAATTAAAACGAAACGAGGTTAGCAGCATAAGGCTTGGATTGAAAATTGAAAGCTTCGTCGAGGGAACGAACGTTTCTCTCTTTCGCGACGTAAACGAACGAAATACGGAGGTAAACGTGCTCGAATGTCTTTGATCGTTCGGATATTGAAACCATCATCGGGATTGGAAAGGGATCGTGTCTAATTAAACGAGAAAGATTCGATAACTCGATGCTACAAACCTCGGGGAGGGTTCGAGGGGTGGGTGGGTGTGGGCTCGAAGGAATAATTCAACGTGGAAATGTCAAGCAGTTTCGAGGGTCCGTCAGCAAAATTCTATGAAACTTTTAACAGCAGCGTACCCGCGTACGATTATCAATCATTGAATTCACCTCGTCTCGTGTTTATTCGCGAGAACGGCTTTCGTACTTGCTGACACAACCTTCCAATTAATACTTTTGGTAGCACGCGACAATAAATAGAACACGCGACGCAGCGATCGGAAAACCTCACCGTTGTCGATAAATTAATGCCGTTTGTTCGAATAAATAGATCCAACGGTCCAATTTACATAGTTAACGGTGAGTATTGTCCCCTGGAGGATCGTTGGAGAAGCGTTGGTGGTCACTCGACGACGTCGATCGGTTAATAAATAAACGCGTTCGAACGAGAGAGCATTAATTTTCTTGACGATTTCGTCGCGCGTTTCTTCTTTTCTTTTCTTCCTTCTTTCTTTCTTTCTTTGTTTCTTTTTCTTCTTTTTTTTGGAAACGTTCTTGAAACGGTGCGCGATCCTCGTGGGAATCTTACGGGGGGTTTACACGGTATAGTTGTATCGATGCGTGCCACGTGCCACGAGCAACGCCGATTTTCCCGCCAGCGTGATCGGATAGATTTCTTTTCTTCTCACTGTTGAGAGACGACAAGTCGCACCGAAACGGGAAGAATTAAACGGTTTCCGTTTCACTAAGGTTCTCGCAACCTTTGTTGCTCGCGTTTCCGCTGATGCTCCTTGATACACTTCTTGTAAGGTACGGACGGGGTCCAAGAGCAACCACCTGGCCTGGCCATGCACACCCCGTATTTTTCTTGGCAATCCTCAGGACCTGGTTCGCTCTCCCATAAACATCGCTTCCTTCCTGCGTGCGTCAGTACGGCCCCCTTCCTCCACCAAGGTGTATAATCGATCTGAAGCACAAAGAACGAAGGCGGTGTTATTTCGCACGAAGCCAACAGAGATGTTTCCCGTTCGAACGATTTCGGGAGAGGATCGTGTTACGTGAACGTTCGCCATTTTCGAGTATCGGTTTTAAACAACGGCTCGATGCGGCGTAATTTCGCGAACGCGCGCCTAACGGGACGAGAGAACGTGCCTAATTAGTCGTTGACGTTTCGCTCGATGCGTTTGTTTAGTTCTTTAAACGGTCGAAAACGACACGCGTCGATTTGCGTACGTTACGAGGACGACGAGAGCAAACTAAAATGGTGGTTTCTAGATTTCGTTATTTCTGTGACGCGCGAATCGATACGCCGAGTGTTTCATTTTGTTTAGAAATAAACGAAGAAGCTCGAATTGGTTTTCGAGACCGGCGAAGCTCGCGTCGGACCGTCGAAATTGTCAAAATTCAAATTTTCAATGTAGCGCGCGAATGAAAATAATCGAATTTTGAGAATTTAAATCGCATTCGTATCGTCCGAGACAACGGATGTACTCTCTCCCCCTTTGCGTTTCAAAACAGCCACGACGGCGTTTCGACGACTTTGGTTCTTTCTGAATTCTGCTTACGTTATTTTCGGTGTCGTTGAACCACGAGAAAAGCGCGGAAACGTTGAATTTCCAAGAAATATACCAGGTTGAATTTACGATCTATCGACAAATTTTTTAAACCGACACCACGGTGCACAGTTTCGTAACGAGTTAAGCTGACGTTAATACGAGTACGGTTGCACGACCAGTTACAAGTCTGCACAGGGTGTGCCAGAGATAAGTGGTAAATCTTTTGGAAGCTCGTTCCGCTCGGCTCGAGAGGTTGAAAAAGGTAACGCGCGTCTGGAAACATTTTACCGACTTATAAACACTTTCCAGAATAAGCATTCGGCCGTCGAATCCTCTTACGAAGATACTAAACACCGTTTGCGTTCGTATTCATCGAGCATTTAACGGATACAACGTTTTCCATCCCGATTACGGCTCCTCTTCGACAAATTAATTACACAAATTCGCGGACGCGTACGATAATTGTGTAAACTCTACGCAATTATTTACGACAGCCTTGTGATAATTTAAAACTTTGTAGAACTAATTCACCGAGGATCCACGATCGCTCTAAAAGTTATCCGTGTGTTATTTTTTACCAGTTTACTCTTCTCTACAATACCTCTTACGTACCTTTTATTCGAAACAAACGCAACAATTCGATATTATATTATCGAAGAAAATTGTTACCTAAAATACATTGTAAATTAAGAGTTCCGTTCATTTTGCGAAACATTCTACGACAAAATTTTCCGAAATAATCGTCCCCGTGGAATATTTCACGGTCCCGGACCATACTGGGCAAGATTCGAACCACGGATAATTCTAGAACACCCTACTTTTTCGAACGCGATAGATCAATCGACGATACTCGTTACGCAACCGGCAGGATGGTGTCATTTTGTCATCGATCGAAAATATACACGGTGCAGAAGCTGTCCCAGAAATAACCGGCCAGACTTCCCAAATTCTACCGGTGACGGTAGAACGGAGAATTAAGTGTCCACGATGAACGACGTTCGTAACAAGAATAAAAACGTTTACGTTTCAATTTCTAATTACTCTATCGGGAACATTTTTAAGAAATATTCGTTCTCGCGGTACCTTTACGGGGGGGAAGATTTGAAAAAAATTTTTCTCGAAAACTGTGCTCCGGGATATTTGAAGATCTATTCGCTGAAATTCAAGTTTGAATCGAAAGGGGACCCAGAACCCATTGTACAAGAGTACGAGAAAAGGGGAGGGAAAAATGGTGGTCCGTAGCGTTCGTACGAGCTCGAAAGGAAGCGTGGAAGGCGTTCCCTACGAAACTTTAGAATCCGTGGAATGTAATTCAAGTTTGGGTCGAAAGGGACCCGGAACCCACCGTGCAAGGGTATAAGAAAAGCGGAGAGAAAAATGGTGGTCCATCGCGTTCGTGTGAGCTTAAAAGGAAGTGGAGAAGGCGTTCCCTACGAGAGACGGTGATCCGGTTTATAAAAAGATGGAAGTTCGTTGGAAAGAAAACGTCGGGGGAGTTGGTGTTCTCGCTATTCTCGCGGAGAGTGTACCCGAGATCCACTGTTTACGCGAACGCACTTCCTTTTTTCCACTTACTTCGCACGCGCAGCCACGATGATAGAGGCCCCTGAAACCTTTCCTCTGTCTGCTGGTCACTTCGGACCACCGCATCGCTATGCCGCAAATCGATATATGCACTTGTTCCCCGATGATTGTTCCGCTGACGACGTAAGTCTCACCGACCGTCAAGAGCCTGCCGCACAAGCTGGACGCGAAGGCGGTCCTTAGGAGCTGTTGCTTCGAGAACTCGGCTGGATTCATGTTGTTCCGTTCCTGATGAAACGTTTACGTATCAGAGGAGGCGCGCGCCGCTATAAAAACGATCGTAAAGCCGGCCCGCGAGCCGTGAGAAAACAAGGAATCTCCGTAGACGTACGAACCTTGAAGACTTTATTGACTCTCACGTTGTAGGTGGTTCCGTTCATCCACCTCACTTTCACCACCGCCACTGCAAGCAAAGAACGTCGACCAGTGTCGGAGGACAAATTTCATCGTACGGTTACAATTTATTTCTTTTTTCAAACACTTACCGTAATCCGACTGGCAGAACAGAGTCTGAGGATGGCTGAGCATGCAAGTGCACCCGACGACCCTTTGCACCGGCGCCAGGGATAACGCGATCACCAAAAAATACGTCCAAAAGGTTAACCGCCACATCTGTAAACAGAGAGCAACGAACCGATGACACCACCGACCGAAATATTTACGCTCGAGATAATAATAACGCTGTATTTAAAAGGGGAAGAAAAAAACAAATACGTAGCCGGACGATAGAGCCGATCGCGTGCCCCGACGATGCGCCTGAATTACAACGAGATAACGTGTTCTTCGCGCAGAATGCTTTTTCGTACGGTCCATTTATCATCGAAATCCGATTACGCGTGTCCGAGTGACTCGAGGCAGCTGTCACCTGTCGGGATACTAGGAAACGTATACAACTGTATCAAACGGGCGCGAAACAAGCTCGTTAAGCCGAGAATTCGTGTTCCCCGTTCCTTTTTTTTCTCTCTTCGTTTCTCTTCCCTGGTCGCCGAGAGCTACTCTTTTTTTCTTCGTACGAGAAGCGAAACGCAACGAACCAATCGAAACTATCTCTAGACGACTAATATCAATTTGTCGTTCGGTACGTCCGATTCCGGTGTTCACCGGGCTCACCTACGTCGGTGCCTCGTTAATGCAAATTTATTCGTCTCTCCGGGCGGAGAGGGACTCGAATTCGCGCGTGAAATCCGTACAAACGAGCGACGATTGTTAACGAGCTGCGGGACAATCTCCCCGAAATTGGGTCGAGGCACGGTTATCGACACGGAATTAATTTCGTACTTGCACTCTATCTCATCGGTTCGAACGAAAAGATCGGTCGCCCCACCGGTGCGAATCGAGTCGAAAAAGAAGAATGAACCTTCTTCGCTCCGGGACGACTCGGTCTCGTGGAAAGATTAGTCGCGCTCCAGGATGAATCGATAAGCGCACCGTGGGCGTTCGAGATACCGGTGTACCCGGGCGTCGAGAATAATGGAGAAGGAATTTCCTTTGGACCGATAACAAGTATTACGGAAGCGCTCCAATCCGACCCAGTTTATCGACGCAAGCTCGACGAGATCTAAATATAGATATAAAACGGTAACCAACGTCGTACGCGATCCAGAAACGCCGGGAGCCGCCTAAAAGATCCTATTGACGATGATGCGTTTTCCTCGGATTGCGAGAATAGATCGGTGGACAACTAGAATCTAGGCAATCCTAACGGAACTCGGCTAGGCAGCCGCGGAATGCTCCTACGGTAGCCAGACTCAGGATCACACGGATCGAGAAATTTCGAACGAAAGTTATCGTTTCGTGGTAACGCCCTCGGTCAATTTCACCGTGTTACGTACCGCTCGACGCGAGTACAAAGTGTCGAGGAATTACTCGACGATGAAGAGTTCCCGGAATGGAGCACGCAAGGTGACAAGAAACACGCGCTCGAAAAGTAATCGTTTCGGGTATATTCATCCTTTGGCTCGTAAATTGTCTAGGATAATTTATGGCGCGAACGAAACACGGATTTCTACTCTAAAAACAAGAAAAAAAGAAAAAAAAATGAAGAGAGAGAGAGAAAGAGGTCGAACTATTTTCTACTTGGCATTGAGTTTCGGGGAAACTTGGTTTCCGATACCGTGACACGAAATCACGAATATTTTACAGAACGTCTCGTCGTAGCAGCTGTACACCTGTTTGTGCAATCGACGTCCGATGGTTCAAATTTATAACAGCTGTATACAAAGCTTGTGACAATATCGTCGAGGCTGGGATATTTATTTGCGGCAACGCGTGTATATACTTTTCAACCGAACGTAACGGGTCACGAATGGGTTCGTATTCGAATGGTCGAATAATTTCTACAATTGGGTATTCTTTGATAATTCTATTTACGAGAAATGTTACGCGAACGCTGTTGTTGATACGTACAGGTTGTTTCTCATCGAGGAGGATCGGCTTTTGGAATAAATTTTCGATTAGATCGAACGATCGTTTTTGTAACGTAGGAATGGTAAATAAATTCTCGTTTCGTAAATTTCGGGTCGAGGCGGTTCAAAGTTCCGAAATGTGTGCCCTGAATCCTGAACGTGGTCGTTGATCACCGGAGTAGATTTCTAAAATGGTAAATAAATTCTAATTTCGCAAATTTCGGGTCGGAGCGGTTAAAAATCTCGAAACGGATGCCCTAAATCCTAAACACGGTCGTTAATTACCAGAGAGAGTAGACGTCTATGGCGAAGACGAGATAAGCGAAGACATGACCGGAAAAAAGACGTTATTTCAGTATCGAGGAATGGGTTTAGAGTCCATGTTCGGAAACGGACGGTCTTGGATAATCTCAGAAAGATTTATGTATCTTACAAAGAAGAGTGTTCCACAAATAAAGTCGGTTTAAGCTTGTTTGCAAATTCACAGCCGCGTGGGTATCTTTTAACCGGTGTTAGTGGTACACATTCCGCTCGCGTTTGCGTAATTCACCGAAATGTTAAATTAATGTTGTCCGCGATTGAAACAGCAACGAGACAGCGACCCCAATTTGTCATCGGAGGTCGCGCCGCGACCTTTCACAGCTCGTTGACACGTTAATTACGAAACTACGAACAATCGTGGCGTATCTCTCGCGAGATTTTGAGTAACGTACTTTCGATCCGAATTTCTTTCGAATTTCCACGATGCAGAAACTCTACGTTGGATCCGAATCAAAATTTATACCAAAAAGTCGACACTTCTCGACGAAACCAAGCAGAAACGGAATTCGATACGATCGTTGGTTTCGCGAATAAAAGATTAATTTGCGCGACTCGATTTCTCGAAAATAGCCCCAGATCCGAAACTTCGACGTCCTGTATTTTTTAAATGCAAACGAAACGATGTCCTACACTTCTAAATTTCGCACGAATTACGACTATTCCGATTTCGTCGAAATCCCTGACCTCGACTACGAAAAGTGATCGTTTCAGCGCGGAACGAGCCCAAGACGTTAACGACACTACCAATTAACGAGTTAGCGACATTTAAAATCGTTACGAGTGTAACACACCCTGTCTACCGTACGTTTAAAATTCTTCTCGTCACTGTGACGAGTTCTCTTAGCGAGAATACACGACGTTTCTCCGACCCGATTCCGCTCCAGGGCAAATTCCTCGTCCCGACGTAAATTTCGAGTAACGAACAACAGATACACAACCGTTATGAAAACGAAATTATCTCACACCCTACGATCGAAAGTGCATCTCGATAACCGTTTAGATTAAATCGCTCGAGGATTTTCGCTCTTCGTCCGTTATACGAATCGAATATTCTTCGTCACCGACTCCATCGCGTCTACCATTTAACGCGTTTAAACGCCGTGCCCACACTGTTTACCTTTTTGTTTACGCAGCACGATATCGTCAACTCGAGCGAGTCGAGCGTTACATCACAGATTACAAGGAGAAGAAAAAAATTAACGATGCGAAACAGGTTTCGAATTGTGCGATACGAAATTGCACCAAGAAAGTTGCAACATTTTGCGATAGCTGCGAATGCAAAACCTCGAGCTCGGCTCTTTCGTGCTTCGACTCGATCGAAACGAGTATTATCGTATTATAAATTTCGTCCTATTTATCGATAAAAGTAATACTCGTCTACGCGTTTATTTTTTTTTTTTTCCATGGTCTAGAGAGTGTTCGTTTCTAATATCCGGACATCGTTTCTGTTAATTTACCGACCGACGCGGCTCGAGCGAAGAGTTACGGTTGTCGGTCGGGTTACGAGATCTTTCGTGAAATTTCTTACGATCGAAATCTCGCGAGATGTATCGCGGCGTGCACGACGAGTCGCGTGTATCCGTAACGATAGCATCGCGCTGGTAAACGCTCGGTTACGAAGCGTAACGCGGTGTCGCGCGCGGACGCGAGTGCACTTACGCGATGCGAGTGTTTGCGCGCGAATGGACGCGCACGTAGGTGCACCCGGTAATCATCGTTTAATTCCCGTTTGTACCGAATTAATTCGCCCTCGTTGAACCCTTCGCCCGACCCACGATGAAGTTTCGTTGTCGGACCGATTTGGCGAAATTTATGCGACAGCCCGCCGCTGGACAACGCGCGGAGGTTGCGCCCGGTGGTGGAAGGAGGTGTTAATAATAAAGGCAATCCGACCGAATTGCCACGTAGCTCTAAAATTGGAATGTGTACGTAGAGGCAGAGTCGGTAATATTCAATTTGGTCTCGATGCCCGAGCACGGTGAGCTTGTTTATTACCGGCGTCTGTACAAAGTAGGTGTTACAGTATCGCCGGCGATGATCGACTTTCCATTCGATGGTCGCGAAGCTTGCGGTTTAGCCATTGCTAGTTACGGACCGTGTACAGGATGTTCCAAAGTCGGAACGATGAACGGAGTCGTCCGTCCTCGCGAAACGCGTAAACTGTCCACGTCGCGAGAAAGTTTACCCTCGCGACATCGATTTTCTCGCGCGTTTCAAATAAAATAAGAAAAATTAAACGTCGAACGAGTACAGGGTGTTACAAAATTCTTCTCGCGAACCAGAGCGACGGAAACTCGGAACGAGCGGTCTTTACAAACCCGCGAGTTGCTCTTTCCGCGAGAAAGTGGAACCTTACGGCCGATTTTGTAATTCACGGCGCACGCGAATAAGACGAGTACGCGTCGAACGAATACAGACTGTTCCAAAGTCGTGGACGCCTATTCAACCAACGGTCTTCGTAAAAGCGTAAATTACTCTTTCCGCGAGAAAGTGGACTCTCGCGATGAATTTCGCGATAGGTTTACGTCCGCGCGCGAACGAGACGAATATGCGTCGAACGAGTACAGGATGTTTCAAAGTCGTGGACTTCCGAGCCCAACCGATGGAAACTCGAAACGAACGGTGTTTATGTACGCGTAAATTATCCTATCCGCGAGAAAGTGGACTCTTTACGATTTTATAATGAGTTTACCGTGCGCGTAAATAAGAAGAGCCATGCTAAAACGAACACTGGCCGTTCGGAGATTGTAGGCACAAATTACAGAGATGAGAACTCGGTACGAGGATCGGGTTCAATTTTATAGACGCGTATATTATCCTCGAAGGTGACTCTAACGACGGATTTTGTAATACATTTATGGCGTATGCGAATACGTACACTTGCACCGAAATGAAAAATTAGAAAAATATTACGAGGTTTTTAATCACGAACGATTTTCCAGATGGTCTTCGATTTCGCGTAATCTATGGAACTACAATATCGGCAAATATGTACACAAAAATTAATCCGTATTGACGTATCTATTCGAAGGTTATACACCGGTTGTTTGTACACTGGAGTCTCCAAGTATTGACATTGTACAGTACGAATACAGTGGTTCTCAAATTACGGACAACGGTTCGTTGATGGATCACGACCAGAAGAAAGGTCTACTTGCTTTTCAAAGTCCTGATTCGATTTTTAACCAATCCCCAAAGTATGCAAGGTTTCCAGAACGATTTTTTCGAAAGGTAGTCATCGTTTGGTAATTTTTTCAAAATCAACAAAGAAGTTTTGTATCGTCGAACGAAAAGACAAATTTAGAATTCGTATCGTTTGCACGATTAAGAGAGAACGAAGAAAATAAACTAAATAATACTAATCGCGCGTGTGCCATTCGATTTACAAACGAACAAACGCGTTCGTCGCGTTGCACGAAATCTTGGCAATTTTCAATATTCCATCACGAACTTAGCGTTTCATCGATCGTGAATACGTTTCACCGTGTCGCGATGTGAACCGTGATTTTCACAGTGGATACGATTCGTTCGTGCAACGCGAACGATTAATTTTAGCACGTCTACCGAGACGTTGCTTCTCACGAGTTCTGTTCACCGGTCTGCTTTATTTTAATAACTTCGCATCGAATAAAGAAAAAAAAAACAGAAGAAACACTAGAAACAGAGTACAAGTACGTTGCATTGCGTGCGAGTAAGAAAGGTCGAGGTTCGAGGAATATTCGCAAACGTCCTTTGACGTAATCCGACTTAATTTTATACCGGTGGCTACGACACGCGAAAATAATTCGCAGAACGCGAATCGCGTCGACGCAACAAGAAGAGAAAAACAAAACAGCCGGGTAATTGCGCAGGGGGAATTTCTACAGGCCGAAGTTTGCAAGCGCCCACACCCAGATGATACCACCGATGTTCTCACATGGTATTCGTCCGATGCACTTCATGCATCATCATGCAAAACGGATTGATTGGCCGGCTGATGTCATAGGCAGCTACGCATGCTCGCGTTTACTTTTATTTCCGTTCGCAATAATAAACACACCGACGATGGTCCGTGAACGGTCGGTTCACGCCTCGTGACGCATCGCGGTGACGATCTCACACGGTTCCACGTGATTCGTCATACGCATCAGGATTTATTTCCCCACAAATTGAGTTACGCCGCGGCGGCCTCCAATCGGCCGGTACGATCCAACGTGTAATTATTCGTCTCAAAGTGCACTCGCGCGACGCGTTTAATGCAGGTCGCGACCCAGAATTAAACGAATATTGCTCGACACAGAAAACGGATTCGGTTCCCCTGTGCCCCACTTGGAGCGTTTGTTTCCGATAGCGAGTACGCGCGTTGCGAGACGAGGTCCAATTTTGCGTCGTGGTGCTCGTTTCGTATGTACCGACCGGAGATAGGTAATATTTTATTCGAGTAAAACTTTAAGGACACGGAGAGCAATTGATTCGCAACGTTTAAATTTGTATAAATTTACATTTCGTTAGTTGCGAAATATACACCGGTCCGTAATTCGAATCGATTTTTTATTCCACGAGTAATTTATCGAAACGTTTACCCTTTGGAAATATTTGTCTTGACAAAAAAAAAAACTCAACCTCATCGTTAACCCTTTGAATTGTTTGCAAGATCTCCAGGTCCTATTGTAGTTCGAAAAAACTGTGCAATAAAAGATGCACAATACTGTTCGAATAAATTCAACGAAGGTCGTGTCCCAAGGTAGCGACGAACGATAGAAATCGTCGATGGTCATTTTACGTTTTCAATGTTCACAGTGTGGTGCGGATCGAATCACTTCCACGCGTATTTTACGATGCTTTTTTAATCACCTGGATATAGAACATTCGATTTCTCGTTACCGCGCGATTAACATATGTAAAACGTCAACGCGTCGTTAACAGCATCGATTAAATTTCCTCGCGTTCATTGGCTGACACGGTTCGAAGGTTGTCCGCGCTAGACTTTGTTTATGCACAACCATCGTTACAAGGTAAGACATTGTTTCCTATTTGGAGAACCGAAGGTGATCTTGAAATCGTTGCGATCGCGACCGTAGAAATTTCAACAGGTGTCGCAGAGGTATCGAATCGTCGTGTTACGTAATTTTCGTTCGGAAGAACGTATTCGTTACGATGAATATTTACGGAATCATCGAGTCGATACCGGTTGCGCAACCCCCGATGTAAAAGAATTTTTACGACTCCGCCGCGCGGAAAATTGAGAGATTCGGGCGCTGCTCTTTGAACGCTCGCCCGCGTCCCTTCGCGTCGGAGCGGAGCGGAGCGTTAAAAATGCTCTTCGTTTCACCGGCGTCGAATAAGGACCCCATTATCGTTTCGTGTTTGCGAAACTGGCGACCGCGGGTACACTCCTACCTCGCGTACAGTGTACCGAGTAATTTACGGTCGATAATGCCTGTCCGAAACGGAGATTTGTGATTGCACGGATGTAAATAAGTGCGCGGGTACGTGCCAATTAACCTTAAACTCCGAATAAGATCGCTACACGACCTAGCGCTGTTAAACTGTATACGAGTGCTGGGATGCGTGCGTGCGTGCGTGCGTGCGTGCATTGCAGCCTCGTACTTATGGTAATCCAACACGAGCGAATTCACGCGTCCGTACACGTGTGTTTATATACCTACGAAATTTGTTTCGCGATGGCCAAGCGTATACGTAACTAGGAGAACGCTATAAACTTGACCCCTAACCAATTTAACGCTCTTCGCTCTTCGACGCGTTCGGTTCTCGCACTGACCTAATCCAACACGAGCGCGTGCAAGTGAAATATTATAACTCTCCTGTGGGTTTTTTTTTTTTTCGCGCCTAGTACACGCGCCGATAAGCCCAACGATAACTCACCGTTGGTTGGTGTTAGCCGTGAACGAACGATTTATTACGACCCTGCGATAATAGCGCGGAATTTCTTCGTTCTTACGACGCAAATAACGATCGACCAACATTTCGTAATAATATTTTCTCGACTCTGGGTCGTCGGAAAGTACCCCATGCTTCGTACGGTTCGTCCGTAATCGGGCGAGTTGATGCGATAATTTAAAGTCGACAATGAACGATCAAGCGCGCTCGATATCGTTCGAGCGTCTTCGAGCATCCTTCTTCTAGGATGGAACGTTTCTGCGTCGATCGTTGAACAAGGTTGCGCAATCGCTCGACGATTATCGATTCGGCGTTTGATCGGCGATGTCGAACCTGTGCACGCTCCGAACAATGCGTAATCTTGTTTCACGGTTGTTTCACTTTTTTACGTGCGTACGTCGGCGTTGCTTTACTTCGAACGACTTCGAAAGTAATCGTTTCCTAGGCGAAAGAATGGAGCAATGAAATCATGTTTGGGAATAAACGACGTGTAACAAATACGATCCGTTGCGCAATTTTTTAAGAGATTAGCGCGCACGAACGTACTTCGTTCATATTTTACGTACCGTGTCTACACACAGGATGTCCGACAAACTTTGCTACAATATTCCGCGGTTTGAAGTCGTAAAATAGTTGTTAACTTTCCATTCGAAAATGTCGGTCGAGTAAATATTTATTTGTCGTGCAAACGAGGACGGAATCTCGAATACCAAGTTTATTTCGAATAAGGTCGCGAGAGATAAAAGACCGAAATGTTATTTCGAATAGTAATTTCTTATTCTCATCGTCAAGAGTTGCCTCCACTGTTCAATTTCAAACGCTCGTTTCTAATTTTCACTTCCAAACACGTTTATTTCTTATCGTTTCCCAGCGGTTCGATATTTCTTATTTTCAATTTCAAACGCTTATTTCTTATTTTCGTTTGTATCGTACCCGTTCGTTTCTTATCGTTTTCAGCTGTTACGATACTTTTTACGTTCGATTTCAAACGCTCGTTTCTTACTTTACGTCTCGTGCGCTTGTTTCGTGCTTTCGTTTCGAATAAAATTCGCCCGTGTCCGATCGGACGGTATTAAAATCGCATTCGTTCCGTCGGCACGTGACTTTACGTAACTTCGTAAACACGAGCACGAATTTATCGCGGGTAAAAGGTGTGCGTCGGCGAAAGGTGTATTTCGCGTCCCCTTCGTAACGGTTATCGGTATTCGTGTATCTTCATTGATACGCGTGGATCGGGACGATATCGAGCGCGACGAACTCGCGCGACGATAAAACCCGAGCGAAGCGAGAGTCGACCACGCTTTCGATCCTACGTAGGCTTCGAAATTCTCGTACGGAATTCTTCGCGAGTTTTTAACGACGAAACGAGATCCCGAACGCGCGTGTAGCATCGTTCGATGAACGTCACACCGAGTCATCGAAGCGCGTCACGATACGCGCGAGTCGTCCAAGTTGCACTTCCCGCGATTGTAATGCGCTAATGCGTCCACCGGACCTTTTTCTACCTACGTGTCTACTTTCTCCAAGCCTCGCGCTTTCGTTCGCGTGTTTCGTTACAAGTTATGGACTCCCCGTTACAACTGTATTATGACAGGATCGTTATATTCTCATTTCGAGTTGATCGATTCTCCGCGCGAGTTTACTCGCTCGAATCCTTTGCGATTCGAACTGTCGGGCTAATTAGCGACAGAGATTGAGTAGGTATCGGGCGGATCTCGATGGAATTTTAAACGTAGATTTAACGAACGACGTCGAAGCGAACGTGAATCGAGTAACGTTTCGAAAGAAAGCTGGATATTTGGTAAATACGACTGGTTCGTTGCTATCGACCAACCAGATGGAAATATTTTAGTTTCGGTTCAAAAGTTTCCATCGAGGTACTTCGAATCGAATCTCGAAGTATTTCCAATATCGGTAGAGATAGAAATATATACATTTGGGAATGAAAGAAACGGTGTGTATTTAATTTTGTTGGACATTTATCCGATAGCGATTATTTCAATTAATTTGCATCCTTTCGAAACCATCGAACTTTTCCGAAGTATTCGACGCGGTGCGGGCATAATCGATAGAAAAATATTAACGTAACCCGAACGTGTACGAGGTGTTTCGAAAACGAGTGGTCAAACTCGAAGAGTTCTATTCGCCTTGGGAATTGAATCGATGTCGCTGGTAAGTAATACCGGTACTTATCCCGATTAGATAAGTCAACTTGACATTGTGTAAAGTCATATGTATATATGTACGTCGTGAGACGAAACGTTTACAAACTCCGTGTACACGCTCGCAGAAATCAACGTCGAATCGTTTCCAGACTCCTTGTTTCGTCGTCACGGTGAACAGATCGAGTTCTCGTAGCTTGCCTGTTTATTTCTAGGACACCCGTTAATTTCACAGAAATATGAACACGTACCACGAACGCATCGACTTGTGCGAAAACAATAGAGACAATTAATGCTGCCGTCGAATTACCGACGTCGCACCAGACGTTCTTACGATTGTTTACAATGTACAGTAGGCGGGATTTACGCGTTCGTTGGAACGCATTAGCAGCGAGTTCAACGGAGTTCTGTATTACGTTGCGTCTAATATCAGCAGCTTCGTATCGAATACCGTGAGCGTGTCTCGAGTCAGCAGTTTCGAATGGGAGAATTTCTATCGTGTTATCCGCACGAGATACCGCAGATCCTGCGAAACAAGAGGTGGCGAGTAATGCTACGCTACTCGCGAGTTTTCGAGTTCACCGAATGAGAAAGAATTCCAAGCGATCGGACATAATAAATTTCGACTAATCCGTATGACAATTTTTATCGAAAGCGGTTTCGCTTCGCGAGTTGATCGCACGGTTTGGCGAGAGTCGAAGGGGCGTGGAGGAAAACCTGTTCAATTAACATTTGCTTACCGCGGCAAAGAAAATTAGCGATGACAGAGCGCGTGCTTTATCTAGCACGACGGAGATGATTAGCTCCGTGTTCAACGGAAGTGCGTAATCGACCGATACTCGGATCCTTGCAGGTTCCTAGATCTCCTAGATCGAAGACAGCGAGGGTAAGAAATTTGTTCAAATATTCATCGAGTACGGTCCGATACGCGCGAGATTCGAATATAAATTATACCGGTGGAAACATCGAACTCGACGATAAGCCGAGTGAAGAATCAATTATGTATTATCCGATCACCGAGTCGAGTGATTAATCATTTCTCGACGAATCGACGGCCGATCGATTCAACTTTCGAGTTAAATTCAACGAATTCTTTCGTACCAGACGTTTTACGTATACCAGAAATGAAAACAAATTCAGGCTTCTGTTACCGTTGCCGAAATTCGCCACGAGGGAGTAATTTTTACGTAGAATTCTTCTGGACAATATAAATCGACCCGAATACACTTCGGGTATCGAGGACAAACAAACTAATCTTTTTTCGCGGGAAACGGAGCAGCTGGCTCGGTTTATTATTGAAATTTTGCATGTATTTACCGTTTCGGTAAATAGAAATGGACAAGATGGATATTCTCGTACGAAATGTACGACGAAGAATTTAAAGAAAACCATACCACGAATCCGGTCCATTCTCTTTCACCTCGAGTTTCGTAAAATTCGTTTGATCCACCGCCAGGAGTTAATCGCGAGATTTTATTATCGCGTTAATGACCAAGATGACCGAGCACCGAATTTTTTCCGCGCGAAAAAAACAAAAAAACAAAAGGATCACCCTTTGGCCGTGTAAAAAAAAAAAAAGAAGAATCGAGAACCCGTTGAAACGTAAATTTCATCGCCAGCAATTTTCGAGATACGAAATTGCATCGGAGGATCCGCGGGGATGCATAACGAAGCGCATCCCATTAAACGTAATAACAACCCTTTAGTGACAAGGAGATTAGGCTTCCGTAGGAAGTCGACGGACCAGCCGGAGAATTTATTGGGAATCGAGGATCCGACGCGTATTTTTCATCGGTGGTGTATTGTAATGGCGGTCACGGCAACGCGGTACTTTATCGATGCGCCATTTTCGTCGGCGTTAATTTACATATTCATTAATTCCACGCTGACCGATCCGCATTAATACGGGACGAGTTACACGACACGGTCAAATTTTTCTCAATGAATCGACGCCTGCTCGTCGACGTTCGGACGCGTCGATTATTCCTTTCGACGCGTCATCGATGACAACGACGCGCCGATACAACGATTATGACAACGAACGCGATATTCGTTGCATCGACTCGTACCTACGAACCGATTACTCCAATTATCGAGTAACTCCGTTAACTGCGACAGAACGATCTCTTCAAATCGGAAAATATGTCGTAGAAATGTTCAAGAATATTACGGATCGGTAGAATACTAAATATATACAAATTTGTAAAAGAATAAAAAATAATTTGCTACAAATTGAATAGAAATAAGCAGACAGAGGATTAGAAGAGGGTAACGAGAAGAGAAGAAAAAGAACAACTCGAAGAAACTTGATCTCCTCGAATAATTCGAATCGAAGCTACGAATTCGAATTACAAAAGTACTCGAATATATTGAATACTTAACTTCTCGAAGTACTATAATACATTGAATTTTTTTGTTTAATTACTTGAAATATTCTAACAGATTTAATTTTTTCGAGGTATTAGATCGAATTCGATACTTTAAACTACCCGAAGTAATATACGAAAAATCGATTTGTCGGAGGTCGGTTCGACAAGACGAATACTTCGAATACTTTGAATATTTCGAACGGGTACAAAGAATATTCTCGAGTCCATTTATTTGGATAATTGGCTTTTGCAAACGTTTCGAATCTTTTCTATTCAGGATCGTTGAATCGTCGATCGTATCGAAAGAAGAAAATCGAATCGGGAGCACGGTGTTGGTGACTTTTTAATGGTCTCCAATTCGAATGTAAATTTCTCGTGCGTGAAATTGCGATACTATGTACCGTAGGGACGACGAATCGGAGCTGTGTAACTTTCCTGCACGTTCAATGGGAGTGCGAACGATGCGGCGTTTATGCGGCTAGCAATTAGCATCTCTCGTAATCAGTCATGCTAAATACTGCACAGAGGTCTTCAAACACGGTCTCGTTCTGCTATAATTAGGAATGCCGTAAAGTACCCAGAAGAAAAGTTGACGAAGCGCGTCTCGAAGCGTGCTCCATTCGTGGAACGTATACAAACATTCGGCACGATTATTATGAAATTCCGAGTACGATATCGATAGATAAGAACCGCGACTCCGGGAAAAGGTTACGTAAGCGAAATACGCGTATCGAGTACTGTAGACAGCTTCATCGGGATATCACCTTCAAGGTTTCGCGTAAAGTAATCGCTTCTACGATCGATCCTTTCGCACCTTTATTTTTTTTTTTTATTTTTTTTTGACACGCAACTTTGCGGGAAGAGAATGGACAAGATTCGTGAGAAAATACGATTCGAAAGCCTATGGTCGCTTCAAAAGTAATTTCCTTTTCGCGCGATTAACGACGCGAGACCCCGAGATCGAAAGTAACGCGAGAAAAGATAACTGGAAAATCGAATCTCCCGTTCCGATACTTCGAATACCATACTTCACCGTTCTCACGTGTTCATTCGCAGTTACGGTGTTACTATTATCACCGTGCAATCTTTATCTATGGAGTGCAATCATTATCGTTATCCATAGAATTGTACGAGTGGTCGGATAAAACGTATTTATCCGTGCAGTAATACTCGGGTGTTTCGAGTATTCTATTTGATTGTAACCCGTTCGAACAATTGGGACAGCTCGAGTACTCGAGCTTTTTCGATTCGAATCGATTTTGAATTTCTTTTTGTTTCGATGCCAAGGAAACATTGATCGTTACGATCGACCGAAAATTTGAGAACGTTTCTGCTCGTAAATACCCTCGTTAGTCTCGATCAACGATTTGTATATCATTGTTTCGATCACCGTATCGTACATTTACGAATCCTCCTTGAAATTGACTCATTGTCGAGGTATCCACGCATCGTCCCACTGTGGACCTTTTGTTTCATCAGGAACCACCGTGTATCGAGTAACGAGATGAATCGAGAATTTCCTCGGAAACAGTCGAATCATTATACGTTCTGAATTCTCGACGGGGACGCAAGCGCGTACGCGAGCGAGAGGTCGGACAAGAATTAATTATACGATCGATCAATCACCGGCTAATGAATGGTCGAATAGCAACGCGGTGGCACGAACCACGCGCGATTTCGAGTCGCACACGTCGTCGATAAATCGACGAGGCGACGCTGACAGAAACGATTCACATTTTCCCGGTCGTTGGGAACGAGTAACCGATTAAACGATTCAACCGACCGTGGATCGTTTCCGCGCAACACGCGCCCAGTGTGCGGGAAACTTTCCGCGTAACGAACGTGCACGCGTTCCGAACGCCCATCGGCGTTTATCGCGCGGTCTCGAACGATCGATCGATGTTCCATGGGCGCCGATCGAAGTCGAAGGGTCGATAAACGATCGTTCCATTTCGAATGGCGCGGTGCACGAAGAACGTGCGGTGTCAAGTGTTGCGAATCGATAATTATATCGAACGCAAGAAGAGACTCGGGTTGCTAAGTGTCGAGCAGACGCCTCGCGCGAAAGTTGTACAAGTAACGTTCAACGTTTTAACGACACGCTTATCGCGATTATACGACACCTATCTAAAAGAGGATCCGCTTTTCTCTATCTTATCGGATGCAATTCGCGGAAATTCGTAAGCTCTCGGTGGATACAACGCGACACCGCTTTCATAGATCTTTCGAACGGGTCGAATTTCGTACGCGGCGCGCGTTCGAGTTCGCGAGGAATCGGTGTGCGCGTTAGAATGTGGAACACCGAAGATACGACGCGGACGCGACAGAAAGCACCGATCCCGAGAAAATATGTCATCGCTCGTTTTTTTCTTTTCTTGCTTTCGTTTATCGTATCTCGCGCGCGCCGATCGTTCGAGGCAAATATTATTATATTATCCGATACGCTACTTTATAACGTACAGGGTGTTCCAAGGGTAACGTCACGCGTCACTGGTGTGCGTGTTTAACAGGTGAAAATAGAATCGCGGATCTGAGGAGTAAATTCGGTAGGGACGAGAGAATCTGAATCGTAACGGTTTGCAAATTTTCAGAAGGCAAATTCTTTGCTCTCACCCATCCCCCGGATGTAAAGTAAAAATGAAGCATCGCACTGGAGATCTATTCAATTTCGCGAATAAACGCGAATCGAATGAAATTCCACCCGAGAAAATTTACGTAAAATCTTCGGCGGAAATTCGTTGCGCGCACCCGTCAATATTTTCAACTTCTCTGTACGCAATTAATACTTTAGGAGCAACCCCGGATACATCGTAATTGCGTTTCGATCGGCGGAGAGCGGTTATCCGTTCGCGTAAAAAATTCCCACGATCTTCGAACACCGAGAGAGGGTGTTCCAAAGTTCCCCCGAATTTTGACGCGAGATTCGCGCCACGTTTCATCGTGGCTCGATTTCGTTCTGACCCATAGAACCGCGTCCTTGCGCGCACGAGGAATTCTTGCGGGAACACCTTGTACATACCGGCGCGCAGCATTCTCGAGTAGTCATTCGAAAGACAAACAAAAAAGATGCCGATGTTCGCGGACGAGGAAAGTGACTTTCGACGTGACTGCGCATAAAGTTGACGGTCATCGGTTGCAGATGCCTGTTGCATTCCATCGAGTCAACCTTAGCGGGTTTACCAGCGAGGAGCGCGTCTCTTATTAAATTGAAGCGGATGAACTCACTCTAGTTTCCAGGGGAGCGCACTGGTCGCTGGAGCCGGCAGCCACTGTATCCCACTTTAACGTTCGATTCGCTCGACGAGGATCGTTGATCACGGATCGTGGGATCCGCGATATTCGCGAACGATGTCGTCTCGTACGGTCGCGACGAAACACTCGACCACTTCGGACGAAAATTCTGTTCGCTGAGCGAGAACCGTCGGCGGTGAACTGGCGCGAGTAGACGCGAGACGCGCGAGTACTTCGCTGGCTCACGGGGGAACAACGACGTCGGAAGCTCCCATTCGCATTCCCGTCGCGTGCGCGCAAAAGGTTGAATCGCGGCGCGAAACGAAACCGACGACCACGACCACGACGACCACGACCACGACGACCACGACGACGACGACGTGGATCGGGCGCGTCCACGCGCTTCCAAAAATAAAAATTCGCGCGGCTCACGGTAACGCGACCGCGTGCGAGCCTCTAGACGAAGAGAGGGAGAGAGAGAGAGAGAGAGCAGGTGGAGCGCGCGCGTGTGGCTTCTAAGACGCGCGTCAAAGCAGGACTGCCCCAGTTCCATCGTATTACCGCTATTATATTCCGCGCGCGACCAGGCATCCGTACGCGCGTGTACGCATGAGCCTCTCGAAGTTCGCGCGTCGCGCGAATGCGTACAGCGCGTCGGCACGCGAGACTCTCGACGACGAACACGACGACGAACACGACGACGAACACGACGACGACGCGACGTCGCCTCGGTACCCCTCGGTGAGCGCCGAAAAAGAAACAACCGGACCGGTATAGAACGGGGCACCGTGCAAGACCTCGCGATTAATCATAAATTTGGACGTTGCGTCATGTTGCGTCGGCGATACGCTCGGAAGTGCAGCCGAGCAACCAACGATTACGTCCCCTCGGCTAAAGACGATGAATCGACGCGACCGCTACGATTTTTATCGTAATTCTCGCATCCTCTCTCGGTTCGAGACTCGCGTCCGAATTCACTTGCGCGAACAATTACGCGCGTGTACGACAGATCGATTTTTCGACGCTCGATTTTCAATCAGCCACCAGTCTGCATCTCGAACATTGAACAGTCTTTATTTCGATTCTTTTAAACGATCGATCCAACAAAATGATTCGTCTGTGAAAAAGTGGAAATAATTTTAAAAACTCTTAGAAAAAGAAATCATTGATCTAAATTCTCGCATCTTCTCTTGTTTCGAAATACGAACTGTAAACTTGGTTTTACGATTTTTGGGGGGAGAAGCTCGTTTCGAGATAGAGTACACGATTGGGGCGTCGGACAATTTGGAATTCGATCGCGCGACCACGAGACAAACACGAGTGAATCTAAAATATTGACGAGCAAGGAATTCTACCGATTAGATTTGTTTATTTATTTCGGCGGTTCCGACCGCGTCGGTTTCGAGTTCAGGTTGGACAGAAATAGCGAAACCAGAAATAGAATAATGAAGGGTACCGTAACTACGTAACAATGAGGAAAGAAAGCGAGATGAAAAAATAATCTCTCTTTATTATTGTACGGTCGAAACGCTTTTATTTTCTATTTATAAGTGTATTATTTTTATAGAGTAAACTTCTGTGATCTCGGTGCTAACGTCGAGCCATTTAATGGAAAATGAACAGTCGAGTGAAAACTTCTAATACGTTTAATATCGAACGTATTTTCGCTAAATGTGGAAAATTACTCGTTACAAGATTACAGATCGTAATTTTTCTTTCGGACGATAAAAGTTCTCTTCCGTGTAATTAAGGAAAAAAATGGAAAAAGTAATTTACGATCGGTTTATCTGGTTACCGTGATAAAATATCATCAACGACGAACTACTACAATACGTTTAAATTAATCGATCAAACGAGATTACAAAGCCATTCTACAAAACGGAGAATAATACTCGGAAAATTATTTTGGAGATATTTGAGCTAAAATAGAGTCAGAAAAAGTGCAATACCTGCGTCTGGAAATGCGTTTGTTTGCAGCAGGATTTTCCAAGAACGCTCTACACGGTAAGAGATACGCGGACTCTTATCGTTTTATAACGGGGAAGTCCAACATGATCCCTGACCTTCTTCGTTCTCAAGGTGTTGGGAAGAAGCGTTCAAAGTTCGCGTCGTACGTTTTCGGATCACTCGTTGGAAATCGTTCTGTTTCTCTACTCGTATTTCCAACAGTAAAAACGTTAACAGCCTACCCCAAAAATCGCGAAGAACATTTACCCCCTTGTAATCGCTTCTACCGTTTCACCTCGAAGTTACTCACTCGATTACGAGAATATTTTCTCTTGGATGATATTTACCTCCCATAGATACGAGCCTCCATTGAAACGGAGACAACGACAAGTTTTTTCATTACTTCGCGAACGAATCTGGCGCTCGAGAGTACCGGAGCTCGTGTTTGTAACCTCTTTGATTCGAAAATTACGAACTATGAGCCCTCCCCTTTCGAACACATCGCTACGGGATCTAATGGAACAATTGGCTGATTTTTGCTGCTGGAGTCCAACGTACTTCCACTTGGAAATTTCCTTCGTTCGCAACGTAGCGTTCGAGAGTCCCGAAGCTCGTGCTTACAATCTCTCCGATTCGAAAATCACGAAATACCGGGACCTTCCCTCTTCAGCGCGTACGGGGAGTATTGGACTCCGAATAACGAGTCGTCTCGTCGCTGTTCGAATCGAAAAGTTATCCTTAAAATTCGACCTTCAACTATTGCGAGGATGTTCTCTCTCTTGGGTAATTTTTGGTACGGGTGTCTAATACATTTCCATTCAGGGATACGACCCTCGGTAGAAACGGAGACAGCAACAGGTCCTTTAATTACCTCGCGGACGAATGTCCGTGCAACTGTCCCGGCTGATTACTCGATTAATCATGAATTCGGACGTCGCGCCGTGTAGCTCATTATCATGCGCGAAAGTGGGCACCGGGCGTATCTCGTTGCGTGCGTATTTTGAAACGCGTACGAACGATATCGAGGCGTTCGATTCGCGGGCACACGATTGCGGGATAAAAATCGATCGAGAGGGGCACCCGCTCGAACTGGAAGGCGACGACGAATCTTTCACAATTCCGTGCGTTTGCGTAACAACTTCCACGCGCGAACCCGCTCTCTTATTAATCGCGCGGTTAACAATGCGATTCCGTTGGGATGCGACGCAACGTTTACTCGTGCGAGGCGTTCGGGTAATCGTGCATCGAAAGAATTCATATTTTCAAGAGTCGAGCCCCGAAAATGTTCATTCGAACGGATCGCGGAGAATTTGAAAATTTGAAACAATTTTATGGAACTTCCGTAAACGGAAGATTGCTCGAAAGTTACATCACGTTGATTTGAAATTTGAACGTACAGAAAATGTATTTATCCAAAGAGCGAAGAACCACTAAAGATACCCAATTTGTAATACTTACCTCTTTTAAACGACTGACCAGAAAGAAAAATATTTCTCATCGAAGAGTAGAAGTTTCCTTGATTTTTAAAATTATCGTTCTCTCGATGGACAAACCGATGTTAATTAATAACCCTCTTGATCTTTTCGAATTAGCAGTTTACTAAAAATCGTGCATACTTGCTACTTGCGTATTTATTTGTACATCTCTGTAATTTACATTGCACGAGATGCGTGTCCATCGTGTTGCATCGCGAATTATCTCTTCGTCGAGAATAAAGACACTTTGATTTTCGAGTTAAAAATCGAAATTTTCCCGTTAAAGGAATTTCTCTTTCCAGGTGTTTAAAACGGCGGGTAGGTTTCCTTTTGCACGTTCTCGGTGTGCCGCCGTTAGAAACGCGTTTCTAAATTATTCTATACATTTCCGACGAAAAGAAGCGTATACACGTTTCCTTGAAATATGCACGAATACGTGCACAGGGTACGAAGAGATTATTAATAGCGCTCGTGGAAAAAAATTCATACCGGGAACGCCTTTTTCAGTATTCCAGAGTAGAAGACCCCTTTAAACGCCCATGAATCAGATCGCACCAGAGCCAGACCGCGGCACGGACTGTTCTACTTGAAAGTAATTAAGCAGATTTCCTTGATTTATGCAACGCGTGGATTCGCGCGCACGAACGTTGCATCCCAGCGATCATTGTGGCTCGCTGGAACTACTTCTATTAATATCGTCGTCGAATCGAAATCCGTTCGGCGGTCGGGTAATTCTCGCGATTTTTTCACGCGTTCCGAGTAGCGTCGATCGGTATTTAAAAGTTGGCGCGCGCCAACGAGAACGACCGGTAGTTTCGCGTTCGTGATTTTTGTCACGCGGGGGCTTTTAACGGCTCGACGAAAAATACAAGGCGCAAAACGCGCGGCGGACGAGCCAAGTGTTTATACGATTCTCGCGATGCAGCCGTGTTGCGAAACGGGTTTCAAACGGCTATGTAAAGATTAAGAAAATGATGTGTGACTAATGGTTACTTGTGTCTTGTCGTGTCCCGTTGAGCGATCACTTTAATCGAAGAATCGCTGACAGAAGTGTCTACCGGCGACCGGTGATTCGTTATCGCGAAAACGTTCGGGCGAGCGGTTGCGTACGATTTGCAAACGTTGACGCGCGAAACATCGTAAGGCGACTAGGCTCGAGGTTCCTGCACGTCAGTGTTCCGGCCACTGACTGTGATTATCGTTCTCTCGATGGACACACCGATGTGTTTGTACATAAGTTTGCGATATCGATGCGTCAATCGGTATCGAGAACGTAGAAGCGAGTAGCTCGTAGGTAAATGCACCTTGTTCGTATTTCCGCGAACAAGGTGCGTTATGGATCGACGATGTATTCGTATTTTGGCGCACCGCGGTGACGAACTTTTCCAAAAGTAATTCTCGAAAAGAGGGTCCCCGAACGTTGCAACGGTACCGATTGTATAATAAATTCTCATTAGCGCGTGTCGTTGGTATTTCTTTTTCTTCACCGGCGAGCAAACTCGCGGTTCGACGCGTTTCGTTATGATAATCACAGGAATTAGGGTAATCGCGCGGTCGGGAGACATCGCCCCGATAAAAGGTTTCAGCGCGTTGGCATACGTTAGCTCGGTGAACGCGTATCTATATTTACGGTGTGAGTCACGGTAAATAACGAAGGAAACGGTGCGATACTGGTGGTCGACAATTTGCTGCTCATCGAATCACTTGTTAATGTGCTCCGTGTCGGGCGATAACAATCCGCCAGTCTTCATTTACCGGCCGGAATAAAGAAACGTAATCGGTTTTATTAAAGCGCCAGCCGTAATGCGCGTCGCGCGTCGCGCGCTCGCGTCGCATTAATTCAAAGGATTCGCGCGCGTCTGCGACAACGTGCGGTCCTCGCTCGTTCCCGTCCTCCGTAACGACGCGTGATTCATCCTCGATTGAGACGGATCGCATTGAAATGCAGTTGCACGAAGAATTACGCGCAACGAGTACGTTGCACCGACGATTTTTCGGCACTCGTCGATTTTCAACCGGCGTCCACCGTGCATTTCGATCGCCGAACGTTCGAACGTCTTTATTACGATACTCGTGAACGACGAATGTGAAAAACAAAAAAAAAAAAAAAAAATGATTCGTCCGTGAAACAAAAAAAGAACCGAAGGTGACTTTGAAACCTCTGGAAAGAAAGAATCGAGGAAAGATTCGCCACGATCGTCTTCCAGTTCTCCTTGAATCGTGTTACATCAACGGAACAAATTTTCAAACGATTCGCGGAATCTTAGTCGCTCGCGTTTCGCGGTCCATTTACATTTATTGATCCAGAGTCCGTTACATATTCGCAACGTAAACTGATCCGAAGAACGCGAGAGAGAAATTGTAACGATTTTGTTCCTCGAATTTGTAACGAAAGTAATATTTACGAACGAGTACAATGTAACAACGAAATAGGACAATGGACCCCGATAGGTTTATAAAACCGACGTTAAAATTTATGATTTCCTTCCCGATTAACGAGAAGTCCACTCGAGCTTTCCAACGATCGTAAAAGCGTTCGATCGAAACGAAGCAAGTAGATACAGATCGATCCTAACCAGACATTTCCAGGTGATCTCGAATGCATCCTCTTTCGATATAAACAAAGTTTACAGCTTCCGTAAAGCGCTTGTTTATCCGCTAGAGGAGAGGTTTATTTCTTGGAGTTGTTAGATTCGCGAAAATAATCGTTCGCGTGGAAAAATCTCGGAAGACGGTTCGATTCGTTCCCGGAAGAAAATCGTTGTAAAATGCGCTAGCTGGCAAAATTGATAATTGCCGCGCCGGAGAAATCCGACGTACACGCTGATGCGAATTATGTGCAGTCGTAAAATCCGTCACGGGGATTAATAACAATAACTGTACTCGTTCTTGTATGGAAATTGCGGTCGCTCGAACAATGAAGAATGATTTTGCGGTCGAACCGCGCCGACGGAATTCTGCACGGTGCGATTTAATTCTGGGAGTATGAAAACTTTCGAAACGGTTCGCTGTGCACTTTGCTTCGAGAACGAGTCGTCGGTTCGCGACGATAATATATCATTTACCACCGAATACGCGTTTAATCTCGCGATCGTGCGTTCGCACGGGCCGCGATAAAACGCGAGCGCAACGATATTAAAGATAACGTCCAGATGCTCGACGATACAAATCGAAAGGAGAATTATCGGTCGGTGGAGTTAGGCGTAAAGCTCGATGCGCGATATATTTACCAGGATGTTTGGATTTGGTAAAATACTGGGCCAAAAATATAGGCCAGTTGAAGCGGCACGGGAATAAATGGCCGGCTATTTTCACGCGCGTAGAAAGAAATAAAAGTGTTTCAAAACAGCTCGTGGGTCACAAACCGCTGACACGGATTGTCTGTAACTATTTATATCCAGACAGGGGGAAAAATAGAGTCGCTGACTAACGAATAGCTCTATCTTTGGTGCGAATCCACCGCGAGTAATTGCAACGATGCAGTTGCGCCTGTACCGAGAAGAACGTTCGAACGTGATTTCGTTTTTCGATCGTCGAAATAGCGAACGAATTTGTTTCTAATTCGTTCTCTTGTCCGATACGGAGATCTTCGTTTATATTTCGAATACGCGTCTCGCGAGAATATTCCGTCCCGAGTTCCTGCGAATAATATCGTCGATGCATTTTTCAAGATAGAGATCGTCGAAGGAGATCATCCTCGCGTCGTAATAGATCCTATACGTGTTCCACGATTCCTCGAACTATGTTTTCTAGCGAAACGGTGCCGGTACTTCGAAACTGAATATCGAAGCAATCGATACGCCGTTCGAGGCATTCGCGCTGTCCACCTACCATCGAAGTAGCGCGGTGAAAATAACGGATGAAATCACCGGGCGTTATCGAGACGTGCAATTCGAATTGCACGAGTGTTTCGTCGGAACGTGGGCGAAAAGACGAAAGAAAAAATCCGGCGTTCGCTTTGACGTTGATCCACTATTCTCGCGCGTGATTTCATGGAACGTCTGTCAAAACCGCATGGTGAATAGCGTCGTCCTTCGTCGCTCGAAAGCAATCGTGTTCGCGGGATGTATTTTCGGTCAAGCAACCGCGATCCGACATCGTTGCGCTACAAGTGACCGCATCTTCGAACCAACGAATGAGTCACGCGTAATTACCCGAACGGTCCACAATCGTTAATTAAGTTTCCATTCAGAATTACGAGGTACGAATTAGCACCGTAACGGTCGAAACTTTGGCAAATCCATCGAGCGAAAAATGTCTCGACCAAACGCGTTCGTCTTACGCATCGTGGATAGATCGTTCGCGATCGAACGGAACTCGTGTTCAATGATTTTGATCGCGGGAAATAATTCGAACCGTTGTTCTCGGTACTCGAAAAACGTGCCTCAATTTTGATACGTTCTACGAATCTCGTATCTTCGACTATTCCCGTCCAAGTTCTTCTCACGCTGTTGTTTTCCATTTTCGTTTCGGCACGACACGTGTATCTTGTGCACCGAAGGCGATCGGAGTACGAGCGATCGCGATGTTCATCGAGGCGAACGGAATCACGCTCGCTCGTGAGTTTCTAGATTCGTTTTCTGTAATAACGACGCGCACTATCGACTTGGAAAATCTAATTTATCAAAGTTCACGCCGTCCGTGTTGTACGAGCGATAAATCTTCCCGTGTCTTCGGGCCGTCGCGAGTAAAACGAACGAGAGAGCGAGACAGAAAGCGACGAAAGACCCGGGAGAGGGGAAAGGGGTAGACGTCGGTTGCCAACGAATGGCCAGGATCGCTGAAACATCGCTTTCCCATCCGAGAAGATGTTCTCGTTCGCCGAAAGCGTGCTTGCAAAACCGTTTTATTCCCGGTTATCGCGATTCTCGTTCGGTTCGATGAATGAGATTGCTGGTCGGTGAGTCACTCCTCCGTAGTAAAGTTACGACGTTAGTTAGCCCGCGAAAGAACGCGGCAGACGTCACTCCCGGGAGAGCGCAGCTGTATCACTCGGTACGCGGTTGAAATTTTTAAACACGCCGTGTAGGGTCGCGGGTATCGCTCCGACGAAGGTCTTCTCCGTATTCGAAGTCTACCGAATGCTAATTTATGAATACACGGTGCTATCGGTGCCAAGGCTGACTCACGGTAGCGATTCGCCCGCACTTCAAAGCTACGCGTCCCGCCAAAGATTCGTTTCTTCTCGGAGCCGATCCCGTACTTTCGGCGAACGAGCGTGGCGAGTGTAGCGAACAGATCCGTGTCAAGAGTACAGGATTCTAGACGGCGTACCGTCGTGAGAATGAACCGTATCGGGAGCGAATTCTACGCACCTCGATTATGATAATTCGCGCGACGAATCATCCAACGAGACGAATTCTTCGCAGAATTCCACTCCGTCGAGCCACTCCAAGTGGCCGGCTTGGACTCGAGTGCAAGCTCGCGAACAGCGAGCAGAAAATGGTAGAAACGATAAAACGGTAGTACAATAATAGTCGCGGACGCGGGTGGAAACAATGCAGAAATTTGCGATCGATTAAAAATCCTTGCTACCGCGAATAATCGTCCCTGGCCGATGGAAATTCTTCGTACCGAAGCTTGCAAACGCATCTCACGTCCGTTGGTGCAAGATGACATCGAGTATCTAATTTCTTCGCGCGCGCTATTGTCACCTCGATATACGAGTATTCTACCGTCCTTTGATTTCTCTCGTTGTCCTCCTCGCCGATGATACCATCGAACGCTGTTAATTTATGCGAAACCAATTTATACAACTACCAAGCAAGACATCGACCATCGTCTTTAATCAAAACAACGACTACCTCTACACGATCGACGCACCGGGTCGCGATTTGGAATAAATAAAAACAACATTCGAAACACGTAATTGCGTAAGCGCGGCTCGATAAGAGGGGGCGAATATTTTCGAGACGATCGAAGAACTGCGTAACCGACGTACTGCGATACGTTACGATCTTGGATGTATAAATAAAATACAAAGCCCCGTGATTCGACGAGTGCACCTCGATGCGAGCAGTCGACACCTTCGTTCGTCAAAATCGTTGGGAGAGGATCGAGCGATTCGGTACCGAGCTAAGAGGAACACCCAGGCTTGTATTATATTACGTTTCACCTCCGGATCCCTAAAATGGTATCGCGCGCGAGAGTTTCAGGCGGTCGTTCGTTATCGCGGCTCGATGCAACGGCCGCGCGCAATGTAATCGGTTCTCCGGCGAACAGCGTGCCAACGAATAATCGTAAATGTTAATTAAGAGCCGTGGTCGATTATGTACGCCACGTAATCCCGCGGCGCGCGATGAATCCTCCCGGGCGAACACCGACGAGCAAAAAGGCGAAATAGGAATGCCAACCACCCAGAAAGTGCATGACTAGACTGGCCATATATTCGTGATGATGTAACGGGAGAAACCGCAGAGACCACACCCCGACGATACCGCGCTGCCACGTGCTGTTTCGTAAGCTGCCGACTTTTAGGCAAGGCCGCCTCGGTGTGGGATGCTGTGTCCGCTCTCGAGAAGGTGTATTCGGCAATGTCCCGACAGGCATTAATCCTCCGTGCCCTTTAACGCGAACACCACGGTTCTTGTCTCTCGATGAATAACGACTTTACCGTTCCATTGTCCGACCGTTCGGTAATTTTTTTCGTTTTACGCTCGCGCGAAAAGTTACGGTAAAGACGCTGTTACGCGACTGTTTACGTTTACCACGAGCCCAAAGAATATCACCACGTGCCGAGACAAGGGGCATTTTTCTACGCTTTAACGTAACTTTGACAGCTTCTGCAAAGAAGAGCAATCGCGTTACGCTCGAGCGAGACCGGTATTTTTCAATAGAGAAATAAGAAAATATCGGGTGCAGAGTAATTTTTGTACGCTTTGGTATAACTTTGGCATTTTGTACGAAAAGGATCGTTTGCATTGTACTCGAATTCAACTGGTACTTTTCAACCTAGATAATATCTAGATAGTAGTAACTTGTGTAGAGTTGGATACAATTCTCGCATCTCGTCTAAAACGTAAAAACGATCGTTCGCGCGCACATTAAAATTATTTAACGAGCTTTCTTTTGCTCGTTGTAGTCGCGACCTTGCCGCGTCCGTTAAAATCGAGTTCGGTATTTTTACTTTCCCTGGAATGTTCCTCGTCCGTTTATCGCGAGAATTTTTTTTTATTCTCCGTAACGATGGAATTTACGGGCGAGGTTCGGAGGCCGATCGCGAGTCTTTGAATGAAATTTAAGAGAATTCGGAACGATCGATTAACACGGTGTTATCGTCGTACGGGTCTCGTTACTTTAAAAAGGCCCCGCAGCGATCGGTCAATAATCATCGATCTACCGATTGTTGACTCATTGTTGAGAGTCGCGTTCGCGTCCGAGCGCGCGTTCGTCTGTCGAAGGTTCTTGAACCGCGAGTAATTGCCGCGTGAGAAATGTAGCACCGTGCACTGTTTCCGGGTAGAAAGAAGTCCAAGTTTGCGGTTTCAAGCATTTCAAGAGTTCGCGCGACGTTGCTTCTCATTAGTTCAACAGCGACCTCTCGTAGCTCCTTTCATAAGGTGCAATTGGGAGTAACTGTAACTACGAAATGTCGTTGTTAATTCCTGTCGCCGAACCAGCGGGGAACGCGAACGGACGGGTTCCATCTCTCCTAATTGATTCGATACTCTCGACGATTTAATCGAAAAAGGATCCACCGAGAGGGTGGTTCCGTGTATTCCACGGAAACTATCAATTTATGGCTGGCGCCAGCGGCGCGAATTGGATAATCGCCAAACGGTGGAGGAGCGCCGTTAATCACGGGCCACGGCGTGTGCATCCACGTTGGCGAAAATGCACGGGACCCGGGTAGAATGGGGTCGTGAAATACCACCGAACTGAAAATAACGAATGGGCGTAACCGGCACGATGTGCCGCAAACGTTTCTTTTTTTTTTCTTCCTTACATATTTCTTACGTAACATAACGCGTGAATGGGTTGGCTCCAGTGGCGTAGCTCGCGTCGGTTAATTAAAGACATCGTATATTTATATTTCGGATACCGTTCGTTTCGCGCGTTCGATGTATCGGGTGTATCGCGACGCTTTAACGTATTTATTTTTTCGTCGCGGCTGATTCGCGGCCAGTGTGTTTTTATGTTCACGAACGTCGAGAAAACATTTCGATACGTTATCGGTTAACACGAAAGTAAAGTATAAATCCTTGCGGAGTGATCGATCGCTAAAATTCGACGACGAAACGGTGCGTTCGATAAAGAAATTTATTTTTCAATTCGGTACACCGGCCCGATAACGTAACACGTAACATTATTGTATCAATAAGTACAACGTTACGGTAGTGGTGAAATTACGAACCGTTCGAAACGAACGTTCTTCTCGTTTGAAAATTGTTGCAGTGGAACGGTAATATTTAAAAATTCGCATACCAAAAATCCCACGAAGACAGTTGTTTCGGAACTTTTGGAAAAGAGAATAGATTTCTTTGATAGCGTAATATAGCGTTGCAGAAAGATGGGAAATAACGAGAAACTAAGAGTTTTACAAAAACGATCGAACAGAAAAGTGAACTCGTAAAACGTACCGCGCGAATGATTTTCCAAGCGATCGAGAATTTTTTCCCCGTTAAACGGAAACTCTTATTTGTATTTCTTATCGATATTATTCAAACCTTCTTTATTTATCCGGTCCGATTGGAACTCGCAACGCGACAACTTTTATCGTGCAAGTTCCGTTTCAAGCGTTTCAACGGGACCCGATGAAAAAATTCCATAACCGTTTCGCCCCCTGCTGCGCGCAATTACTATTATTATCGCCGAACGTCTTTATCGCGCGCATAGGTACGCCTCGCGCGGATCGTTTCGCAAGAACAATTTGTACAATTTCGAGGTTGCTTTTCAACGCAACGTCAAAGTTATTGTACAAGTAGAAACAAACGCGAGCAACGAATAAAATCAATCGAAACGGCGCAGACGGAGAACAACCCGAATAAAAAAAAAAAAACCCACCAAGTAACCATTGAGTAAAGTATCGAGTATACGAACGAGTGGTACGTACGAGAACAACGAATGATCGACGATCACGAATTTCGAAGAGGATAGGGGGGGAAGGGATCGACGAGATCGAGAAAAAATCTCGAACGACCCGTACTTGAAACTGCACCGAGAGGATAATAGAGAACCAATTTCCCGCTTCGGAACATCCAGAAACAATTTCTCATCGACCGTTAAAAGAATCCACGCTAATTCTCGTTCTACGTTGCCGAGATTGCAACGGAGCAAATATAAAGTATAAATATTACCGAACGGGCCGTAATGACGCGCGATAAAGAACGCCCGGGCTCGTACACTGTAATCACGATACGGGACAGCCGCAAACCGGCGCCACGGGCATAAATAACGAGGAAATTGCCAATAACTCCAACGCGCGTCCGAGAAACGTTTGATCCCGGAATAGTTGGTGGATTTATCGTCGCCGATTCCCAGATTACGCTGTCGTTGCCGTAAAGAAGAACGAATCGGGGGACTCCCGCGGCGTTATCGGAACGCGACGTTGCCCCGCGTGCCCTGTAAACCGCCCCTATCCCCCCTCTTTCTCTCTCTCTCTCTCTCTCTGTCCGTTATTCCGTGCGTGTACTTACGGAGCGCGCTCTCGACGCCGAGAACGCGACGCGAGGCGACGCGAGGCGACGCGGCATGGCGCGATCGCGAAAACGAACGCGGCTATAAATATTCGATTCGCCGGGCTAATCTGCCGGTGGACGAGGTCTACCGAGCACGGACGTATTTCCTCGAATGGAAATAAAAGCCGCGCGGCGGGATGGTACGCGGACGACGCGGAACGGTTACAACGAGGGTACCGTCTACCTACGTAGGTACGTGTACGTAGGTACCCGTACGCGGAGCCACCGTGTATCGGTTGTAACGCGTAATAAACGTAATATCGTACACGCCGATACCGCTCGTGTATTACGATCCCCACGGTAGACGACCCAACCCGCGGGATTGTATCCTCCTCGATTGGTTAATCGACGTATCACAATGCGACGCCACGACGTGGGGAGGCCTCGAAGGATTTACAACGCGTACCGGGCTACTCGTTATTGCCGCTAATGAACGTCTCTCGACGGTGGCGCGCCGCTGTGAATTACGACGAGAATCGAACAGGAATTCCGAATTACCGTTCGTTGTTAAAGAACGGATTTATTTACATACGGAAGGAGTCCTCGTGTTACCGAGAGCTAGGTACACGGGGGCACGGTCACGGTGGACGATGTACCGCGCGCGGAATTATCGAATCGAAAGATTGAGAGAGGAACTTCATCGAGGTACGTACCCTCGAAACGTACACGTTCGCGACGGGAATTGAACAGCGATTCCGAAACACCGTTCGTTGCGAAAGAACGGATTTATTTACAGACGGAAGGAGTCCTCGTGTTACCGAGAGGAAGCTACACGAGGGCGCGGTTACGGTAAACGGTGCATCGTAATCGGAATTATCGAATCGAAAAATCGGGAGAGGAACTTCATCGGGGAACGTACTCTCGGATCGTCCACGTTCGCGACGAATCGCGACGAGAATCGAGCAGGAATCACGTATCACCGTTCGTTGTTAAAGAACGGATTTATTTACATACGGGAGTCCCGATGTTACCGAGAAGGAGGTACACGAGGGCGCGGTTACAATAGGCGATGTATTACGATCGGAATTATCGAACGAAATAAAAAATCGAGAGAACAAGAAGCCGACGATTGTATGCACGGGGTTCCACGATCGATGGAGAGCGGAGATTATAGAGGGCTCAAAACGACGAACAAATACGCACGAAAAGTCGTCGCGAAGATTTCTTCCCGGCAAAAGAATCCTAGGAGAAATTGTATTCGAATAAAAGTAGAACGAATTTTACAGCGAGATTTAATTTTGCTCGACGCGAGATACGTTATTGTTCTACAGAGTTCTGTCGTTTACTCGATCGTTCGAGAATTAAATGTTGCGTGTCTTTTGTTCGTCGTTCGAGATTTTTTCACGTCGATAAGAATTTCGCCAATCTCTGTTGCATAATAATGGTACGATTCTCGTCGACAATTTTTGCGCCGACAAATCGACAGATCGATTGCAAACGAAGGGGGGCGTGCCGCGGAGCGTTCATCAAAATTATTCGTTCCGGGTTCGGAACGTGAATTCGAAAAGGTTACACTGCAATTAGAATAATTGCTCGCTGTAAAAAATTATGGCGATTCGTAGTCCGTGCAAGCTTGATATTTATCGCCGTGCTTTTTCTCGACCGTGAATTTCGTACTCTTCGATGATCGATACACCGATGTACGAACGTCATTGCGCAACGAATCGAAAAACCTTCGTTAATTATCTACTTTAACGTTGAGCGAGTAAACGGAAATTGTTCCTCGAGTACGCAATTCGATGGATATTTTCTACATTTCTCTCTTTCGTCGAGACTCTTTCCCTTTTACGTTCCCGATCGTTTTCTCGATCTCAAGGTCGACCTCGGTTGCATCAACTGGAAATCAATTCTTTCCCTAACGAGGAGTCGTTAGGTAATTAAGACGTAAGGTTGTAATTACGGAGCTAGCCGACTGGTTCCAGTTACGTGCCTTACCCTTGTATCCAGTCGATTATAAATTGCAATTAACTTATATCGCATTGACAAGTTAATTTTAGCGGTTGATCCGTTTCGAGTATAACTATCGTTGAACTTTTTGTCCGGAGGGCGTCCCGTGGCGAAAAAAGTAGATATAATTTGCCGATCGGTGAAACGTACGGGCAAAGAATACACGTTTCGCGTTCTCCGACACGAGCGACTCGTCGAGCCACTCCTGGTCTCTCGCGTTCTCGTATTTTCCGTCCTGGCGTTCATCGAAATCGATTCCGCGGAAGCATACCGAATTCGATTACACGGGCGTCCGTTTCGTGAACCGAACGTCGAATCTCGTTCGCCCGAACTCTGTGTACGCAGTCCCGCATCGATTTTATTACCATCGGCCCCCGCGAAAAGAGGATGCGATCGAGACTTCGTAACTCGTTCGATACTTGATAAAGTCATCGAACATTTATTGCATCACGATTGCAGATATTTACCGCCGACATTTACAATCCGAGCTCCTGTATCTCCGGTACGTGTCGCGGTGTAAGAATAAATTGGATCGTTCGACCACTTTCCGTAATTAATACAATTACCGATATATTTTACCCCGGTAATCGTATCGATACTATTCCCGATTCCGATAACGGCTAGTACAATTTCCTTTTCGAAATATCATCGAAGCTTCCGAACGAATCCTTTCGAAACACCGATCGAAAAAGGATAAGACGATTCAACGGTCGATAAAATCTCCGAAATTGAAACGTATACGAAAACTTTCGCGAAGCAAGTATCGAACGTTTGGAAAAATTCCGATTCGAAAGGGACAGTGGTTCTCCCGGAATGAGAAACGATACGGATTGGTTCGGGATAAACGGTGCCGTACACGCGCCTAGAAAATAGACACGATACGTACGTGAGATCCTACACCCTGTTCTCTGTACGCTCGAGTGACAAATTACGTATCTCTTTGACAGTAACAAACGAATCCGGCATTCTCGGCACGACGGTGTTAACACGGAGCACCCAGTGACACGTCCGTGTGCCGGAGATGGTAATTAAGGCGAGCCGGCGAATACGTACGAGGACTTTCGCCGTTCTCGATCGCGGGAAGAAAAACCGGGGTCCACGGTTTACGAGAAAATCAGTTCGCACGGAACCCGGTACATACTAGCTGTCCATGAATATGGAATTTCGTGTCGAGCGCCGCCGTGCGCGCCACGTCGGGGATAATAAAATGTAATGGAATTGAAATTTATTCATACCGTATCCGTAGACGCCGGTATCGTTTTTCTAAATCGATTCCGCCACCTTGTTGACAGCAATTGGTAATGGCACTCTGACATTATTAGCATTCCATTAGCATAGTTCGAGAGGCCTCTTCCCCGGATCGTTACCCTCTGCGTTCGATATTCGTGGTACACGGGCATAAATGGTCGGATTTTTCGCGATACCGTTGAAAAGGATCGAATCGCAACGTTTCACCCGGCGCACGGTTGTTCCGGCCGTGGTACCGACGAGGCTCCGTTCCGTGATTTTTCACGCGACTCGGTCTCGCCCGCTCGAGCCAATTAATTTCTCGTTCGATCGGCGAACGACGTCCCCTTCCATTTCCTTTATCATAGACCGAGCTCGTTATCACGATCGGCGAAGTCGCGGCAAAGGGAAACGATGATCGGCAGCACCGGACACGATTGATCGAACCACGACTAATTAGCGCCATGAATTATTCATATCGCGAGCTGTCGGTTACAGAATATAACGATGATAGGATACAACGAGGTGAGAGTTTCGTTCCGCGTGCAACGTTCGCCAGAAAATGAACGCGAATCGCGAAGAGGTAGGGGTTAGGGTAGCGGGCCGAGGTGTTCGTATTTCTTTTTCGGTGGGTGGAGAGACGTTCCGGTTACACGCGCGGCGGAGACATAATGGGTGTCCGACGATGGAATTAACATAATGAAACGATCGTAAACGTCTTCATCTCCGTTACTTTTTCCCGGTTTACGATACACGCGTGTCCACGGCGCGGTTTTCGCGCCGCGAAGCTTCGTCGCGGGGCTGTAGTAAATGTCGGTCGCTCGTTCTTTTTTCCTTTTTTTCTTTTCTTATCCCGACGACCAACGGTGTCTCCGCCGCGAGCCGAACATAAACGATTCCGTGTCGCCTTAGCCGTTCCCGAGCTCGTTTAGATTTATCGCCTTATTTACCACGCGCGGTACAAGACCGCTCGCGGTATTTACCAACAATATCGCGGAACGGCGCCTTTCGATCGCGCGAATTCTGAGCTCGAGTCGCGCCGCCGCCGCCACCGCCACCGTCGCTGAAACGTCATCTACGACTACCGAAACACAAATCCCACCGTTCGTAGCCGTCGATGAAGTCAATGGGTATAGAAGTTCCCCCGAAAAGAATCGTTTCTCGATACGCGCGAAAACGTCCGACGACGATCGTTTTGGCACACGGCCGAGCGTGATGTCATCGTCTCGATCGCCGACGCGATAAACCGTCGAATCTAATCTCGAGTGAAACGGGCCGTGGCTCAAGTTCAACGGATCCGCAAAAGTGCCGCTACATCGTTGCTCGAAATTCGCGTCCGCGAATTGCGCCGGGGTTCGCGTCCACGTACGAGTACGCGCGCACTCGGATCGTTGAACACGCGATCCGTGCATGCGTTACGATTTTTTTAAATCCCGTCTGTCAACCGTAAGTACTATATTACGTATAATGGAACCGTAACGACGAGTTGGAAGTAGCGACGTGAACGACACCGAGTCAATTTTATCGATACCGGCCCGTAAATTACAATCCCGTGTTAAATGGTATCGAACGGAATCGCAACCCGTTCGATACTTCCCGCGAGTATCGATACCCGTTTAACGGACCCACGGAAGCTAGCGTTAATTTCACGAACGCGCGCGCGGCTTTGCATTTCGGATACGCGAGCGCATAGATTTCTGGTCTCGGCGATAAAACTCGAACGTTTCACTTTTTCCATCGTCGTTCGCAACGGCATCGATGCCGCTCGGTATCGCGCGATATCGGTACCCACTTATCGGAAATTGATACCGGCCCGAGATTTCGATTCCTCTCGATACTTCCGATCGGCGCACGAGCGTGGGTTTCTCTCGTCGATTTCTACGTATAAAAATTCGTACGCCGGTCACACGGTGCACGGAAGAGCGCGGTTTTCTCTGTACGAGATCGATTCTCGCTTAGCATCGTTGCAAAAGCGATCGATATCGAAAGTACCGTTTTTCCGTGGTATAGAGAGGAAAGAAATCGTCTCGGAAAAAAATTCGTAAACTTCCAACGCCGAGCGACTCGTTGTTTTCGAAACGGGTCGAATCGGTTCGATCGCCGATCGGAAGCGTCGGACGCGGATCCATCGCGGCGCGGCACAAACGCGGAAATACCGGCGCCGAGTAGAACGTGAAAATCGCGCACGCGGCGCAAAGAGATACCTTTCTCCGTGACCCCGCGCAGAGATCCTTCCGCTTCGGCTTTCCTCGCACAGTTCAACTTGCACTCCCGGCCTTTCTCTCCGTTATTCTCCTTGACCTCGAAGACGCGCTAGCATGCTGCGAAAATCGGCGAAACGAAGGTACCGATCAACGAGGAGAACGACGAGGCTCGACGACGCGTACGCGAGGCTCCGTATCGGCTCTGCGTCGGCGTTTCGCGCGGCTCCGTGTTCGCGTGGCACCGCGCAGGAAGACGACGATCGAGACGACGACGACAACGACCACGAGGAGAGAGAAACAACGTCGTGTGGGTCGCCCGGAGCTTTCACGCGCGTTGCCAGCGAGTACGTGCACGAGGTGCGAGCCGCCGCGCAGCGAGGTCGCCGATACGTTGCACACCGTCGATCGTCGATCGTCGATCGTCGAAACGAGGACCGGGTCGATTTTCACGTGCGTTTCGTCGTGAACGATACGACGTACACACGCGCGCACGTAACCTACTCGAACCGTTCGCGCGCGAGCTTCGAAAAGCAATGCAAGCGCGCACGACACGGGAGCCTCTCGTTCCTTCCTACGTTCTTACCGTCGATCTCGCTGCTGAATTCCGTCTCTCTTCGTCCCGTTCCTCCTCTCTCGCTCGCCCTTTTTCCTCTTCCCCCTCTGTCTTCCTCCAGCTCGCTCAATTATACCTGTTCTCCGTCTCTGTCCTCATTTCTGACTTTTACCTTTCTCCCTTCCGCGCGACCGATTCCCAGCTTCACCCTCTCGCTCCACCTCGAGCGGTCGCGCGCGATCTTTTCTCGTGCCTATTCCTCCTCCTTGTCCCTATTTCTTTCGATCCGATTCTCTCGTTCGTTCCTCCGTTCGCTTTCCACGCGTCCTTGCTCGCTCTTTTACCTTTCTCCTTCCAGCTATCGCTCTTCTGCGTCCCGGTCCTCGTCGTTACCGCGTCGTTGTCCGTCGCTCCGTCCTTCTCCGACACGATCCTCTGCTTCCCCTCTACTCGCCTCTACTCGCGTGTAGTTCCCCCACCGCTGACACCGCCCCGCTCCGTTGGTATACCTTGCTCGCTTGCCGTCTCCCGCTGGCCACCCACAGTCCTCTTACTCTCTCGCTCGTACACCATCGCACCGCTTCACCGTTCCGTCGTGAATCTTCGTCCTCCTCGCGCGTTTCGAGCTACGTCGATCTACTCTTACTTTGCTCTTGTTCTTTTATTTTTCTTTTTTTTTCCCGATTTTTTCTTTTTCGACTCTTTTTCGTTCTTTCTCATTCCCGATACTTCCCCTCTCCCGTTCGCACGAAGAGACTCGAGCTTCCTTACTCGTTCGCCAGAAAACGTGCTCGCGGGGGTTCCACTCGTCACCGTTTGATCCACGATTACTATCGTTTAACGTGTCCGTGGACTTTTTTATCCTCTCGGTTGGCGAAACACGAGCGGGAGGCCGAGCCGGAACATATTTCGTCCCCGGGTACGTCGACGGACGTTAAACGGCTTCGATGGGAGTTAACGTTCCCTCTGTCGTGCCGGCGCTGGGCCCGGGGACCGTACGAATAATTTAATATTCGAATATTTTACGGGCGCACGAAAGCTTCGAATATTATTATTACTTAGGTAAGAGGGTACTCGTGTACTCGAGCAACGCGGATATCAACGACGCGTTTAAATACTACTTGTCGTCGGGCGATTATCGGTTCAAGCGTACGCCATTTTTCTCGATAACGATCGACTTTGTCCTCTGGGACCGGACGGTTCGCACCGACTGACGCGTTTCGAGTTTCAACTTTTCCATTTCTGTAAAATCGAGCGTCGTTGCTCCGAGCGAACGTATTCGTTCTCCCTGTTACCGTTCCTCGTTAACGTAGAATTTTCCAGGTACGATCGAAAATCGTGCAATTCCGAGCGCGTCCATTCACCGCGCGGAGCGATCCAGTTCTCGACTGTGGTTATTCGTTACCTCAACGACGGTCACCGGTGTAGGTCCGGCCACGAATGTTCGTCTCGTTGGCGCGAAACGCGCATTATTTTTAGTACGTTCGCGTACGAGCAAACAAAATCGAAGGCGACACCCCTGTCTGCCCTCGGAGAGCCTCTCGGAGAGTTCCCTTGAGCCGCGATCAATGATTTATCTCCGTGTCCCTCGCCGTTGATCCCCGTCGTTGGTGTCCGGTACCAGACGGGGGAAGGGACACGCGGGTCCAGCGGTGCTCAGAAGGGCAACTTCCCGACACCCACGTGCCGGCGTAAACACGTGCGTTACGCACAGTTTGAGCACTGTACCATCATCGGTCGTATCGGTCGTGGTCGTGGTCGTTGTTGTTCTCGTCGGTCTATCGTTCCCCGGACACGAAGCCGTGGGGGCAATCGGTTAAACAGTCATTTCCTTTTTCGAGGTCCTCGCGCTTTGTAATAACAAATGGTCGAGGTTGGCCCTGTTGTCGAGGCCGGTAACGCGGAATTCGCGCGCCTCGTCGATCGTTCCGGTGGTCGTTCACGGATTCGTGACGCTCGGGTCGACGGGGCCACGTTGGACGCGAAGTATCGGTAGATGGATCGGAACACACCGCGCCGGAGTGCCGGGGGGGGGGGTTAAACCACTTAGAGTTTCCCGAGGAGGAACGGATTTCTTTCTATCGACGGTGAATTCCGTTGCTATCTGCGTTAACGGGACGCGCGGGAAGAAAGAATTCGAGGTTTCTCGAGCGTGGTCTTTAGCCCTCTTTTCTCGATTCGATTACCGGTGGCGAAGAGATCCGGAGGTCGACGTAGGAGATATTGCGCCGTACGAGCCCGGTCGTTGATTACGGAGAACGAAACCGGTAGAATCGAACCTACGGAGGTTCTCTCGAGACGCGAAACGTCGTCGTTACGTTTCAGCTCGAACGTTTCCTTGGGCGCGGAAAATAGACCCGGAGGATACGTTTCAGGGACGCGCGACGACGCTCGCGTCGCGGCCAACGGATGCAAAGACGCGCAACGCGGCTTTATCGGCGTGTAATAATCATCGGTCGACCCACGCGAATATCGTGGACTGCTCAATCAACGGGGCTGCGGATCGGCAGACTTTGATCTTCGTTCACAGATGTCGGCTAATGCATTCGATTATCGAACACAGGTCCCCGCGAGATCGCTGTAGGCGTCCGCGTCGCGGGACTGGTTTCCCGGTTAGTCGGCTCCTACCACGGAATGCTGAATACGCGGTGCAATTGTTAATCGATTCACCGCAGCTCGATGCAGAAACGCGTTAAATAAATATTGTAACGCGCTGCGCGCGGCACTCGTTGCGCAACCGTTCGCGGAGTCGTCGGTATCGGACGACTCGCTCGCCGGATCCGCTCGAGGGAGACTCCGACTCGCGTACCATTTCTTGTTTCCGCCGATCGAGACAACCGCGCCAATGGTCGATCGTTCCAGAGACAATTCTCCAGCTTGCGCGTCTCTCTTCTCCGCGCAGCGATCGCGTCCGATTCTTCGAACCACGTGACCAAGTTGCCGACTAACTGGGCTAAAATTTATCGGATACGCGATTTAGAATTTTGTCCACTCTTCTCGCGATACCTTTAGGATGATTTCGTGGAAAGTTTAAGGGAAGGATTTTTTCTTAAGAAAATAATATTAATTACAAAGAAGAATTAAACAAATGGAAGGAATTGTAGGGATTGTTACGTAGCGTTACGATGATGAAAAAAGTAAAATAAGGAAAAACTGTCTTGTAGCTCGATCTCTGAAAGATCCTAACCGAAATAAATACGAAAGGTTGTTTTTCTGGGTGCATTGAAGAAATTATGAAATTCAAAATGTCACCCGCTGTGAACGTTGCAGCGAAGCGCGTTAAATTTTCGATCCTTTTTCCCTGTAAGTGTCAACCACCAGTACGCGGTCAACTATTGGTAATTTTACCTTGTCCGTTTTTCGCAGGTGAGCGCATCTCGTTATCCGGTCGTGGTGAAACTCGGACACGCCCACGGCGGAGTGGGAAAAGCCCGCGCCGAGACGAATCAAGAGTTTCTAGATCTCGCCTCGTTGGCAGCTGTGGCGAACACCTACTCCACCTCGGAACCGTACATCGACACTAAGTACGACGTGCACGTGCAGAAAATAGGCAATAACTACAAGGCGTTCATGTGAGTGTCGCGAAATGTTCCTCTGACCGATCGCGCGCCTCAACTGGCAAATGTCATGGGTACCCGGCGCGAAACGCGGAGCGAAAATGATACTCGTAATACGGATCGACCGTTGATCGGTAGAGTCGAATATTTACAACCATTCGGGACGAATTTTCCATCGAGAACTAATTTTTCCTACGCTTTGCGTTACGAAATTCATCGAAGATGTACAATTTAAAGAAAGGTGTTTCAGAGAAGCCGAGTTCTAACATCGTCGTTGTCTCCACTTCTTGATTCTTAGTTTACAAAATTCACCCCTCGAACATTGCTCTACAACGTTAGACGATACGGAGATAACGTTTAAAGGGAGTCAAGTTCTTGTATCGTCGTTACTCCCACTACTTGAATCTTGTTTCACGAAATTAACCTTTCCTAATTGAACACTGTAAAAAATAATGTTTACGAAAATCCAAGTTCCAATACCGCTAACTTATGGTATCGGGATCGAATTTCCTAAGTCGTGTTCCTCGAGTTTCTTTATTCCGGATTCGTACCACGAATGTAAAATCGAGACTTTGTTTCGATGGTAAAATCGCGCATTGCCGCGAAACGAATGTAAAACGTCGCTGATAAATAATATCACGAACGGGGACGCACCGAACAGGACGCGTCGAAAGATTAAATTCGCTCGTTGATCCCACCCCACCGATCGAGCGTTAATTGGCCGAGCAATCGCCGATGAATACAGCAAATCATTGCACCATGAAATTGTTGGAACGGATGGTAATTGCGGTTGTCGATACTCCACTCAGGCGGAAGAGCATCAGCGGAAACTGGAAGTCCAACACCGGTTCGGCGATGTTGGAGCAATTAGCCGTGAGCGAAAGACATAAAGCCTGGGTCGATCACGTGGCCCAACTGTTCGGCGGATTGGATATCTGCGCGATCGAGCTGCTGGTAGGGAAGGATGGTCGAGAATACATAATCGAAGTGAACGACAGTGCTTTGTCGTTGATGGGTGATTCGCAAGAGGAGGATCGTCGTCACATCGCTGACCTTGTCACCGCGAAGATGCAGGTAAAACGAGACGACTTCTTAGTTTGTAACCCGAACGTTCTCGGCTACAATTTTCCAGAGGATCGTCGACCCATAATTCTTTCTTATTGTCAGGCGTGCTGTCGAATTCCGAGCGCGTTGACGAAAACAACATCCAGAGGGTCGATGTCTGGCTCCAGTCAGACGACGAGTCCCATAGAAGATCGCACAGCACCGCCACCTGCGCCGCTGGGTTCCCACGGAAGTATGGGGTCTATGGCGAGCATAGGAAGCTTAGGTTCCGTAGGGTCCACGACTGCATTGGCAGGCGATGTTACCAGCTCTGACAGTCACCATCAACTGCAACGCCGTGATTCTCAAGGTACGTGAAACTTTTGGCGAGAGTGCTCGTCTCGTAACAAATTTATCACGCGAAGCGAAGGGAATCGCGTATACGCGATACTTGGAGGTAGATAATTAACGGATATGTATATTGCTTATACATCGAACGTAAATGTACAGAGTACGATGTAATTTGTGGCGGAAGTAACGCGCGGACAACTGTTCGCCAAAAATGAATCAAAATCGTGGAACGAATTATTTTCGTAAAACACTGTCGTTTTATTACACTTTCGATGTATCGTATTTTTAGATATATTTTTATTTTACGTTGCACGGTAGAATACAAGGTATCGAGCATCTGGAGTTTGCGATGCTTTTGATAGAATTCAAATGCTCAGCGGATCAACGGAAATACAAAAAAGACGGAACGTAGATATCGGTCAATCTCGCTTTGCGTATCGATCTCGGTGAATTCGTTCCCTGTAAAACTAGTTGCACTTATTTGGATTCAGAGAGGACACCGTGTCGTTTCACTGGTATTATTCGTCGCTCGAAGCAGCGACGTAACGCACTGTACGGTTGCAGACAATTTTCGAACGATTCTTTGTCCACAGCATCGCAATCGAGCACAACGAGCAGCGCTCCATCCGTTGGTCGACGCCCAGAGGAGCCACCACCATCCAGAATGCCTTTCCACAAACAAGGTAGTCAGTCTCAGAGCGACGACACGGAAGACACTATGAAGAATTTACGAAAAACGTTTGCCGGAATCTTTGGCGACATGTAAATCCATCGAACGAAAGTACTGGCGCAAAGAAGATTCATTTGAAAGGTGTCGCGATTTATGTTTAACGAGACGGTGGTGGTCGAGGTGAAAATAAGTTGGAATCGTTCACGGGGAATCGTTGGGTTCCCGTAAATGTTTATATCGTTTCGTTCTTGTCGCGCGATTTCGTTGAAAACATCGAGTCGAGTCTGATTTCGATTAAACGATAGAATCATCGTACGCTTCGTTGCAAAAGTGAGCGAAACGTCCTATATATTTGCAGATCGCGAAGCACGGCTAAACGACACACGTGTCTCGCACGAGACACGATATAACGATGTAAATTTTGCTAACGGTCCACGGCGATGTGTATAAACATGAACGTAACTCGTTAATCTTACGTTCGCTGGTTAACGATTCGGGCTTTTGATTCGCGTACCATTTTTCATTTCCGTGAAATCGAACGAGAACCGATCGTAGAGAGGTTCTCGTTCGTTGTTAGTATCGCGATTCTGATTTCTCGACGATGAATTTACCAATTGACAACACGCACGTTTTACCGCATAATTTGCAAAACTGAATTAGCTACGCGTTTCGATAAGGGGTGGGTTGAGAAAAAATTCAAGGGGAATTAAACGAAAGTCGTGGTCGTTTATGTATATTAAAAAATGAGAAATGAAAAAGTAAATGTAGGTTCTATGTATTCGATGTATTCAGCATTTAAATAGTGGCTAGGGAAATTCTCAGGTTAAACGATAAATAATACTTTTCCGAGCGTCCGGTTATGTTTCGTTACCATCGACGTATCCGTTCTGCACAACTCTCGTCTCGTTTACGGGAACGGTTACTTGGTTTTCGATTCAAACAGGAAACAATACCATAGGCCCCTGTCATCTCCTCATCCGACTTTACTTCAGGCAATCCACCATTTTTAGGCTTAACTTTCGATTATAGAGCATTCTCTGACGGATAAAGAAAAAGTAATACGAAGAAAAAACACGAGAGAGGAAATTTTATGGATTATAAATTAAACGGGAGAAGGAAGTCCTGCAGGTGAAATATTTGTAAAATTGTTAAAATATTTGTAAACCGACGTCATTCAATATGATCGAGGAAAACAAAAAAAGAGGAGATTCGGGCATTATACAGAACATTTGGCTAGAGAAAAAGACTTTCGTTTCGGTCGCTGACGCGTCACCGCGTCGGCCCGCGAACAACCAGATCGACGGAGTCTGTATCTTAAGCGCACAAATAGTCATTAAGCTTTCGAGAGGGGACAGTACTTTGACATCGTGCATGCGAACAAACGCAAAACGTTGGTTGGTTGGATTACACGTGTGTCCTCGAAGCGAGAGAACGAGACGAACAAAATTTTTCCGTGGCTCGCCGGCGCGTTCTCGATACATTTTTCTCGGATCAATCAAAAATTCATCGACCGGCGACCGATACGATTCGGACGAGTCAAAATTTATTCCTTCGAATAGTGTGAGCATCTCGATGTTGAAAACTGTCCTTAATTCCAATAACGAACCGCTTCTTTTTCCTAAATTTTCGCGCATCGTTAGTCGTCGGGTTGCTGGTGGATGGTAGAGGGGTGTAGGGGGAGGATGAGAGTGGTAAGCGAGGGTTGCGCACGGGGCGACTTTCCAGTCGGTGAAAATTGACGAAAAAAGAAAAACGTTCGTTCCTCCGTAGAGTTAAGACGATTACCGTGAAATCAAAATGTAATAAACGGGTTCGTGAGTTAGACACGGGAAGCGAAAAGGAAGTGGGGTAACTAGGTGTCGCGAGAACGAAGAAACATGGGCATTCTGCTATTTGCGATCGTGCAAATTCGAGGCAAAACCAAAGAAAAGAAAAAAAAAAAAAAATACCTTCGACGATCTGCAAATGTATACGAGTTTGTTCGCCGAATGATTTTCCATCGACGCGAACTTCTTTGGGTCAGTACTGGAACCGTGGTGGTCAGGTGTCGAGCGCGACACATCGATCGACGACGAAAGTGAAACGAACGAAAACGTCTTTATCCAATGATCTCAATTTACATTAGTCGTAAGGGCTGATAAACTTGTATTACGACGAAGACAGTGACCTCGTGGTGTCAGCTTCGAAGGGACAAACGAACAAAAAAAAAGATAAATAATTTCTTTCAACGTTCCGTTCCGGTTTGGTTTCGCGGTTCGATATAACTTCGGTCGATTAGGAATTATTAAAATTGATTTTCGGTCGAGCTTTCGTTGGTTGCAAAAGTGCGGTAGGACATGCACGTAGGGGTTGCAAGAGGGAAGCGTTGCCTCATTTTCGCGTGAAAATTTTCTTCCGTTGTCGTCCGAACGAACGATCGTTGTTTTCGCGATAGATCGGCACCCGTGAACGTAAAACGAGCGGAACGATGCGTAACGTTAATCCATCCTGTATTGCACGATTGATCGTTCGATATTCCGCGCGAATCTAGATTTCGATTAGCAACGGTTAGTTACGGCTTCGAACCGCTATCCCCACCCACGGTTACGCGTTCGTTTCAAGTAATAGACGTCCGATGATTTTTTTGTTATTTGATGTGCCTTGATACTTAAGTGCCCTTGTCACCTTTCTCACCTCGCTCGGAATACATCGGATTTCGACGTACACACCTTACCCCGTTGCACTTAACCATGAAAATCTATTGTTTATACTTTTTATACGAGACACGCGCACCATTGCATTCGTACGATCATTGCAACGAAGACGTTTGTTACACACCTTCGATATCGTGGATAACTCGCACACCGTCCAATACGATCGGAAAGCGAACGAAGGCGTTTAGGTTCATTTGGAAGCGTAAAGTTTCTCGAGAGAACAAAATCGGTCGGTATGAATTCCAATTGATCTTCATTCGATGTACCTTACGTTTGCGATTTCGTGGCCCTGGATCGACTCTCCTCGGGTACGCGCGACGGGCGTAGATCCGACGAGTTTAGGGTCGCGTGGACGCGGAACGGGAGTCAAGGGCAGGGCCAGTTTCGAAGGTGTCTAAGTTTTGAAACACTCGCGTTCCAATTCGACGTACGATCGAAGCGAAATCGGAGTAAACGACATCAAACGATTATATCAAAACCAAGTACATTAAGCGATAACGAAGTAAGAACAACGCGACCGCGCACCCGGGCGAACCTTTACAAAGCCGGGTGGTCCCGGTCGCTCGACGAAGTACAAAGTCCTCGAGAACGAAAGTCGAGACTCGCTTTCGGAGCTGACGCCACGATGCAGAACGAAACGAAAGCTCGCGGTGCGCGTTCACGGCGTCGCGACGACGCGACCGCGCGGCGAGACGCTCGAAACACGCTCGAAACGGAACGCGGTGGCGGCAGGGGACCGCGACGGTCGATCATGCGCTCCGTGCGCGCCATGCGCGCCATGAACGCCATGAACACCGTGCGCACCATCGGCTATCGAAAAGTCATCGCGAGCGCACGATCATCGAGGTTCCCTTCCCCCCTGTTCTCGTGTCCCCCGTGCACCGCGCGAGCTTCACCGAGGCCCGCGTCAGAGACGGCGCGAACGTGACCCGATAAGACTTGCTAAGCAGAACGTGTTCGATCTGTACCGATACGTAGATGCGGTTCAAGATACCGAATATCTCTCAGGGGTGCAACTTTATGCACTAGGTAGGATAGAAACTAGAAAAAGGCAGCTGGGTTCCAAGCGTCGCAGCCTAGACGGAACAACGGCATTGACTTCGAGCACCCGTAAACGAGTAACACGTAGCAGCACGCTTCACGGCAGAGATCCGTAGCGATTGTACATTTAGGGACAAAACTCAGACCCCGTTGATCGTCGCGCGATCATCCGCTCCGAACGAAACACTCCTCGCAACGCGAACAATTTGGAATATCCGATCATCGCACCGGTGTCAATTTTTCTCGAACGAACGCGATCACGCGACCCCACGAACCAACTTTCAGTGCACAGTGTCCCGCCGTAAAATCGACAACGATCTCGCAACGAAATTCGTTTCCCGACAGTGGATCGCGCCGGATGATCGCGCGCGCAAACCATCGATCGGACACCAAAATCAAAAAAAGGAAAAAAAAAATATCCCCCTCCAAAAAAAAAAAAAAAAAAACACACACACGAACACATCGACGAGACAGATATACTGTCGCTCGATCATGTACAACCCTAGAACAACGATCTTGTTAATTTACTCTAGTGCCCGTGTGATGTAGTGAGCAGCCGTTAAATACCTCTTTGTTCTTTCGTTAAATCGTGATTTACGCATCGTCGCGAGTAACGGTTCGGTTTCGTCGTAACGGCGCGCCGGAACGCGGCACCGGCTCCGGCCAGCGGGACGATTTCGTCGTTTCGCGAAACGAAACCGTTAACGAGACGGCCATCCGTGGATCTCGGTTCGTTCTCCGATTTTTCTTTCTTGTTTCCGTTCTCTTGTCTCGTTTCGTTATCATTTCACGACGTTCCCAAGCGTTCGTGCAACGAACACCTTTCTTTATCGTCCTATTTCTACCTTCTTGCCGGGAATAATCTTAAGGTGTAATAATCTAGGAATCTACTTAGAACCCCTTGTGTCGTGTAATCCCCCGATTGTTAGTCAACAACATAAAAAAAAATAATGAAGAATCACCCCATACGCATAGAAGATATACTTTATGGCCGTGGAACTAATTAAATGGTTATAACACTGTACGGATAAGTCCCAATGAAAGACGAAAAATTGAAAAAAATTCAAAAAAAAAAAAATTAAAACACACACACACACACACACACACACCACACCACAGCATAGCACACCACACGAACAAACGCAGACACGTTGGAGATGACGAGAAGCGAGCCGAGCCCGACGCGCCCGGATCGTCGTCGCGCGTATCTTTCCGCTACGCTCGCGACGGTCGGGGTGGTTTACTATACATGTCGGGTATCGAGCGACGCGTTGTTACGAAATACGGCCCGAATCGCGCATAGATTCAAAGCATGTATCGTGTTGCGCGAAAACACGATTCGAAGCCGTTTCACCGGGTTGCGTCGAGCGTACGACGCGTTTTCCGCGGTGTCGGACCTGTCGCGTGGCTCTCGACGATCGCGTACGGGCGCATCGGTTGAACCGTGGTCGCTCGTCGCCGATTCAACGTCCCGTCATCGAGATCCATTCCGCTCGGGAGAGTTATCTCGCGCGCGACCGTTGCCTCGGGTGGACAGCGTGTCGCTATACGCGGACACGGAACGTTAACGGCGTTCCTCGAGTCGCGGGATCCAGCGCGGACACCTGTCGCCGATCAACGCTACGAGCCCAGGCTCCGCGTTACCCCGACTCGAGGGAAACGCGATCGTCGAACCACCATCGGGCCCCGTTCCCCGACCAATGAACACCGCTTCTTCCTCCGTGCGAACGCGACCACTCAATCGCCGGTACAACCACAACGAAACACCGAAAGGGAACGGGCGAGCAATTCGACCCGCGTGCTCGGGTTGCCCGGTACCCGGTTCCGCGACGTACGCTCGATCACCTCGTTTATGAATATTCGGTGTTTCAATGTAACGAATTTAAATTATCGATAACATACTTTTCTAGTCGCTAAGGATTTCACCATTATGGGATAGCATTAAGAAGTACGTTTTTAGGCTCTATGTAACCGTACGTTACCTCCTTGATTTCAATGAGTGCTAGTCGCACATGTACTATAATCACTACACTCCTATTCACACAGACACGGAAAACAAAAACTCTATATATATATATATATACATACGTATTATGTTACGCGACGTAAACGGTATTATAAGTTTGTAAGGGGAGTTTCAGGTCTAATTAATTGTAAATTGGTCGGAATGCTATTTAATAGTAATATAATTACGAGACACAGTGACGCGAAGAAAAGAAGAGAAAAAAAAAAAAAACGTGCGGACGTTTCCGCGCGTGCGGCGCCGCGTTTACCTCCGAACGTTGGCCCCCGGTGATTGCCCTCGTCGGCGATCACTTCTCTCCGATCCAAACCGACGACCGTAATCACCGTACGCGCGGGACGTGGCCTCTTGTCATAACCGATACACGATATCAATTGTACGACAATATAAGGTATTGAGTTGCGAGAGGGGGCGACGCGTAGCGACCTGCGTCGCTCTCCTCGAGAACGAGACGAGTGCGAGACGGTAATAGCGTTTAGCGCTTAAGGAGAAAGAGAAAAAAAAAGGAAGGAAATTGGAATCGATGCTCTTCTCCGCGGCGCGTGCATCTCAGACGCGCCGCGGAAATTACGATTGGTGAAGAAGAAGGAGAAAAAAAAAAAGGAAACGAAACCAGCGAAGCGAACGCGATATCGCGCGGGGAAAAGCGAGGCGGAGGAGTCGTTACGATTCTCGTTACGCGCGGGGCCCCCGGTTCGTCGTCGAAAGTATTTTCTCAGGGCGGGTGGCGCCCCCCGCGTGCCCATTCGTCGGGTGACTCGAGAATCGTCGATCGATTCGTGCCGGACAACGCGTATCCCCGCGTCCCGGCGCCGCGTCCACTCGATCGCCCCGCGATTTAATCCCCTTTTTATTCGCGTCTCGAAGCCAACTTGATAAAGAACGCCTCCTTATCGCGGACCCTCGAGTCCGGTCTTGTTTACGGATATCGAACGAACAACGAACGCTCGCGATCGAGACCGCGGCGTCGTCGCGCCCGTTTCCCACCAATATCGAGCACGATTTATTACCAATCCTTCCGATCGTACGACCATTAATCACGTTTATCTAACCGCCGTGTAAGACGAAGATGAAACCGAAAGGGATGTTAAGTAAATGCGTAAAATGCGAGTTCTATCTGTCATCGTTTAGCTAGTAAGAGATCATCGTTTGATTATTGGGGGTAGGTAAGTGCAGCACAGTGCAGAATGATACAAGTAGTAGTACCGATGTAATAAGGTTTTACTTCTCGCGTAGACGCGAGGGAACGATGCTGAGAGATCGAAACGCGGAGTATGCGTCGGCGTTGATTACCGATCGTGGCGCCAACGTTTTCTTTCGGGAAACGTTCGGTTCGTCGTACGAAATCTCGAGATGTTGTTGCACCGTGGAAGATGTTTCCACCCCTAATCGTGCTCGGTCGTTCCATCGACGACCGTACAGTTTGTAGTATCTCCTCCCACGGTATCGTCGCAGGAACGTCGGAGCACGGTTCGGTAGCGAGACGGCAATTCTCGAGGCGAGGCGACGATGCCCCGGACACGGTTCGGGGCCCGATGGGTAAGCAGCGCGCGAAAACGTTTCACGGAGCATCGAGGGAGTCCATCGCGCGACCATCGAAGGAGTCAACGACACTCGAGGCCCCCCACCCCCGAGGTGATCGATTCGTATACCTGTAATTATGTTTTCATCAGGGGTCAAGTGTTGAACGCGTCGCGCCGCCGTCGCGTCTGGAACGACGAAACGGGACCATTGACTCCGAGGACCGATTCCGAAGGGGATGGCGGGTGAGCAAACGGAGTACGTCGCGGGTTCTTCGTTAAAGATCCGTGGATCTCGTACTTCGTCTGCGCGTCACCGGCCGCATGGAACGCATCCCGCAGCGAAGTTTCTCGCGGCGATGGATCGCGATCAAGGATGTTCGAGGAGGAACGAGTTTTACCGCCCGACTGGACGTAACCGGGTCCACGTTGCGGATCGATCCCGTATCGTTCGCGACGATTCCGGGCCCGGGGAAACGTTCGTCGCGTGTTCTTCGTCCGCGGGTCCTCGCACAGTTTTCCACACGACGCCATTAAGGACATTTTGATACTCGACGTGATGTGGAAAATCGCCGAGCGACCGTGGCGTTGATCCGGCGGACTGGATGCTCGTTCGTGGGGACGAAAACTGGACACGAAGAACGTTCGATCGCGCGTGGACTCATCGTTGAGGATTTCTCGTTCGAGCACCGTCACGGATCGAGTACGCGCGCGCGCGCGAGTTCGTTTTTTTTCTCTCGATACGTCGCGCGTTTACCGAATGGAGGACGCTCGCCCGATTCACGGTGCACTGTGTTCAACAACGGTCGGTACCGGCGGTGTTCTCCGTGAGACTACCCGACGCGACCCTAATTAGCAATTACCATGGACGAACGTTTGTAGAGTTTCTTCGATAGAATGGTGTATCGTCCATTGCGTACCAACGGAAACTATTGCCATATTAGCGGACTATGGAACGTCGTCGTACGTTTCGCAGCTCGTTATGGTTGTTAAGACATTGAAATATTACGAACTCTTTCACGAATTGAGCTGTACGTCTCATTGTGTTATGTACACACATTTATATAAATATATAAATATACGTTGAAGTTATCATTGCGGCTATGATGGACATACTAAGCAGTGTAATCGAAGAATGGCATGCGCGCAAATCATAAAATGTTATAACGATCCTCGAACCGAGCAAGGCGAAGTTCTCTTCGACCCTGATTGAGAACCTGTACTGGAGGTAATGTTAGTAGTAATAAACAATAATCTCAGTAATCGTAACGAGAAAGGGAAGAACACTTTTAATCCGCGTTAGAACTCGGGATACCGTGTATTCCCGGGTGGCCCGTTTAAGGCCGGTCGAACTACGATTACTGCGATATTTAAGCTAAACTGTAATAATAAAAATATATATATATATATATAAACATAAACTATTATACTTCGGTCTTGCGTAAATTATTGCCACCTCGCCCTCTCGTCGATTACCGGATTTTTCCTGGATTTTATTCCTTTGGTAGCTCGGTGTACGCGGAATCCCGTTTCGAGTTTGTATTTCGCAACGCGATAGTACGAAACGAATAGCATTCGATCGTCAATATTTATACACGGTATTGAAGCGGAGAGGGTTTTATATTTTTTTTATCCATTTAAAGTTAACCGTTCGATAATTTCGAACAACACCGGCCAGTCAAGTATTTTAACCGCAACAGAGTGTCTTTGGTATCTTTCAAGTATCTTTCGAATGTCTGTAATTTAAATTCTGTCCGACGTTAACGCGCGTTTGACCATTATCCGCTAAAGAAAATTTTTTTTTTTATTAATTCAACGTGGACATCGATGTCTCGATCCCTCGAACGATCTTAACAAATATGGTACATCACCGTTAAGAAAGTTCTACAGTCCCGTAAAGTACAATTACGATAAAAGTGTATAATTCCATTCGAAGAGATAATCAACGATTGTAAAATCTCGAGAACCGCTTATGAAACGCTCTGTGTAAAAATATTTATCTCACGCCTGCGAGCAACATTTTCTTACCTCGAGAAAACGACGGAAGCACCCAAAGATCATTCTTCGTATTAAGTTCGATTTTAGTTTCGATAATTTCAAAGATGCGTCGCGTATAAAGGATTTATTGGAAGGCTTTGTCGGGTACATTGCGCAATGTAGAATTTTTCGTTCGTTTGCTTGTAAAACTGAATCGTTCGAATCTCGGTGGATCGTTGCGAGAAACCACGGATAAAATACTTAAACTACGGTTTTGTCGAGTTCCGTGTTCAAGGAGCAATTTCGATACATTCCGCCGCGCGATTGAATTTCGCTGAAAGAAGTGCTTCGTGGATAATATCTGGTCGGCACGGTGTGCACTGTCGGCGCGTACCATCCGTAATCCATCGACGTGCTCCTGTAACAAGGATGCGGAAGTGGACCGTCGTTCTCGCGGTATCCCGTGATGATCCCTGCAAAAACAACTTCTATCGGATAAAATATCCTACGCCGAGCGACAAACAGTTTCCATCCCACCGGTTTCGACGTATAATATATTTCCCACAGTATTCTACATGAATCGTCAACAACGTTCCACCGTACAAAAATAAAACCGTGGAAGCGACGTTATCGACGAAGAACTTCGCTTCGGTGAACATTGCGCGCGTATCGTTGGCAATAGCGAGTAAAAATTAACGCTCGACGATGGTGTAAGTCTTCACGCGATATTTCCGCAGTTACATTGAAATATCGTTACAAAGATTGTCGAATCTGACGACGCCTCTGCGAAATCGTAACAAACACTCGATTCCACGAATATGATCATTCGTACGAGACCGGTCACTTCGGGATTTGGGTATCTCGAGATCGAGGCCAAAATTGTACGATATACTTGGAACGGCGACGAAAGCCAACTGAAAATTAATATAAACGATAGGAACGATTTCTCTGCAAACGATTGTTACACCCACGTTACATACATATACGTGCGTTACATACTCGTGCAATTACATTCCGTTCCGTAAGATTTGAAAAATATTTCCAGTTTTCCCCCCTCCACCCAGATGTATACGATTTATCGACTACAGGATTATCGGAGCGCTCGTATTTCGTATCGTATTTCGAACTTTCTTTTCCCGGCGCGGACACTTTTAAAAACCGATCGTGCACCGTGTTACGAGAACATCGTACGGTCTATTTAATTTCCGTGCACTCGTACGGCAACTCGTACGCGACTTCGTCGCACCGGAACCGTCCGTGAACTTTCGTAGACTTGACCAGCATCGATCCACCGATCTTGAATCCCGGCTCGATGGTGACGTTCTTCATCCCGACGAAAGCGGACATGTCCACGTCGTCGAGTTCGTTGTTGTTCAGAAACAGGAGCAACAGATTCTCCAGCCCGTCGAATGCATCGGCGGTCACCGTGGTGATTTGATTACCGTTCAGCCACAGGGAGTTCAGATTCTTCAGGTAACGAAACATCCCGGGGGACACGGTTCTCAGTCGATTCCTACCGAGGTCCAGTTCGTTGATGGCGCCGAGGCCGCGAAACGATTCCGGTTGCAAACTGGAGATTTTGTTTCTGGACAGGTACAACAGATCTATGTGAGGCAGACCGTTGAACGCTCCGATCGGCACCTCGACGATTTCGTTCGAGTCCAGAGCCAACGTCTCCAGGTGTCGTAGACCCCTGAACATGTTTCTGTTGAGCGCGATCTTGTTGTTCGTGAGATAGAGCTCGTGAAGATCCCCGAGACCTTTCCATACACCCGGTCGGAACGCGGTGATGTTGTTGCAGTCCAAGAGCAGGGTCTCCAAGCTCTGGAGTCTGAGGAACGCGGCGTCCTCGATGTCGACGATGGTGTTGTTCCTGAGATCCAAGTACGTCAATTGATCCAGAGCGGAGAAATAGTGACGCGATATCGTCGAGAGCTCGTTGTCTCTGATGTAGAGCGCCGATGAATTTGCGACTTCGAGGAATGCGTCCTTGGCGATGTCCGCGATCCCGAGGCTCTCCAGGTGTAGCTCGATGTCGTCGATGGTTTGGACCGCGTTGACATCCTCGAACGCGACGCTGTGGAGCACGCCGTTTGCCAGGCAAACGTAAAGATGGTTGTAAACTTGGCAGTCCACTTCCTCCGCGCTAACGTCCCGAGCGGCGACCGATAAGAGGAGATAAACGAGCAAGAGGAAGCACATGGTGCGCTCAGATGCTGGATGTGCACTGAACGCGTGAGAGAGCAGCGCGTTTCGACGTCCACCCGAGGAAATAAACCGACAGTTACCGTTCAAGAGATACCATTGGATACACCGAGGCGGATATCGGGCTGTATACCGTGTACGTTGTAACTCGACGATGGGAGTCCAGTTTCGTGGAAATTAGACGTTTTATTCATTTTGAAACGCGAATCGCATCGCTCCGAGCGTGTGTCGTCCCTCGTATCGAAACTTCTGTATCTCGTTCCCGACGCGTTCGCGTACACCGAACGGTCTTCCGTCTTGAAATTCAATTTTATCGAAATCGGACCGCACCCGATGCTTTTTCATACTTTTATTCACGATTCACCGTTTACGCGGCGGTGGATCGCGAACGGCCCCCCCGGGGCACGAGGAACGCGTTTCTCACAATTTTCATCGAGTCTCGTGGTCTCGTATTTTTCATCGGTAACTTCCCCGATCGTTCCTTATTATTCTTTCGGAAGTTCCGTGTCGTTGATATTCAAAGCGAAACTTTCAACCGGCGTCCATTTGTTTCCCCCGCGGGAGCATTTCTTATCGTATCGAAACACCGATGGCTCGACACGATGGAATTTCAAATGGAATTTCACCGAGCCTCGCGGCGATGTTTCGGAAGATGAATGCTCGGCTCTGGGAACGTTCGAGTAGAATCGATGCTTTTTGAGTAAAACACGGAGCGCGCGAAGGAATATTTTTTTCCTCGCGGAGCTCGCGTCGTATCGAGGAATTTTCTTCGCGTTTCCGTGGCGTGGCCGATCCTCCGTTGAAAAATCGACGGTTGTTCGCAGAGAAGAATTATATTTTCGTTGTTTTCGTTCCACGAAAAATTCGAGGGAAAAAATAGTACCGTTCGCGGAAGCGCGGTAAATTTTCACCGACGAAGTTCTCACCGCATTGAAAAACTTCTTCTTTTTCCCTCCCGCGGTGCTTACCATTTTCCAACGTAAAAACCGGAATCGAAAGAGCGGTATTATATTTCCCTCGTTCGAGCACGCAAAACTCGCCTCTAAAATTTGCGAGAAAAATAATACACTTAGGAGAAGCGTAATAAATTTTCCCCAACGAATTTCACCGCACGAAGTAATTTCCAGTTTTTCTTTTTTTACGACGCGATCGATTTTCCGACGAAAAACGAACGTTCGAAGAGGGGAACGGTATTCTTCTTGTTCAAGCGCGACGAATCCAATCTTTAAAATACAGAGAAAAAAAAGAAAATAATACACTTACGAACGACGTAATGGATTTTCGCGAACAAAGTTTATCGTTCGATGTAATTTATTTCTTTTCTCACGACACGAACAAATTTACGACAAAAGACGCGTATTCGAAGAGGGGAATCGTATTTTTCTCGTTCAAGTGCGCTCAGAACGTTGCTATAATTCGCGAAAAAAAAGTGATCGATTTACGGAACCGCGATCGATTTTCGCCGATTAATTTTACCGCGTGGAATAATTTCTTTTCGTGTTTGCGGGACGAGCGATTTTCACGACGAGTACCGCGCGTTGAAAGAGAGGAATTGTGTGAATTCCTAACAATGCCTATCTTGTGAAGGGTTGCTGTGACATACGCAAAAATGTCTGTATTACCGATAAGCTTCGACGAGCGGTACCGATCGTCAGCACCGACTTATTAATAGCAGAATGTTATCGTTTTAGCACGAAGAAGCTTCTCGTCGCGGCGACTACCGCGTAATGTGTAACTCCCGCGACAAGCGAATTCAACGAACTGGATGAGTACGTTAACTCAACGGTATGAATCGAGGCTTTGTTGATTAAATTCGATCGGTCTCGCTGCGCCGACTCGTCGAGAATCAAACGTTCGTTAATAAGTTTTTAATTAATCGTCGTCGGAGCGACGCGCGTATACGTATGAGGTAATTATTTCAACTCACGTGGATACATGAAACGCGTTGGAAGGTTACAGGTACGATAAACATCGTTGGTACGCGAACCGAAAGAAATTTTCTCCCCTTTCTCCTCCACTGCTTTCGTTTCCGAGCACACACACCGCGTGCCTCTCATTTTTTTCTTACGACCGGATCAATCGGCTCCCGAACGTGTATCGTAATGCACGAATCGCGAAACATAATCTCGGCCGTACACCGTGGAATAATGCCGTAATGTCTGTTCCGACATTGGCCGTAAATGTTTGGTTTCTATAGAGACGGTATCTCGTCCGCGAGGTGTAAATCGATCAAACAAGCTACGCTTTATGCTCGGTAGATTTTTCAGTAAAATTTGGAAACTCGAAGGCCGAGCATTTATACTCGAAAGCAGAACATCGTGCAAATACCGTGACTTTTTATGCTTCGAAGTTCAACGAAGCGATCTCGATTAAATCGAGAAATTCGAAAATCGGTGCTCGAAACGTGTCTAATGGTTTTATAAAATTTCATTTTTCGATACGGAGGATTATTTAAATTTTTCATTGCACCGCGTCCGACGAGTAAACTAACATTTTACAATTTGTTCTTCGATTGCGTCTTTCCAGTGAATATTTACCGGTCTTTCGATAAAACTGCGAGAAGAAATTTTTCAAATCTTTTAAAGCTCCACAAATACTACACAGTGGACTATGGAACCACTGCAGGAAGTGGACATCGATTTTCACGATTTTATCGCGTTAACCCGTTCAACCTTATTTTAATTGGATCAATTAAGTTCCACTTGGTAAACAAGTTTTATAAATTCTACAATTTTCGTTCCCCGATTAAATCACGTTCGAATAAAGTTCGAGGAATAAATTGGAGTCTGAAGGAGGTTCGACGACTTCTCGTAATTATCATACCGTATACCGGTCGTGTTGGTTGCTTATTTCGTTCGGATTGCTTGGCGCGAATTGAAGAAATAATTGGATTCGCGGACAAAAGGATAGGGGCTGTGTCTCCACCCGGAGCAATTTTTCGCGAGGAAAAGGGTTATTGAACCAACCAGGTGAACGACTACCGCGCACCCACCGAGCATTTAAAATTCTAGCCGAGTTTGTACTACATTACATCGGTCGCACTATCAGCGACGCCGATAACAGTAGCGGTTTCGTTGACCGGCTTAAAATCACACTTCCTGCTAGGACACCGTACGAAAAGCTGTGAGAATGCAACGTGACCGGTAAGTTGCATTTCTCTTTCCGAAAATTGTCCACGAACCGACGAGCCAAGAAAATTCACTCGACGGAAAAACGTAATCGTTCTGAAATTCGTTCACGCTGGAATTTTTTATTCTAGGATTACTTTCGTTACAATTATTTCCACGCTAGAAATTTTCCACGCTTGAGATCGTTCGTTCCGGAGTTTTTCTCAAATTTTTTTCCACTAAAATTTATTTACCTTGGAATACTTTTACTTTAGAATTTTTTCGCGCTGTAACTTTTTCACGCTAGTATCTTTATAGAATTTTTCTACTTCGGTCATCCTTGCGCTCGTTATTCTTTGAGATGAAACGAAACAATTAAAATGTCAAGCCTCGAAAATATCTCTGGCTCGTCTTCGATTTCTTCCTTATTTTCGTTCGTTCCATCGCTCGACTTCCCGTTCGTTCGGAAAAGAATTTATTCCGTAACGATTACCGCGAACCAACACGACTGTTAATATTTTCTTGTATTCTTAGACGCGCGTGAAATTCACCGCATTTTCGTCGGACACGTGACGATTATAATACAAAACAGCTGTTTCATTTGCTGTGCAGCACCTCCGCCAACATACTCGGCAACAACGTGAGCGTAGGTATGGACTTAATGAAACGATTATCATCGCCGGCACTTCCAGTTGTGGTCTGGCCACCAGAAGTGTATTACTGGCCGCATGATAACGGTTACCACGCGTACAGAATGCAATGAAAAATATCTGAAAATATTCGAAACCTCGCGTGGAACCATCTCCGCTATCGAAATTATATAAAAAAAAACAACAACCGTTGAAAAATCTCGACGAAAGAGTGCGACGAAGTTCGAAGTGTTTTTTTCCAGCAACGTTTTCGGAACAGTGAACAATCAGTGAACGTACTCGCTTTCGCGACGAGTGAACATTTATTTCGCGATCGTTCCGAGCGGAACGTTGTAAACGCAACGTATAAATCCTTCGTCGTCTCGTCTTGTCCCTTTTCGAAACCCATCGAAGGGAGAAAATATCGAGTTGTATTTCTCTTTGGCTGCATCGTAACTGCCATAATTACAATTCGCGGCGTATCACTGGGAAACATTGTCCGGTAATTTACAACGTTTCGGGCTGTTTCAATAACCGTTTCGTTTACCGCGCAAAAAGCCCGGTTACGCTCACACGTACGCTCGGTCGATGCTTCTCGAAACCTTGATTTCCGTAATAGTGGTAGTCGTGGAGCAATTGCCGGGACACGCGTATCAAAAATGATAAATGTTGGATAATTGCAATTGCGAAGAAGGCCGTTCTTTATCTCCGTCCGCGTATAAATGTCAAAGAGACGTTGTCCGGTAATTTATCGGTCGACAAGGACAGGGCGGAGGGGAGAAAAATTGCTTAATTATGTTAATTTTATTATCGCTCGGCGGAAAGTTCTAAATTTACGGAAACCCGAAGATACTCGTTATTGGTTTCGAAACGTTTCCACGGTTACAGGGCCGTGTACGTGCAACGATCGAGTGTTGTACCGGTGTTGACGAATCAGTCGTACGACCGCTACTTTACCGACGAGTACCGCGTTGAAGTTGCTCGACGAATACGAAATTTTCCAAACGCCGATGTAATAACCAACAACGCTCGGTGACCGAAAATTTCCGTCGCGTTGAGGCGCGCGCGAGTTGCCCCGTGTCCGAGGTACGTTTCAGGCACGCGAGGCAGACGCGGGTTTGTCGTCGTTGTCGCGCGAGGAAAATGCGAGAACGTTTCGCGAATCGTTCGACGTGGAAGAGCCGGACGATCGAGCTGCTCGTTCTACCGTGACAGGATCGAGGGAACCGACACAACCGATCACGTTTAATTCAATAAGATCCCAGTTAGCGACGCCGATGGAACATGAGTTGCAACGTGATGCCGCTGAAAAAGTACGCGGAAATCAGTTACCGCGTGAAATGCGTGTCCGTGGAGAACGAGCGCGTGTTCGGTGACGTTTACGTCACTCAACAGACTCGAAATCTCCTCTATTGTGCGGACGGGTATCAGTTTCCCTCCTTGTACAGGAGTCGAAGATGCAACCTGATACAGAGAGACTGGGAAGGGCCGGATTTCATGGAGATGAATAAAAAGAAACCGATTAGAAGGGCGAGCGTCGCCCCGATCGAACCGACCAAGAAAGCCATGAAGAGATCCAAATCGGTCGACGACGCGTGGCACAAGATCGATCACGATCGCAACACCAAGAAGATCGTGAAAACCGAGACACTGATCAGAAATCCGAAGGTAAGTAACGGGGAAACCGTATCCATTCGTGCGTGAATTTTCCTACGCGATCGCGCGACTGATCACGTGGATTTAATTTGCAATCAAGGGGGAACGTAGGATTTTGAGAAATTTGCTTTTCCTTTCGTGTCATTTTTTAAGAAACGCACAGGTTCAACGATAACGACGATTATCTCTAGGAATATAATTATCCGTACTGTATTTTAACAATGGAAAATTCGGATAGCGCGACACGAACACACTCGGGTTTTCTATACAGATCAATATTTTTTTAGGAACGTCCAAGTATCTGCTTTTAGTGTACGTACGGAGAACTTATATCGCAGATTTCATATCGTTGGAAAAATTCCCGAATATCGACACTATTTCTGCCCCGAAAGATAATAATACTCCCGCTTGAACTCGACTGTGTCCGAAGACGAACAATTCTTTATTCAAGGAGCATTACAAAGTGTCGCGTTTCGTTCGGTAATGATCGAAACGGGGTGGAAAATCAACGGAGAAAGATAATCCGTTACCTCGAACGACGATTCGATGAACCCTCTATGAAATTAAGGATTGCAATCTTTCAAGCTTTGAAAACGCGGAACTGGTGTTCCTCGGATGATTTTCGATCCACCGCGGAAACTCTCAAAGACTCGAGACCAGTTACGCGGAAGTGTATTTAAATTCGTTCTGTAAATTCGTTAGTTAACGAAACTAGAAAATCTTGCTTCTTCTTGTCGGGTCCTTTAAACGGAAATCGGTGAAAATTGTCCAAAAGCGAGTCTAAAAGTGCTTTCTAATGAAACATCGAGAACTGTCCAAAGATGTGACAAACTCGCGAAATAATTTTTGGATCGTCTTAAAACGCGATCACGCCGGTTTCAACGAGCCGTTTATTTATATATTCGCGACGAATTTCCCCGGTCGAAGAGGGGTTACTCGCTAATTTTTAACGATTCCTCGCGGTCGTTCCATTTTTATTAGGGCATGCAGCGACGGGAATATTATTTTCAGACGTATCCACCGCCGTTGCCCGTTCCACCCGAGAGAAAAGAAGGTGCGCTTTCCTCGTTGGTGGATCAGCTGTTGCAAGATATCTACGGTTTGCCGGACGGCGACAGGGGACGATCGGAAAGCGACTCGACAGCCTCATCACCGAAGACGCGGCCCCAGCCACAGCATCTGCAAAAGGCGCGTCTGTTATGGAAAAGTAAGCGTAATTCAATAAGAGACAGAACTGTCTATAACGCGGGAACTAGGTGTAGGGTACGTAACGTGGGCGTCTGATAAATGCGTTTGGCACGAGGACGTTCGTTGCGGGGGAACACCGACGGTGCTCGTTTAATGGGCACAATTTCAAAACGAGGAGAAAGCGGGGAGATTTTCCAACAATTATGCAATTCCCACGGGGAAACGTTCGAAGATCGTCCCGTTTCTTTCAGAAGAGAACTACGCGCAACGGCGAGAGGGAATTAAAATTGCAATTAAAGTCCTCGTTTCGCTATCGCGTTGTAACTTCTTCTTCCACACGGTGTATCTCACTAGAGACACGTAACAAGATTTTCTAAACGCTATAGTTTCAACGCCACGAAAGAACATGGGAGAATACAAATCGAACTTTTCAATAATTTCTGCATTTTTGTGACCTTCGATTTATTTAAGGTGTCTTTAACGCAACGCGTTGAATTTACCTTTTCGAAAAGTCGTAAAGTGTCCTTCGCACGACCTTGGAAGATCGAAAAGAAAGTTTCTTCTTTTGCGCCCGTAGAAACGACGAACAGAGTCTTCTGCATTTCGAGCATCGTTCGATAATTATTCGGAACACCGAGTATACTTCGCACGTTGCTGATTTATTGAAAAATTTCTCGTCGTTCCCCCGTCTCCGCTAACTTTTCGGGGATACGAATAGTAATTCACAGAACGGATCGATGCGTCGCGAGTCTCGGAATAAAACGTTCGAGCGGTCTTCGATGCGAGTAAACGTCCTCGGAAATCCACGAATGCGAGTTCAATAGTTGTATCGGATTTACGCTCGTCGCGCGGGGAGTTCGAAATCTGGCCGAATTAGGCGAAGACACTTCGGCAGTAGCTGACGAGACAAGAGGTCGTAGTGCCGAGACAGACAAGCGACCTCGTTGACTTCGAGGCAAGAAGGTTCTTTGACTTGGAGTGCTACTTTTTCTTCCTTTTTTTCAAGGGGGAACCACTTCTTTTATCTCTATACACGATGCTACTTCGTTTCACCTCGTTGAACATGCATAGGGAAAAACAGGGGGTGAGATTGCGCGTACTTTACACCGAAACCCATGAGGAAACGTTTTATTTCTTATCAATGAAGCTGCCAACGAGAATCAATTTTTTATTCACTCCGAAACGACGTTAACCTTTAAAGTAATCGCGAACGTACGAGCGAGTTCGAGTTTATTCAAATACATAATTATGAAATATAAAATGAAAATCACTGACGGGAAAAATCAAAGTAAGAGTACATTATTTACGATGATAAATATTTGTATCTTGACTTCGAGTTTGCTTGGAGTACTTGTCGCGTTTAACGAGTCCATCGCGTACACGTATCGGGTTCCTGGTACACCGGGGGGAGAAAATCATAAGACGCTTGGCTAAACCTCTTGCGACTACAATCGGGAAGTAGGAAGCGACTACCAGCGAGCGGATTTCTTTTCCAAGATTTTACATCGAAGATGGTGGAAGCGTTTCGTGGAACTTCTCCAATTTAAATTCTAACGCGAAAGTTAACGCGGTTAACTCGGTTAAAGAGGGGCTCGTACGGGCTTTCCGGGACCGCGATTAAGAGGATCTCGGCTCGTGATCGGAGTGATCAAAGAAAATCGTCGCGGAGGCGGTGGTTCCGGTTCCAGCGAGATCGAAGAACGCAGGGAGCATAAGTAACCGGGGAACGAGTTGGAAAACTGCAATCTTCGGCGAGTGTGTACACAGGGAGAGCCCTTTAGGGCCGTTATCAAGATTGCGCCTTCAATTCAAAAGCTCGACGACGGTGTCTCGTCTTGTCTCGTCTTGTTTCGTCTAACCCCGGACTGCGATAAACGCGCTCCCTGTCAATTTGAAAGTATCCACCGCAATCTCGACTATCGTGCGTGCTCGTTACATTTTAAATCCCGCTCTCTCTCGGAGAAAAGGACACCTTCGAAGCTTTCAGACTCGACGAACGAGTCTCTTTGGGAGTCGTCGTTGAAACTTTGAAAGTGAGCGCCGTAATTCGTCCCCGATCTTCGATTTTTCAGACAACACCGAACTCCAAGTTATGGTTGTGAACTTGCGCGACCATATCAATCATATCGGCGGTATACTTATCCGACATCTGCGTCGAAAGGATTATCTCAGCATCAAACGCGAGAAACACTACGACATCGTCACGGCCTATCTTCAAGCTCACAGCGCCAAACGCGGTAAGTGTGTACCGACGCGTTACATTAATTTATCGTTTTTCAGTTTTCATCTTCGACGTCGAGCGTAAATCTCCGTCAATTGTTTCGAGATGTTACGAAATGTCCGAAAAAAGTTCGACAGGAATTAAATTTTTTGCTCCGTACTCTCGAAACGATATCCGCGTTAATTTCGTTCATCTTTCGAGTTGTTCGCGTTGGCAAAAATTTTTGGTAAAATTTTGTAACTTTCGTCGGCGGCTACCTACTTACTTTCCACGCTATGTCACTTGTGTCGTGTTGCGCGATTTGCTCTTGACATTTACGGGACTAGTTAAGATTAGCGGAGCAGGAAAAAAGCGGTTAACAAACAGCGGCGTTCTAACCGCGACAATGGCGACGCTGAATAAACAATAGGCCCTCGCATAATACGGAAACGGTACTGTTCGCTGTGGACTTGCACGCTGAAACTTTGCGTTTCGTTTCGGACAATAAAACCGTCGTTTCACAAAAGCGGTCTTCGTCCTGTCTGACGTTAAAAACAACGACGCGATTTATGCCGCTTCTCCGTTACCGCTGGCAGCTTATTATTTATCTTATCGCCGTTCCGTATTCATAAATATGGAACAGTTGGAGCGGCAATTTACCTGGCCGTAAGTACCGAAACGAACGCGAGCCACGCAATTCGACGAACGTAAAAAATTAAAGGTAACGCGAAGAATACGTCAGACCGGTGGAATGCATTTTTCGCATTGTTCGACAGGTGTGCAGGTGTGCAGGTGTGCGAGTGTTTGTTCTGCATCGAAAAACAATTCCTGTGCTACGTTCGTGCGGTATCTACTTTGTACTAATACGATCGAGAACGCTGGTGAACTTTGCAAGTAGATGGTACACTTTGTTAAAAAATACGTCCAACTTGAAATCGTAGAAGGCAATATCGGAGAAAAGAGACGAGGAAGTATTATCATTGGACGTATTCGAATAAAAATACAAATTCGTCGTAGTCTCTATCGTTGTGCGTACGCGGAAGTTTCGTTATCGTCGACGAGAGAGAAAAAAATCATTTCCCATTGCACCGAACACGTATCGGACGTGTGTCCGACACGCGAGTCTCTTCGTTCTCGCGTTACATTCTGCAAAGAAATCTCGCAGGTTTTTCATTCCTCTTGTTAATTTCGATATCGCGATCGCGAGCCATTATCTCGATTATTATTTCGAAAGAAACAGCTCCGTGCACGCTTCGGGGGGAAACAAACGGTCGTGTTCTTCGTTTCTCCGGTTGCGCGTGCGCGAGAGTTCAAAGTCGTCTTCCAGACGCAGCGACCACGGTTCCGTCTGCGCACGCTTCTATAATTTTGTATAAAATCGCTCGATCGTCGAGATCACGTTCGAAGATTCACCGGTGTACGCGAGATTTCGTACCGGTCGCGGGGCGACGATATTTTCCCCACAAATGAGGAACGGGGGACCGTCCAACGAATGGGGCTGCCACTTTAAATACGTCCACTTCGGGAAACGCGTTATCGATACTTTTAACGCGGTATCGGCATCGCAAACAAACCGAGCGCCGGTGTGTCGTCACCGACACTTCCGGAAAACAAAAAGGGGGCCCCTTTTCACGCGTCGACGGCACGGTGATCAATAATTAGAGTTTGCCGCGCGCGTGCCGCGTGGACCGCGCATGCGCCGCACGGGGTACGCGCGGCTGAACCGCCGACGCGTCGTCATTGATAAACTTTTAATGATGTCGCGCCTGCGAAACGGAAATGCGGAACTTTCCTCGGTCTTCGCCAACCTGGCGAAGGAGGGGGCTCTGCACTTAGCGCGATGAACTCGACGCATCGCGCGTATCAAGAGGGCGACGCGTTTTAACGCCGGAGAGAGGCATTTCAGTGACAAAGGGACCTGCCGTTCAACGAAACTGTTTAATGGTACACGTGCCCAGACATCGCGCCCACGCGAGTAAAGCAACGTGGTTTAAAAAAAAAACAGAAAAAAAAAAGAAAAGAAAAGAAGCAGTGGGAAAGAGCAGAAAAGATATCACGCACTACCTCGATTGCGCACTCTTTCGATACATTTCACGTGAATTTTGAACGCAAATCTTCTCGTTTTTTCGAAATTTAAAGACGAGTCAAACAGCGAAATTTCGGGATAAACGAAATTAGGGATCGAGTTTATCCAATGAATACCAATCGAGGAAGTTATCGTTATTTAGAAATTAGTAGCGCTATGTTGAAACGGTATTGTTATACAACCGATATTTGTTTCGTTGGCCTGGATCTTAACGTATCTTTTTTCAATTCAAGACCGAACGTTTTAAATAATCCTTCGCGCGTAACGTTCGTCGTCGAATCGCTATTGAGCGCGCTCGAAAATATAAAAATTGTATACGCATTATCGTTTATCGGTTGGGGGAATTTGTTTTTCGTCTCGTATTTTTCTTTCTCTTTATGATACACCCCCCCCCCCCCCTCGATGTGTTCGTTCTCTTAGAGCGACGGGGATATTTCCAGAGTAATTTTTCATCCTTAACACCAGAAACTTATTGACCTCGTGCAATTTTTCAAGCGCTTCTAAACTCGGTTCTCCGCCGAAGTGCTTCAATAGTTCACTCGAGCGTTCAAAATATTAAGTAACTGTTTCCGAGCCATTAACCCGATGTGCTTACAAGGGCGACAAAAACACGAGTTTACGAAATGAGCGTATCCTGCTGAATACATCTGCGCGGATTATGCGTTGATGATTACATCGATTATCGTAAAGTTTCCGGTTTACGCGACACCGGTTACTCCATTTTTTAACAGACGTTGGAGACACTTAGAAACCGAGTCATAAATTCATCGACTCGTTGTACTGCAACGCTCGGTAAACATGTTTTCCAAGATAATCCTGGTAGTTTGAAAATTGATAGAAAAATTGTTCGTACGAAGAAAGTCGAGAGGATGTAGATGCTCGTTAGGTGGAAGTGTTACAGAGATCTCAAGGTCGGTTCTTCTTTTAAGTAACTCGGTTCTTGAAACGGAATATTAAATCGCGTTAAATATTGTCTACCGCTTTCGTAGGACGAGGACCGTTTTTAATGCGAGTTGGAAGAATCATCGAGTCAAGTCGGTCGCGATCGCGAAATGAAATATTCGTTTCTAGGTTTCGAATCTACGATTTTCTATCGGCAATATTTATAGGTAACCTTTGAACGCTCGACGTGCAACTTGTCGACGAGATTTATTTCGAATATTGATTCGAATACTTGAACGCATCCTGTTCGAAAGAGACAACATTCCATTTCGAGAGATTGATTCGTTGATTTCATCGATTGTTCTCGTCCATGCGTGTTTTCGCACATATTTGGCGTCGGTTGCTCTAATTACATTGCAAACATCGCCCAATCATTTTTACGTGTAAGTACACAGACCGACGAATCGTGATTTGGTCCTATCCCGACGATCGTGAAAATCGAACGTCGACGGAAAAAAGTTCGGATCGTCGAAAAGATACGCTACACGGTATCGTTCCAATAGAAAATACGCTACTCTTCGAAGACCGCGAGAATCGCGTTACAAAAATCACCGAGTCGTTTTTATGTACCAACGCATAAACCAACGGTCGATTCGTGACTCGAGATTGTTCTTTGGGGAACAGTGAAAATCGAAAATTGAGAGGAAAAAAAGATTCCTATTAGCGGAAAGTTATATCGCACGATATCGTATCGATAGGAAATACCAGTGTTGATCAGAGTCCATTGAAATGCGAGCGTCTGACCGCCAGCTGCGCGCGGAATCTGAAAATAAGCGATCGCAGCGAACTTCCTCCTGGATGAAATTGAACCGAATTGGATCGTATTCGCGCGCACCTCGACAAAGAGCTCGAGCGTAGATATGCAATTTAGGTCTGTTGACAGCGAAAAAGGTAATTCAATCCACAAACGAATACCCTTTCCTCGTCGTTAATCAATATTCAACTGAATCTCTCTTCTTTGAGATTGAATCTCGGCAAGATGGAAAACGTCGATAACGGAGAATTTTTATTTTTATTCGTTTCCACGAATCGGTCTCATCGTCGAGAGCTTATCGTCGATCTCACGGCGGAGCTCGTAATTATTTCCGTCACCTAACCACGCGAACGATAACGTCGCGTTTATGGTCCTTTCTAATCGGAGGAAACCGAAACGATATCGTTCCGCGTATTCGTATACTCGGTTCCAGGGAACGTTTACGCGTTCACGATTCCTTTTGTAGTACTTTGGTCGTTCGACCGATCGCTACGGTGGTTAGGTGCTACAGTCGGTACGATACGTCCGACGAACTTTGATTTAATCGGTCCCGAACGAAATGGATCCTTACTGCAGTGCACACGGAAAAGGCAAATTTGTCGTTTCCATGTAGGAAATTGTAATCGGTAAATGCGAACGAAGAACAATTAGGTTACGCCGATTGCTTTAACGCAGTAACGATCGCAGACTAAACGCAACCGACTACTTTGCCTAATTAACGTTACTTTGGTGAAAGAAAAGCTTTGCTCGAGCAACGTCTCGAAAGCAATGAAATTAATTTGCAACTGCACTTTAATTACAAATATCGCTTCGTTCGATAGTACACCGTTGCGTTCGTATCGGTTATTTAATAAACGAGGGCACAACGATCAACAACAACGGACGTATTCTTTTTGTTCTTTTAAACTATAAATCACGAAAGCAACAGTTCCCTCGATTATTTACACGAATGAAACTGTACCAGTTACGAGCGATTAGCAGCTGATAATTTATTACCACTTTCGTTAAACGTATTTTCTTTAAAGTATAAATGACAATTCTCGTAGCCCGACATCTGTCTTGACAATCGATCGAAATACATTTGAATTGAGATGCAGATCCTTGAAACCGAGCAACAATAATTTTCTCGACTAACGGATCCTGGTTACAACGAAGTGGTAATAACTGGAGAACAAACGTAAGCATAGACAGGTACACACGATGTATAGAAACAGTTGCAGCCACGAAGAAATAGCCACGTACGGTTGATAGAATCGAGCGTTTGAATACAGTCGGGGAACCGCAGAAAGAGACAATTCAATTATAGCAGATTGACAGTGTCGCAAATCCACGTAAGCAATTGTATGCGTTGCAAGCTCTGATGAAAAAAAGTGCAAGGTGAACGTTGTCCAATTATCGGGACATTTTTTGACAATTGTCACTTTGGACGATAATAGAATGTCCTGGATATTATTTTTCGTCTACAATGTAACGTAAGAAGATACAGTATTTTATATGGTGGATCTAATGTCTATTACTTTTTTACAAAAGTTTATTTTACAAACTCTGATGTTATTCGTTCGCGATTTTATCGCGTTGACGAGTCTAGAGTAACGATAAAAGTGTCATCGATATTAATGAATCCAAGGTACGTACTTTATTAAAAAAAAAAAAAAAAACGTACCGTTTCGCTCAATATAAAATATCGTGTTAACGACACCGACTTGACGTATCGATGACGAGGGTAGCTTCGAAATTAAGTGTACTTAATCTTACGGTTCCTCGAATCCCTGATCCAGACTCGTAAGATTTAGCACGGTCCTGTTCCCAGCTTGGTTCGCGATCTTGACTAAAGCAACTGTTCTTTTCAGGGTTACCTATTTATGTAAGTACGTATCGAACGACCTTCGTGTACTCGCGGCGTAATAATTGTCGGCCAGGGTGGTTAATACTCGCGGAATACGTAATACGTGGCGAGCAATCTAAGAACGATCGAGAACCCGGGAGAGCTCTCGTAGTTAAATATTTATTATTTCTGACCGGAGAAGTTTACTTTGCATTCGAC